>NC_045443.1:97249442-97350970 GCF_002776525.5 Piliocolobus tephrosceles
AAGCAAAGACTTGGAATCAACCCAAATGTCCATCAGTGACAGACTGGATTAAGAAAATGTGGCACATATACACCATGGAATACTATACAGCCATAAAAAAGGATGAGTTTGCGTCCTTTGTAGGGACATGGATGCAGCTGGAAACCATCATTCTTAGCAAACTATCACAAGAAGAGAAAACCAAACACCGCATGTTCTCACTCATAGGTGGGAACTGAACAATGAGTTCACTTGGACTCGGGAAGGGGAACATCACACACTGGGGCCTATCATGGGGAGGGGGGAGGGGGGAGGGATTGCATTGGGGAGTTATACCTGATATAAATGATGAATTGATGGGTGCTGACAAGTTGATGGGTGCAGCACACCAACATGGCACAGATATACATATGTAACAAACCTGCACGTTATGCATATGTACCCTAGAACTTAAAGTATAATAAAAAAAAAAAAGAAGTCAAAAAAAAAAAAGTAAAAAAACAACAGATGCTGGCAAGGTTGTGGAGAAAAAGCAATGCTTATACACTGTCGGTGGAATTGTAAATTAGTTCAACCATTATAGAAGACAATATGTCAATTCCTCAAAGATCTAAAGACAGAAATATCATTCAACCCAGCAATCCCATTACTGGGTATATACCCAATGGAATATAAATCAGTCTATTATAAAGACACATGTACACATATGTTCATTACAGCACTATTCACAATAGCAAAGACATGGAATCAGCCTAAATGCCTAACAATGATAGACTGGATAAAGAATATGTGGTGCATATACACAATGGAATACTATGCCACCAAAAAAAGAATGAGATCATGCTGTTTCCAGGAACATGGATGAAGCTGGAGGCCATTATCTTTAGCAAGCTAATGCAGGAACAGAAAACCAAATACCACATATTCTCACTTATAAGTGGGAGCTAAGTGATGAGAACACACAGACAAATAGAGAACAACATACACTGGGGTCTACTTGAAGGGTTGCAGTGGGAGAAGGGAGAGTACTGGGAAAAACAACTAATGGCTTAATAGCTGAGTTATGAAATAATAAACCCCCACGGCACAAGTTTACCAGTGTAACAAACCTGCACGTGTAACCCTGAACTTAAAATAGAAGTCAAAAAAATAAGGCTGGCATCAATTTTTGACCATGAAGTCATGAAATACAAACTCCATTTCAGAAAGTCTCATCTGGCAGTATAATATAGGTGTGGGTCAGAATTAAGAGAGACTGATTGCAAAGAAAGGAATAAAAACATGGGTTTGACACCTTCTGTGTGTCCAACACACTGCTAAACACTTTGTACACAAATTATACTTCAATAGGAAACAGTGAGAGACTAAGACAAAATGGGATGGTTAGCTATAATTATGGGGTAACCTTTCAGTGATACAGAGAAAAATACATATAAATGATTCAATAAAATAAAATAGAAATGACAGGCTACCATTTGTGTAGTGTGTAATCTGTGGTGGGTACTGTGTTAGGTACTCCATATTTATCACCTCTATCCTCACAAGAATCCTGCAAGGTACTATTATCATTATTGTTACCATTTTTCATACAAACAATCTAAACACCAGGGAAATATTTACCAGGGAAATAATACCTGCAAGATACTATTGCTATTACTATTGTTACCATTTTTCAGATGAGAAATCTAAAGATCAGGGAAATATTTACCTATGGAGTAGAACTGGAATTCAAATACAAGTCTTTTGAACTCAAATTCCTGTTCTCTACCCTATACTGTCACACACAATACAAAAATATGTTATTGAAGAAATTAGTGTAATTCTTTAATGCAAGGACTCTTTAATGTAAGTTAGTGAGGATGATAATTACTATGACAGTAAAAACACTTTAATGTTTTGCAAAGTGGCACCAGGCTAGGTAAAAGTAGGATTAGAGATTCAAGGGCAAAAGGAAATCTTTCAAAGCTGGAATGGATTTATTTCAGTAACAAAGAATGGATTATAGGAAAAGATATAACATCTCAATGTTTGTCTCATTTATTCTGAGGGCAGGCTATTTTCATTTTAATGATCCCACTTCGCACTAGTTCATTTTCTTTGTTCATTTTAAAGTCTTCATTTCCTGTCAGATTTATTCCCTTGACTGCATTCTTTCTCCAAATTAAGACTTTGCTTCTCATTATTAATGATTTTATAGCACAGACTGGCAGCTATCAACTAAATGGAACTGTTAGGAAACTGTAAGCAAACACAGCTTTTCAGCTTTAAAAAGCATAGATGGCAGACACAAGAATTCTGGCAAAGTGACGCGAAAATAACATCAGTTTTTAAAATCTAAGCCTGAGATTGAAGCAGGCCACACAGTATCTTTTACCTACTGTTATTGATTTTGATTCTATCATAGAGAATTCCAATTCTTCAGCTTTTAGAGGCTGAATGAATTCCAATATTCTTTAGTCGTGGCCCAAATGGTCTCCTGATAAAATATGTTGAAGCATGAGCAATTTCAGCAATTTTTTCTGGGTTACTAGTCTACTATTCCATTAGAATTAATTTGCTTTTCAAGGTGAAAAGCATTTCCTCGGACACAGAGTTAAGTGATTATGGCAACTGACATGTCTGTTTAAGCTCAGGCTCTCGCCTGATTTCCTTTGGCATTAGGCAGCAAAATAGGATTTTTTTAAATACTAGCAAGCTGTCCAAGGCCTTCGCTCCAAAAGAGAGCCAAGAACTCCCAAATGTAAACCTTGAAATAGAATTACAAATTAGGTACACTATGACAAATGAACAAGGTAAATGTGAAAACTGACTAAACGTTAACTTCATCATTATCCAGAATGTGAGGTTAAAAGAAAGGTGAACTATTACTACATTTTCAGGAAAACATTACAATTCACTCATAAGTATAAAGTATCCATTCTCAGGAAAATTATAACAGCTGAGTTCTATTAGAAAGCTTAATTTAAGTTAGAGATTATAAAGAGATTAGAAAGAACAAAAGTATCAAAACAAAAACGGGCCAGTAATGTATCTGAAGAGTATACAAAAATGATACCTTCACAAACATCATAAAGTTCAAAAGATAAAAATTGAAAATATTTTAGAAAGGAAGGTTACTGCCCTTAATAGATGCTCATAATACAGACACATAACATCAAACACATTTTAAGAACATGCACACTGAAATACTATGCATCAGTGAAGTCCATCAAAATGTGTAAGAATCATTAACAATTAGAAAAAAACAGGATGTCATCAACCACAAAATATACATTCTTCTCACATGCACAGGGAACATACTCAAAGACTGATGACATGCCCAGCCGTAAAGTGAGTCTCAATAAATTCAAAAAAATCAAAATCATACCAACCATATTTTTGGACCACAGTGAAATAAAAATAGAAATCAAGGCCATGAACATCTCTCAAAACCATCCCTCAAATCTTTCCAATTTCATGAAAATTAAACAACTTGCTCCTGAATGACTTTTGGGTACACAATGAAATTAAGGCAGATATAAAAAAAAATCTTTGAAATAAACTAAAACAGATGTAACATACCAAAATCTCTGAGATGCAGCAGAAGCAATGTTAAGAGGAAAGTCTATAGTGCTAAATGTCTACCTCAAAAATTTTTAAAGATCTCAAATTAATAATCTAACATCACACCCAGAGGAACTAGAAAAACAAGAACAAAGCAGAAGAAAAGAAATGAATAAAATAAAATCAGTGCAGAACTGAACGAAATTGAGACCCAAAAATTCATACAAAAAATTCAATAAAACCAAAAGTTGGTATGAAAGGATAAATAAGATCAATAGGCTGGTAGCCAGATTAACAAAGAAAGAAGAGATAAGATCCAAATAAGCACAATCAGAAATGGCAAAGGTGACATTAAAACCAATCCCACCGAAATACAAAAAACTCTCAGAGACTATGATGAACACCATACGTATACAAACTAGAAAACCTTGAGGAAGTAGATAAATACCTGGAAATACACAATCTCCCAAGGTTAAATCAGGAAGAAATTGAAACCCTGAACAGACCAATAATGAGTTCCAAAATGGAATCAGTAATAAAAAGCCTGACAACCCAAAAAAAAAAAAAAAAAACCCTGGACCAGAAGGACTCACAGCTGAATTCTACCTGACATACAAAGAAGAGCTGGTATCAATTCTACTGAAACTATTCCAACAAATTGAGGAGAATGGACTTCTCCCTAACTCATGAAGCCACCATCATCCTAATATCAAAACCTGGCAAAGACACACACACCCAAAAGAAAACTGCAGGCCAATATCCCTGATGAAGAGAGAAGCAAATATCCTCAACAAGCAAACTGAAAGCAGTAGTGCATCAAAAACTTACTATGATGAAGGAGGCTTTCTCCCTGGAATACAGGATTGATTAAACACATACAAACCAATAAATGGGATTTACCACATAAGCAGATTTAAAAACAAAATCAATGTGATCATCTCAATAGATGTAATAAAGACACCTTCAATAAAATCCAACATCTCTTCATGACAAAAACCTTCAACAAATTAGGCATCAAAGGAATATAACTCAAAATAATAAAAGCCATCTATGACAAACTCACAGCCAACATTATAATAAATGGGCAAAAACTAGAAGCATTTTCCTTAAGGACTAGAACAAGACAAATATGGCTACTCTCACCATTCATATATAACAGTACTGAAACTCCTAGCCAGAGCAATCATGCAAGAGAAATAACTAAAAGGCATCCAAATGGAAAAGAAAAATTCAAACTATCTGTCTTCAGTAATGATATGATTCTATACCTAGAAAGCCCTAAACTCCAACAAAAAGCTGTTGAAACTGATAAATGACTTCAGCAAAGTTTCAGAATATAAAATCTATATACAAAGATCATTAGATTTTCCATACATCAATAACATTCAATCTGAGAACCACAGTAAGAATGCAATCCCATTTACAATAAACACACAAAAAATGAAATACCAAGGAATACAGCTAACCACGGAGGTGAAAGAGCTCTACAATGAGAACTACAAAACCCACTATTCAAAGAAATCAGAGATAATACAAAGAAATGGAAAAACATGTCATGTTCATGGGCTGGAAAAATCTATATCAATAAAATGTTCATACTACCCAAAGCAATCTACAGATTGAATGCTATTCTTATTAAACTACTAACATCATTTTTCACACAATTAGAAAAAACTACTCTAAAACTCACATGGAATCAAAAACAAGCCCGAATAGCCAAAGCAATCCTAAAAGAATGAAGCCAGAAGCATCACATTCCCCAACTTCTAACTATACTATACAGCTACAATAACAAATACTTCATGGTACTGGTACAAAAACAGACACACAGAACAAAGGAACAGAATAGCGAACCCAGAAATAAAGCCACACACTTACAACCATCTAAACTTCCACAAAAATAAGCAATGGGGAAAGGACAAGCTATTCAATAAATAGTGCTGGGATACCTGGCTAGCCATATGCAGAAGAATGAAACTGGACCCTTACCTTTCATCATATACAACAAGTAAGAAAAGATAGATTAAAGATTTAGATGTAAAACCTCAAACTCTTAAGAATCTTAGAATGAAACCTAGAAAACACCATTCTGGACATAGGTCTGGGCAAAGATTTCATGATAAAGACTTCAAGAGCAATTGCAACAAAAACAATAATTGACAAGTGGGACTTATTTAAGCTTAAAACTTTCTGCACAGAAAAAGAAACTATAAACACAATAAACAGACAACTTACAGAACGGTAGAAAATATTCACAATCTATGCATCTGACAAAGGTCTAATATCCAGAATCTATAAGGAACTTTAAAAAATCAACAAGCAAAAAACAACCCCATTAAAAAATGGGTAAAGGACATGAAAAGAAGATATACATGCAGCTAATAAGGATATGAAAAAAATCCTCAACATTACTAATTAGAGAAATGCAAATCAAAACCATTGAATGCAATCTCACACCTGTCACAATGACTATTATTAAAAAGTTAAAAAAAATAACAGATGTTGGTCAGGTTGTGGAGAAAACGGATCGCTTAAACACTATTTGTGGGAATATCAGTTAATTCAACTACTATAGAAACAGTTTGGAGACTTCTCAAAGAACTTAAAACAGAACTAACATTTGGCCCAGCAATCCCATTACAGGAACACATACCATTCTACCATTAAGACACATCCATGTGTATGCTTATTGCAGCACTTTTCACAACAGCAAAGACATGGAATCAATCTACATATCCATCAACAGTGGACTAGATAAAGAAAATGTGGTACATATACACCACGGGATACTATGAAGCCATAAAAAAGAATAAAATTGTGTCCTTTGCAGCAGCATGGATGCAGGTGGAGGCCATTATCCTAAGCAAATTAACACAGGAACAGATAATCAAAGTTCTTACTCATAAGTAGGAGTTAAACACTGAATACACATGGAAATACACATGGACACAAAGAGGGGAACAACAGATAATGGGGCTTACTTGAGGGGGTAGCATGGGAGGAGAGTAAGGATCAAAAAGCTACATATTGGGTACTATGCTCATTACCTGGGAGAATAAATCATTTGTACACCACATCCCAGTGACACACAATTTACCCATGTAACAAACCTGCATATGTACCTCACTGAACCTAAAATAAAAGCTGGAAGAAGGAAAAAAAAAAAAAAAAGAAACAAAATAGCCCCATCTCAATAATACAGAAGGAATAACAATAATACAGAAGGATTAATTCAAAAATGTTTATCACATATTTAGGAATTCAAAAATTAATAATATAATCAGACATATTTCCTATATTCATATACTATATACTTCCTTCGTATATGTTATCAGGAATTAAACATGGTATTTGTAACACATGATATCCTTGTCATCAGTGAGAGAAATGTACTATTAGTTAAGAAAAATAAAATTTGACTTAAGATGCTAGTGATATATTGTGAAGTCAATATTCACTGGGGTATTTTATTTCATTTTCAAAGAAACTGATGAGGTATTCATTATTTGAAAAATCAACCAACAGGGGAAGTTTTTCACAGATCATAAATATTCCATGTTAGAATTTTTCTCATATGTCAACACCAAAATACAGGTATCAAACAGATGTTTTTATGCCCATGACCTGTTCTATCAATTCAATAAATGTTTGCTAAGCATGTGAGTGAGGAACTATGCAGAGATTAATATTTTTGCTGTCTTCAAGGAGCTTATAGGCGAAGCCAAAAAAGATGATTCATGCATAATTAATACAAAGCAGCATAATGATGCAAATAGATCTAAATAGAAGGATCAAAACAGGTTTTGTGAGGGACAGTTTTCAATAAGTAGAGATGGTAGGGAAAATATATATAGACAAAACATGAACATGGACAATAAGAAAGACAGGCATGTTTGAGAGTAATCCATTTTATTTATTTATTTATTTAGAGACAGAGTTTCACTCCTGTCATCCAGGCTGGAGTGTAGTGGCACCACCTTGGCTCACTGCAACCTCCACCTCCTGGGTTCAAGCAATTCTCCGGCCTCAGCCTCCCGAGTAGCTGGGATGACAGGCACACACCACCAGGCCCAGCTAGTTTTTGTACTTTTAGTAAAGACAGGGTTTCACCATGTTAGCCAGGCTGGTCTCTAACTCCTGACCTCAGGTGATCCTCCAGTCTCAGCCTCCCAAAGTGCTGAGATTACAGACATCAGCCACTGTGCCCAGCCAAGAATAATCCATTTTACTACAATATACTTATCTAAGACATTACTAGCAAATAAAGCTGGAAAAATAAGATGAAGCTAGAAATGAAGGGTCTTGAATGCCTGAGTTAGAAGTTTCTATTTCACATTTGCAGTGAGGACCAGGGCTAGTTTTGAGTAGGAAAATGACGTGACCAGAATGGCACTTAAGGCATACTGACTTGGCAGCACTGCTCAGAGTAAATACAAGCAGATGAAGAGAAGAGACTACAAGTGGGTGGACAGGGTAGGAGGCTCTTGAAATAACTCAGGTAAAAGGAAATGATGGTCTGAACCCACAAACTGGCAAGAATGATGAAAATGTAAGAGATGGTCAATCTGGAAAATAGTGATGAAAGACAGAATGATCTACTTGTAAGACATTGGACCTACATTCAGATCCCCCAGATTTACCTTTTGGGCAACTTACTTTACTCCTGATTCCCACATTGAGGATAATAAAACCTACCTCATGGGATTGTTGTCAGGAATAAAGGAGATAATGATTTTAAACATGTTTACACAATGCCTAACACGTAGTGAAAATTTAGTACTCAGTAAATGTTAGCTTCTAGTGTTACAATTATTTTCAGATATCATAGTTTGGTCACTGTTTACCGATTTTTTTAGTAGCTACATCTCACTGCTGGTTCACGTAGCAGTTGTACTCATTTATATACCCTAAAACTTTTGTGTGAACTACTCCCTGACATTAAAGCTCCCCCATCTTGTATTTATACCATTGATTTTTAAGGAGTCTAAATGTAAGATTTTATACTAACTCCCACTGAATTTTATGTTTTCACCTTGAGCCAAGATTTCAGTCTATTGAGCTAATTTTTTATATAAGTTCAATTATTTGTCATATTTGCTATTCCTCCCTAACTTTTACAAAGCTGATTAGAATAGATATGGTTTTTTCCAAGTAAAATATTGACTCAGACCAATCCAAGAACAAAATATTTCACTTTTCAGTAGAGAAATCCCCACTACATTGACATTTTGTGACTATTTAGAAAGTCTGTACAAAATTGGACAAAGTCTGTGAAACATAAAACTCAAGATCTCTTCAGCAACAGAAAAGAGAATAAAATAGCTCTTTTCTATGGCTGATAAAAAGACAGAGTAAAATTTTTTTAACCGATAAAGAAAATCAAGTAACTTCCAAAGGTCACCCTGCTAGTAAGTTGCAGAACAGAGTTGTAAACCCAAATCTGTAGGACTCACAATCTCATGCTCTTAACTGCTAGACTAAGTTATCTTCCTAACAACACAGTTGAGATTCCCACCATGATTGCTGGGAAAAACCTCTACTTTGGTCTCTGTAATTCATCTCCAAATAATTAAACGCATTTTGCAATGATAATGGTTAATTTGCAAGAACATATGAACTTTTATATGCAGTCTTTGCCTTTTTATGCATTTATTCAGTCAATGAACTTTCACTGAGAGACCATTACAGATTGAAGGCACCGTGTTAGGCAGGATGTGACTACAGAGATCAATCTAATAATGAACCTACTGTCAAGGAGTATATAAGAAGTAATGTAAAACATATACACCTACAAGGCAAGGCAGAAAGAGATATATCGTGAATGGTAAAAAGCAAGTGTGCTAGAAGTTCAGAAAAATGACTCTTTTATTCTACTAGCCATTTTCTCAAGGACTTCCTAGATTTCCTAAGGATACAAAAAGTTCTTCCTGAGGTGAGGGTAGGGACAAAAATCTTACCCTTCTGATTCTGGATTTTTCCACTAATGTACATACAGTACATATGTGTGGTTAACGGTATTGTTTTCAAAATATAAATGCAGGTCAACAGGATCCTAGTTCTACATTCGCTAATTC
Source organism: Piliocolobus tephrosceles (assembly GCF_002776525.5). Lineage (NCBI taxonomy): Eukaryota > Metazoa > Chordata > Mammalia > Primates > Cercopithecidae > Piliocolobus > Piliocolobus tephrosceles. The sequence goes on from NC_045443.1 coordinate 97,259,039, forward strand.
TTGCAAAATCTGTTAGGAGAATTCAAACCTTGGATGAGTCACCTTGAGTCACCACATCCAAAAGGTCTGTTCAACTACATAAGATATAAATTGTTCAGGTTAGAATGTTCTTCTGAACATTGTATATCACTGCTTAAGATTTAGCACCACTATAAAAAATTATATATGTTAAAGAATCAGTTATGTTCCTATAATAAGAAGCCTCTATTTACATTTCAAAAAATTAGCCTCCCAAGTTTCTCTAAATCTGATGGAAATTGGGTAAGATAGCTGCAAAGGTCTCCAAATTCTGAAATTGATGCATTCCTGATAATAAGCTCTAGAAACTGGGTTAGAATGTGTTTGAAGATAAACTTTGTTTCAGAAATACCATTTGGTTTTTAGGCAATCTAATCTGACTCTAATGAATTTTAAAACTTGATGAATTTTAGAACTAAATTAAATATATTTTCCAAAAGTAGGGACCTCCCGCCCAGAGAGTATTCTCAAGGATAGCTCAGCATAAATAAAAATAAATAAATAAATAGATAGATAAATAAATAAATAAATAAATAAATAAATAAAACTGAAAATCCTTCAAGGTAAATCTTGAAACCTTAAAATACTAATATAAAATTTCTCACACTTCATAAGGCTGACATGTAATTTAATATTTTGCATTGGAAAAGAAAATAAAATAACAGAAAAGAGGCATAGTGGCTGAACGAAATTGCACAAAACCTGCCAATGCACCCCCTTTCAAACCAAAAGTTTTAGATGCTGTTTGTGTCTATGTTCTCCCTCAGGAGAAAAAAAAAATATGTAACACATTTCATCCCTTAAGCTCCTTATTTACTTCTTAAAGACACAGGCTAATGAGGTAATGTTCTATTACAAATGTTTTTAAAAAAAAAAGTTTTCTTGGTACCTGGATTCTGAAATCTGCTCTAATGATCTTTATCATCAAATTTCTATATGGCATGCTGTGTTCACATGTAAAATTGTATAGATTGTTCATACACATGGAGGAAAAAACATTAATATAAGTCTTGGGAAAACATAAAGAGAATAGAAAATTTTTTCGGATTATTTTACATTCTTTCGAAAACCTAAATTTCATGGGTTTGTAAAGAATGTTAGGATATTTATATTTCTTCAAAATTTACATTCCAGATTATATAATGTCCTAATTCAACTTAGAAAATGGTTTCAGATGCATATTATAAGAGTATATAAAACAGACTGACTTTTGAATTAAAATGTATGCAAGACAAAATGTAATTTTAACTTGAGCTAGCCTTTATATTACATGCAAAACCTTCAATTGAATACATTCAATCATAATAATAATTTAATTTTTAACTTAATGTTCACACTACCACATTACAGCTAATATTTTAATAGAAACAAAAATCTCCGATTCAAAAATAAAAGTTCTTACATAAGATGGCTGGTTTTGTATTTGAAATTACTGAATCGGAGTGCCCTCTATTGGAAGAAAAGAGGCAACAAAAGTTAAACTGAACTAAGAATATAGGTAAAATACTTCCAAAGCTCAAGTCACATCATTAATATGTAAAATACATTAATTAATAATATGGATGCTACAAAACATATTTCCTTATATTTTTATTTCTCCTAAATAACTTTTGGAATTACTTGTCATATTACAATAAGCAAGTTGGATGTTTCATATCCTATGAAATTAAATTTTAACTGAACCCAAATGCTCATCATTTAACCAGTAATATAAATAACAGACATACAGAAATGTTTTCCACATTTAATATTCCAATATAACATAGAAATGTTATAATTGAGGACTGTGGTTTGAATGCAGTTTGGATTTTCCTTAATGATAAACTGAAAGCCTCCTTGCTATGGACCTCACGTCGGTGTCCCCTCCAAGTTCATATGTTGAAATTCTAACCCCCAATGTGATAGTATTAGGGAGAGGGTGTTGGGAGATCATCAGATGATAACCCCTTATGATGTGCTAGTGTCCATATAAAAAAACATCAGCAGGGCCAGGCACAGTGGCTCATGCCTGTAATTCCAGCACTTTGAAAGTCCAAGGCAGGCGGATCATGAGGTCAGGAGATCGAGACCATCCTGGCCACCATGGTGAAACCCCTTGTCTACTAAAATACAAAAAATTAGCCAGGCATGATGGCATGTGCCTGTAGTCCCAGCTACTTGGGAGGCCGAGGCAGGGGAACCGCTTGAACCCAGGAGGCAGAGTGCAGTGAGCCAAGATCGCGCTGCTGCACTCCAGTCTGGCAACAGAGCAAGACTCCATCTCGAAAAAAAGGAAAGGGAAGGGAAGGGAAGGGAAGGGAAGGGAAGGGAAGGGAAGGGAAGGGAAGGGAAGGGAAGGGAAGGGAAGGGAAGGAAAGAAAACACATCAGGAGAACCTGCTTTTTCCCCCTCTGTTGTTTGCCATATGAAGATACAATCAGAAGACAGCCCTCTGCAAACCAGGAAGCAGACCCTCACCAGCTGCCAGCTCTGCTGGATACCTTGATCTTGGGCTTCTCAGACTCCAGAACTGTGAGAAATAAATGCTGTTTTTTTTTCAAGCCACCCAATCTATGCTAATTTGTTATAGCATAAATAATCCCTAATTCAAGAGACTTTTAGAAGCTCTTACACTGGGGAATTGGAGCAGTAGACTGGATATTAATATCTACGAGATTTGTTCTATCTGAAAAAATTGTTTTGTGGTGTTATCAAGACCTCAGTTCTGACTCAGCATCTCAGACATGAATTACCTCAGTAAGATCTTGGCTGATTTTTGGCTCCCTAGACCAATCATATGCATGTTAGAATAATCTGAGAAGCTTTTCCAAGAATAATGCTCAGAGCTACCCAAAATTATTTTGATTTAGTTGGTCTGGACTGGTATCTGAGGGCATCGGTATTCATTTTTTTAGAGCCTCTCTAGGTAAATCTAATGTACAACTATGGCTGAGAACCATTGTTTGAGCCTCTCCCCAATCAACCAACATACAACTACCACTTTTATTTTCCAAAAATGTCACTTTCAGGAGAACTCTCCTACTCAAGAGTTTATTCTCAGCATCAATTTTAAACTTCTGACTAGCCTCCCAATCTACTTAGCTGCTTTTGTTCTCTGACAATAGAGTTGAGTGGCAAGCCCCAGAATGTCTGTGTTCTTGGCTCTATAATTACTGCGTGAAACTGGGAAAGTCATAGAAATAATACTATCCTTTTCACAGGGTTATTGTGAGGGTTAAATCAGTTAATACAAGTGTTCCATAAATTGAAGTATTATCATTACTTATCCAACTTTATTTCCTACTACTTTCCAAAACAAACTCTCACGGTAAATCATTCTCAAATTATGCACTAATTCTTACCTCTGTGCTTTTGCATATATTGTTTCTTCAGGCTGGAATCCTTTCTCAATCATTGGTTCCAACAAAAGTGAAAAACACAGCTCCCCTTTCACCAAGACACAGCTTAGTCTCTCCCTACCTCCACAAAGACTTTAATGAATATCTGTAAGTATTCACTGATATCTGCCTTTTAAAAATTCCTTTGGCCACAAGGTAGCATACTATTTTAAATGTGGCCGAGAATTACAAACATTGGCTCGGAGTTTGAATCCTCACTCTGCCACTTGGCAGCTAAGTCATTTTCTAAATCCATATTGTAAGAATTAGTTAGTAAGTGACTTAAATCATGTAAAGCATTAGAGAAGCAAATAGCAAAAACCGAGTGTCAGTTCTTATTTATTCAGTGTTTTATATATTAGTCTTCAGTTATAGTCTGCACACTAGGACTGAAGTCTCCTTAGGACAGGTGTTTTGAATCACTTGAAGTCAAGAACCATGTCTATTATAAACCCCACAACTCAAAACATGATAAGAACCATCTGTATTAGGTGACCTATACTTGACTAAACTTTTTGCATCATGTGAAAGTATAATTGAAGCGATATTCTGGAAAAAAAAAAAAAACTTTTTTGATGAATAGAAACAAATACTCAACAAAACACGGAATGAATTCAAATAAAACATAGGCTACAGAAAAGGGTCAAAGTAATTTGATTACTTTTTAAACATTCGTTAATAGGTCTCTATCAGATTCATCTTCTGAAAGGTCAGTTCCAATTATGTCTTTTATCTGCCCAAAATCCTTTAGATTTTTCTCATTTCTTAAACAAATAAATACCAAAATTCTTAGCCTGACATTCAAAATCATCCACCACCTAACCTCAAACTAGACTTCTAATCTTATCTCTCATCTTTCCCCTTTGTAAACTCTCTTCTTCCAAATAAACAGAATTATTTGCTTTTACTCATATATACCATCTGCTTTTCTGCCTCCACATAATCTTTAACATTTTACAGGGAAATATTTTCAAAGAACACTATTGTGAAGGTTTGTCACAGGAACGAGGAGTGGTGTTAGAGAAGTATGAACTCAGATTTCAAAACCTTAATGCTCAATTTATGAGTATTAATTTCTTTCTTGCCACTATCACAATACAGTCTTTGGCTTACAGAAAAACTTGAACATCTTTTCCCCAAACTATTGTCACTCTCTCAAAGTCAAAAGTCTTTGCCATCACTTCCTGAAAGACAGAAGCTTGAATCATGGTCTCCAAGCAGCACATACAGATCCCAGGACATACAAGATATTCATTGAGTAAACGAAAAATAATTAGAGCTTCTGTTTTACACTTATTCTCTACCTTCCTCAATTTGAATTTCTTTTGTTGTGTATGTCTCATAATTTACATCAAATATTATTAGAAATGTAGTCTCTCTCTCTCTCTCTCTTGCTATATATATATATATATATAAGAAATAATCAGGGATATTTGCTCAAAATTTGTTTACTAATGGTATGTACAACAAAAAAGTTTGGAGATCCTGGTCTAAAAAATTAGGGCTTTCAGAATATCTGTGGTTTTACAAGTAGAAGGCCAGAAGCTACCAGTTTAGATAAATATTTGTGGATGGATCTTAAAAAGTAAATACTATGTATTGTTTATATAGAACAAATAAGTTTTAAGTTCTAACTAACTTTCAAGGAAATATTAAAATGTAACTGATTGGTAATCTAGAGATAGCATACACCTGTTTCAGGTATTTTAACAGAGGATTTTGTCCCAACATTAAAGTTACTATTATAAATATTTCATTAATATGAAAATTTCATTTGGTAAAACCTACAGGTATTTAAAACCTCAGTACATATACAACTGTTCATAGTTATTCATAAAGAATTTTTATTGGTGCCAATAATGGGATGTTTTTGCAAGAAAAAGTGAAGCACAAAAACAAAATGAAACAAAAAAAGCAGGCCTAGGAGGTAGAACTAGCCATGGAACTAGATTAGCAAGGGCTATCCCAGGAAACAGTGTCACCGCTTACTTTAAGTAACTAAATTAAGTAAATGTTCTCGTAATGGACAGTCACTATACTTAGCAAGTTTTTTTTAGTTTTCACAAATAATATGACATACTTAACACAGATCACTCTATTACTGGCTTTTGAATAAAGTATGACATATCTGTAACAAATTAAGTTCTAAAAGTGACAAAAGATTTCTTATCAGAATAATGTATTTCCTTTAATACCAGCATATACTATAAATCCTTCCTGTACAGGACAAAAAGTAGGTTTACAAATCGTAATATTAAACTGATTTATTCTCTTAGTTTTTCTTGCTATTGTGTTCATATAAAAATTCAAATGAGCAAGAATCACCCATGGCCTGACCTCAATTTATCCTTCTAATCTTATCTTCCCTCTTTCCTCTTTGTAAACTCTTATTCCTAATAAATAGAAATACTCGCTCTTACTCAACTATATCATCTGCTTTTCTGCCTCATATAACCTTTAATATTTTATATGACAATATTTTCAAAGAACACTATCATAAGGGGTTGTCACAGGAACTAACTCATGCTTAAGATTCTGAGCTTATTGAAAAGAAACCTCTTGGGATTTGCATATTATAAAAATATGCAGACTGAACTTTCCATATTTCTCTCCTACTATTACTTAAGGAGGAAGTGAGGAAACCATACATGTGGCTCTGCTCTGTTAGACTGAGTTCATAGAGAAAATAGGGAAGATAGTCAAAAGGAAGGTTTTTGTCTTTTTTTGGGAACCAACATCACTATGCCCAGTAAAACTAAGGAATACAACAACAACAACAACAACAACAACAACACTATTAAAAATCCATGTGTTTAAGAAAGAGTCTAACAGTGGAGAGATTGTCAAGTGATCTGTCAAAGCACTCCTTCCCCTACACACGCACTGAGAGTAAAACCCCAAAGAACGTCAGGAAAAGTGCAATAAGGAAACTGACATCTTACAGTGGTGGAATCTGATAATGCGCCACATCCCCTGCCTCTTAGGTGTACATACTGAACTGGAAAAGGCAGACACATTGTCTTCATTTCCCCCCGCCTTACTTACTACACTCTGGCTTCCATTTTTCCCAAGTTCTTCCTCTGAAATCTTGCTCAAATTATCTAAGTAGTGGTCCGATATTGTGTGGCACAAGTCTTCAAATGAATAATCCTTTTCTTGACAGAGTTTTATTTCATCCAAGAGTTTTGATAATTCTCCAGTGACGGTTTCACCTATGAGAATAAGTTTTTCAGAAGTTTCAAGAAAGGTTATTGTTAAAACTTACTGTTAAGCAATAAAAATATGACTGCTATGGTGATAGAACTCAAAATACAACAAGATTAAGCAGTCAGACACTATTCTGCTGAAAATGAGGTACTCAACCATAATTAGTACAACAACATTAATGGACAAAAGAGATTATAATTTTGCCTATTTTTATTCTTTTTCAAAATATAAATAATTATTGTAAGGTTATGTATACATAGTACATAAAAGCATCTAGAATTACAATTCCCAAAGCTTCACTTATTATAGCATTTAATTTCCATAATCTTTCATTGGTATTTTACTTCACTAACAGAATTCATTAGCAAATTTGAAATGGTGCTGAAAACCTTCTTCCTAGGTTCAATAAACAGAAATAGTACAAGTTATTTAAACAAATAATAATATAGGTAAACAGTACATTAAGAATTATGGTATATGATATAAAGCAAAAACACAAAAGAAATAGATAAATAATATACATCATCTGTCAAACATGAAGATTTTGTAGATTACATGAAAATATGCACATTTCTAAACAGTCTCAGAAAGGTACCTTATACCTGTAACTTATTCTGAAAAAAATTTCCAGCAATTACATTCCAGATTTTAATATTTTTATTCTGACTTAAAAACATATTTAAGATCAGCTGACTATAGATGCATGGATTTATTTCTGGACTCTATTCTGTTTTATTGGTGTATATGTCTGTTTTCATGCCTGTACCATACTGTTTTGATTACTGTAGCTCTTCACAAGGGTTCCAAGAATACAAAATGTGGAAAAGATAGTCTCTTCAATAAATAGTGTTGGGAAAGTGGATGTCCACATGCAAAAGAATGAAATATGACCCTTATCTCATCCCCTATGTAAAAATCAACACAAATGGGATAAAGACTGGAACATTAAGACCTGAAAATATGAAACTCCTAGAAGAAAACATAGGGAAAAAACTTGATATTGGTTTGGACAATGATTTCTTGGATATGAACAAAAGCAAAAATAAACACACAGGATTGGATCAAACTAAAAAGCTTCTGCACTGCAAATGAAACAATCAACAGACTAAAACGATAACTTAAGGAATGGGAGAAAATATTTGCAAACCATAGATCTGGTAAGCGGTTAATACACAAAATACATAAGGAATTCACATAACTCAATAGCAAAAACACAAATAACCTAATTTTAAAATGCGCTAAGGACCCAAATAGACATTTCTTCAAAAAAAAGGCACATAAATGACCCAAGGTATACGAAAAGGTGCTCAACATCACTAATTATCAGGGAAATGTAAATCAAAGCCACAATGGGTTATCACCTCACATCCATTAGAGTGGCTATTCTCAAAAAGACAAAAGATAGGAGGTGTTGCTGAGGATGTGGAGAAAGGGAAGCCTGTATGCTGTCAGTGGGAATGTAAAATGGTATAGCCACTACGGAAAACAGTATGGAGAGTCCCCAAAAAATTAAAAACAGAATTACCATATGATTCAGTAATCCCACTTTGGAGTGCTTATTCAAAGTAAATGAAACCAGTATCTTGAAAAGATATCTGCACCCTTCTGTGTTGCGGGAAGTCAGGGACCCCAAACGGAGGGACCAGCTGGAGCCATGGCAGAGGAACATAAATTGTGAAGATTTCATAGATATTTAGCAGTTTCCAAATAATAATCTTATAATTTCTTATACCTGTCTTTATTTTAATCTCTTAATCCTGTTATCTTCATAAGCTGAGAATGTATGTCACCTCAGGACCACTATTGTGTTAACTGTACAAATTGATTGTAAAACATGTGTGTTTGAACAATACGAAATCAGTGCACCTTGAAAAACAACAGAATAACAGTGATTTTAGGGAACAAGGGAAGACAACCATAAGGTCAGACTGCCTGTGGGGTCGGGCAGAATAGAGCCATATTTTTCTTCTTGCAGAGAGCCTATAAATGGATGTGCAAGTAGGAGAGATATCGCTAAATTCTTTTCCTAGCAAGGAATTTTAAATATTAAGACCCTAGGAAAAGAATTATATTCCTGGGGGGAGGTCTATAAACAGCCACTCTGGGAGTGTCTGTCTTACGCGGTTGAGATAAGGACTGAAATATGCCCTGGTCTCCTGCAGTACCCTCAGGCTTATTAGGGTGGGGAAAAAAATCCCATCCTGATAAATTTGAGGTCAGACCAGTTCTCTGCTCTCGAAGCCTGTTTTCTGTTGTTTAAGATGTTTATCAAGACAGTATGTGCACAGCTGAACACAGACCCTCATCAGTAGTTCTAATTTTGCCCTTTGCCTTGTGATCTTTGCTTTTTCCCTTGCCCTGTTTCCTCTGAAGCATGAGATCTTTGCTCTGCCTTCTGCCCTTTGAAGTGTGTGATCTTTGTGACCTACTCCCTGTTCGTCTACTCCCTCCCCTTTTGAAATCCCTAATAAAAACTTGCTGGTTTTGTGGTTCAGGTGGACATCATGGACCTACCAATATGTGATGTCACCCCTGGCGGCCCAGCTGTAAAATTCCTCTCTTTGTACTCTTTCTCTTTATTTCTCAGACTGGCTGACACTTAGGGAAAACAGAAAGAACCTACGTTGAAATATTGGGGTCAGGTTCCCCCAATACTTCTGTTCATTATGGCATTCTTCAGAACAGCCAAGACATGAAAACAAACCCACTGTCAAATGAATAAAGAAAATGCAGTGGGTGTGTACATTTATATACATACTACACAAACAATGGACTATTATTCATTCTTAAAAAAGAAGGAGATCCTGCCATTTGTAACAACATGGATGAACCTAGAGGGCATTATGCTAAGTGAGATGAACCAGGCACAGAAAGACAAATACCACATCTCTCATGTGGAATCTAAAAAAGTCAAAGTCATAAAACAGAGAGTAGAATGGTGATTGCCAGGGGCTGGGGAGTGAAGGAAATGAGAAAGTGTTGATCAAAGGGTATTAAGGTTCAGTTACAGGGGATTAATAAATTCTGGAGATTTAAAATACAGCATGGTGACTATAGTTAATAATATTCTATTTTATACCTGAAACTTACTAAGAGAGTTATCTTAAGTGTTCTCTCCACAAAAACAAGCAAACAAACAAAAAAACTATGTGAGATGATGGCTATGTTAATTAGTTGATTTTGGCAATTATTCCACAAAGTATATATCAAATTGTACACTGTAAATATATACAATTTTCATTTGCCAAGTAAACCTCAATAAAGCTGGGGAAAAACACATTTAAGAAAAAAACACATTTAAGAAATATATACTCCAGATAAACTTCATTACAGCAGGAATGGTTTTCTGCTTTGCTCACTACTGTATCTCAGGGCTGAGAAGCCCTAACCAGTAACAGGAGCTCTTATAAATGGATGAAATATAGAGTACAGGATATAACCTATTAGACTTGAAATTTTCACAACTGTACATACAAGTCTAGCATAGTTTCCAGGGCTTTATAATTAGGTACTCACTTTTGGTCTTTTGGGAGGGAGACTCAACAGGAGATGAAATGTGTGTTTCTTGTGTTGCATCTTCCTGCACAGGCTCTTCAAGGACTGTAGATCTTCCCACACCTTCTAAATACTCTGTGTGTATACATTTTTGAGATTACATACTTGAATTCATTTATTTAAAACCAGTACATTTTATGTTTTACTTCTGGTGATCAGTTTTGCATTTATTTTCTCATATCCTAAGTTTTCAAAAGAACTTCAAAAAACCAAACATATCAAAAGAACATCATAATGACCTTAAAGTTTTTAATTTAAAAAAAAGACACCAGATTATTTGGGAGAAACTCTTGAACCCCTTTCTTCTAAAAACTAAACTTAAAACATTCTTTCCTTAAAACTAAATTCATCTATTGAAGATAAAATAAACTCCTTGTTCTCTTTACTTTCCATCTGAAGATTTTAAACTGTCTGAAAGATGCTTTGAATAGATTTAAACCCTAAAACAGGAATGTCAAATTCAGATGGACACCACAACCAGCCAGGTAACATAAATGAATGAAATGGAATAAGTTCATTTTAAAATGGTGCTGTAATCTTGTAAGATAACTACAATTTGCATATTAACTTTATTTCCACAAAGAAATAATGTTCATTGCCATTATGCTTTAAGTAATGTCCTATACTCAGCCTATTTTTCATTTTTCCAGTTTTGATATAATATTAGGAATAGCAGCTTAAACTTAAATATTGCTTACTATGGACCCAGCATTGTTGTAAGTATTTTGTATACATTAACTCATCTAATCCTTACAAAACTGTGACACAAGCACAATCTAAGTTTTAAAGATTACAAGTAAAGGGGGAGTATTAACTTGCCCATGTTCATTCAGCTAATAGGTGGCAAAGCCAGATAAATGTAAGACAAGAAAACATCTCTCTTTTCTCTTAATCACAAAGAAAACAGCATCTGAATGTAGAAATAAATGTTAAACAATATTCAGCCTCACAGACCATGTTTAACCAGAGAAAAAAATGACCAACCTAAAGTTCATCCCTGAAATAAAACTTCTTTTAGAGAAACCAAAACTCCAGAGTTTGAACTAAAATTCCAGATTTTTATTTTTTTTTTTTTTTGAGATGGAGTCACTCTGTCGCCCAGGCTGGAGTTCAGTGGTGTGACCTCGGCTCACTGCAAGCTCCACCTCCCTGGTTCAAGCCATTCCCCTGCCTCAGCTCCCTGAAGTAGCTGAGACTACAGACGCGTGCCACCACACCCAGCTAATTTTTTTTGTATTTTTAGTAGAGACAGGGTTTCGGCATGTTGGCCAGGCTGGTCTTGAACTTTTGACCTTGTGATCCGCCCACCTCAGCCTCCCAAACTGCTGGGATTACAGGCGTGAGCCACCGTGCCCAGCCAAATTCTAGATTTTTAAATGTTAACAGCTAATCCAATATTTATGGAAACACAATGTGGGCTCAAAATATGTGATATAAACAAAACATGTGTGCTATGTGCCAAAGCATTCAGCCCACAAGTGGCTAGTTCGTAACCTCTGTATAAAGATTAAATTAACAAATCCCTTTTCATACAGATCATTTGCTTATACTTCTTTATTCAAGAATCTTTTTCTTAAAATCTAATAAAGAAAATTTGTAGTCTCATGCCAAACAAGTATGTCCTCATAACATTCAAATAATTTCTACCAGGGAAATCCAGGAATGCAAAGAACAGAGATGATGTGTTCACATTCTGAAATTTGCCAGTAATTAGAGAACTTCAAAGATGTCCTGTATGCCCTGTCACAAATTAACATACCTAATTAATCTTGACCATTTAGGAGAGCGAAGATAGTTGCTCCTATGTAAACAACACTTCATCGTAGATAAACCAATGCAGTATGTTTTTAAAAAGTCCATGATTATGTCACACCCCCTTTTCTAGTGGTTGACATTTATTTTGCTTTTCCCAAAAGACACATTACACACATGCTTCAGTTTTTAAAAGTTCAGTGAGAGGCGGCCAGGTGCAGTGGCTCACTCCTGTAATCCCAGCACTTTGGGAGGCCGAGGTGGGTGGACCACGAGATCAGGAGATCGAGACCAACCTGGTTAACACGGTGAAACCCCGTCTCTACTAAAAATACAAAAAAAAAAAAAAAAAAAAACTAGCCAGGCGAGGTGGCGGCCACCTGTAGTCCCAGCTACTTGGGAGGCTGAGGCAGGAGAATGGCATGAACCTGGGAGGCGGAGCTTGCAGTGAGCCCAGAGGGTGCCACTTCACTCCAGCCTGGGTGACAAAGCAAGACTCCATCTCAAAAAAAAAAAAATCGTTCAGTGAGAGGCTGGGCACCTTGGCTCCTGCCTGTAATCCCAGCACTTTATTTTATTTATTTATTTTTTTTTGAGAGGGAGTCTTGCTCTATCGCCCAGGCTGGAGTGCAGTGGCCGGATCTCAGCTCACTGCAAGCTCCGCCTCCCGGGTTTACGCCATTCTCCTGCCTCAGCGTCCCGAGTAGCTGGGACTACAGGCGCCCGCCACCTCGCCCGACTAATTTTTTGTATTTTTTAGTAGAGACGGGGTTTCACCGTGTTAGCCAGGATGGTCTCAATCTCCTGACCTTGTGATCCGCCCGTCTCGGCCTCCCAAAGTGCTGGGATTACAGGCTTGAGCCACCGCGCCCGGCCAATCCCAGCACTTTAAAAGGCCAAGGTGGCTGGATCACCTGAGGTCAGGAGTTCAAGACCAGACTGGCCAATGTGGTAAAATCCCCTCTCTACTAAAAATACAAAAAGTAGCCAGACATGGTGGCAAGTGCCTATAATCCCAGCTACTTGGGAGGCTGAGGTAGAAGAATCACTTGAACCCAGGAGGTGGACATTGCAGTGAGCCAAGATCGCACTGCTACACTCCAGCCTGGGCAACAAGAGCAAAACTGCCTCTCAAAAAAAACAAAAAACAAAAAACACACACACACAAACAAAATTCAGTGAGACTCAAAATCCAATATGAAATACAAAGTGCCTAGAGGGAGAAGACTGATAAAAATAGTATGTGCCACTCTTATTTTTTAGCTTTTATTCAATTTAATTTTAATTTTAATTTATATAAAAGGCTATGATTGGATTCTTCTCTGATTCATCTCTACATGCATTTGACTTGCAATTAACTTCTTTATTGATAAGTAAATTGTAGGGGCCTGAACTTCCCTGAAATGTTTTGGAAATAGAGAAGAGAGGACAATGGCCGCATATAGTGCTTCTATTCTTTTTATTCCTCCTTGGCTTTTGTTGACTACTGTATCTACATGTTCCCTGCCTGACTTGGTTTTAATTAATTTATCTCCCTGCAGAATAATGCTGTTCTTCAGCTTCCCAAATGACACCTAATAAAATCTATCTACCACCCTCCTCTGTCATACTTGCAGCCAATCCATAACAAGTGTAGGAAATAATCACTGCTGAATAGGGTAGAAGCTAAAGGAGAGAAAAAACATCTGGGGTTTTTAAGTAACATGCTACATGTCAGGCCTAATCACCAAACAGGAAGGCAAAGCATTTAAATCTAATTTTTTATAAAAGTTTTAGTTCAAGTGGTGAAGTATGCAAACTGCAAATAACAAAAATCATACCTAGATAGTTGTCAAACCTTCAATAGAGCGAGTAACTGCCACTAACAACAAATGTACTTAAATGACTTTTACCAGAAACTAAGGCTGGTAAGACTGAGTTATTTTACACCATTGGATTAGGAAGGAAATAATCTGTATTCTTTTGGCTAAATACAATTTTTGTTATTATTGATAATCTAACATTTAAATACAAGCTCTGCCACTTAAGAGACATGAATTTGAACAAATCAAATCTCTCAGAGCCTCAGTTTCCCTTATGTGCAAAAATAAAATAATATCTGACTTATCTTACTTCATAGGGTCATAGAAACCAAAGTAGTAGCAAATCCCTGAAAACACTCAAAGTATTATTCAAATGTGAAATAATACTTAATCATCACTACTTTGTAGCTTTATTAACTTCCAGCTCATAACTACATATTTACTACATATATATGAATTTTAAAAATACTTCTAATATCAAATGAGTAAATAAACACTTTAACTTCTTTAAAATACTTACTGAGTAGTTAAAAACCAAAAATAAAACATTAAAAGATATTATTATTTAGTTTAAAAGTCTACCATAAAAAATAAAACGAGTAAGTTTGTTCAAAAGTAAACACCAACTCAAAATCCAAAAGAAAACTATAACAGTTTTAATCTTATCTTAACTTTAAGGCAAACTCATCCATCATTCAATACTGTTTACCTTGTAAGAGTGTTGCAATCTGGAGAGATTTCTGAGATGGATGTTCTTTCAGAATGTCCAAGACAGTTCTACCTAAGCTATCCTTTATGTTGGCATCAATTCCTGAAAGAAAAAGAAAAACTCACTAGATATATACCACTGAAGTGTCCTCAAAAGATACTATCAGTATCTAACTGCTATATATATACAGACCAAGCACTAAAACATATACAGACCAAGCACTAAAAGTCATTAAAAAAAAATTAAGTTCTACACACACACACACACACACACACATGCACGCACAAGATTTTAGCAAGAAAGAAGGCAGGGGCCTATTGTTACCAAAGATTAGGAACATTCTTGATCACAAGTTAACTCTCAAAGGGCACCCACCCAATGCTTAAGATTGTTTTTCAGGACCCTATGGTATCTTTTTTTTTTTTTTTTTTGAGACGGAGTCTTGCTCTGTTGCCCAGGCTGGAGTGCAGTGGCATGATCTCGGCTCACTTCAAGCTCCATCTCCCAAGTTCACGCCATTCTCCTGCCTCAGCCTCCCAAATAGCTGGGACTACAGGTGCCCACCACCACGCCCAACTAATTTTTTTTTCTTTTTTTTTTGTATTTTTAGTAGAGACAGGGTTTCACTGTGTTAGACAGGATGGTCTCGATCTCCTGACCTCATGATCTGCCCGCCTTGGCCTCCCAAAGTGCTGGGATTATAGGCGTGAGCCACCGCACCCAGCCAACCCTATGATATCTTTGGGTTATAACTACTTAACTCAATAGCACACTATCACACTGAAAAATGTTATTGATTTAGAATGTGAATTCCTAAAGTATAATGGTCATGTGATTTATATTCTCTGTATAATATGGTAAAAATATTTAGTAGATTATAATCATGTACCATGTAAGTAACATAAGAACAGTCTTAGAACACTTGAATATTCACAGAGTTGGAAAAGGATGATTATTTTGAACTGTTGTCCACATAGAATTTATTCAAATACAAGGTCAAATACTCCATAATATTTATTTATCCTAGATTGTATTTGTCAGTCACATTCATCATCCACCTGATGAGCAAACTTATTGAAGCATGTAACTAAAACACCTGTTATTACTTTAGTTGTGGAAATATATATTGTATGAAATAACTTATTTTAACATAACAAATAGCTTTCACCGCCCTAAAAATTTTATGAATTTTCCAAACACATAATTGCAAAAAAAAATAGCCAGTTTACAGGATCTGGTCCCAAATATTAGTCCATTGTAAGATTATTAAATACATGTTTAAATTTGCATAGGAATGGGTGACCAGCACATATTAATATTTAGGTGGTTTCCTCAACTCATCTGTTGTAACACCACACTGCATGACAAAGTTAAATATAAATGAAACTTTAACTTTGTTAAATTGTGTACAAATACAATCATAATACAAAAGTCTGCCAATGTTTTTCATTTTATTTTTTAGAGGAAAATAAACACACTATATTCCATAACATGAAAAATTTCCATCAGTTGTTTTCAAACATGAATTTGTACCCATGCCTTTTGATCTTTAAAACAAATCTGACCTCAATTCTAGTTTTATTTCATTTCAATCAGAAAGTACATATGAAAATAAATAAGCCAACTTTATTGTTCCTTCAAAACACTCCCTTTGAAAGGTTCCCTTTAAAATAAATTTCTGTAGCCTACTAACAATAGTTACTCAGTTAATGAACTAACTAGGATAATTTACCTTAAGGAGAGGGAGCTCAAATCTCTGTTTACTGTAGTTCACAATAGAAAACATAGAAAAACTATTATGTTCTTCAATAAACTAAACAATTGTGACAATTTCTCAAGGATCAATTCGTCTGTCTTACAGAAGGCAGAAATCTCCTTTTTCTTTTGGTAGTTTATCTCTAAAGTACTTAAATGCATAAAATTGTAATAACTAAGAGGTTTGTACTTAAAACATCTATTGCATAAAGGAAGTTGCACATTGATATCAATGTTATCTAAATACTGAAGCTCAGTTCTACATAATATGAATACGTATCTGCATTTTAGAGTAAAGGCAAGAGGGTGATTTGTGAAGAAAACTGTGTTATTTTCCTTTGTCTATTCCCAAAATAGAAATGGTATCTGGCAGGATAAGCTCCATGCAGAATCACAATAGTTACCTGTTTCTAACAGAACTCGTACAACATCCACCTTTCCAAACAAAGCTGCTTCATGAAGTGCACTCCCCTTTTCTGTCTGAAAAAAAAAAAGTAAGAAAAAAGAAAGCACAGTTGTATTTGGAGTGCTTACAGGTTTAAAAAAAATGCTCACATTTTATATATTCATACATATTTTCTGTAATCTCAGCCCTCCCTAACAGAAAGGTAACATGGAATAAAGAAGAGATTCTAAAAGAAAAATCCATTGTCTTGGGGATTATAAAATACCTCTGCTTCTAAATAGAAATTTGGGCCAGGTGCAGTGGCTCACGTCTGCAATCCCAACACTTTGGGAGGCTGAGGCAGATGGATCACCTCAGGTCGGGAGTTCGAGACCAGCCTGGCCAACGTGGCAAAACCCCGTCTTCTCTACTAAAAATACAAAAATTAGCCAAGCGTGGTGGTACATGCCTGTAATCCCAGCTACTCAGGAGGCTGAGGCAGGAGAATTGCTTGAACTCAGGAGGCAGAGATTGCAGTGAGCCAAGATCATGCCACTGCACTCCAACCTGGGTGACAGAGTGAGACTCCATCTCAAAAATAAATAAATAAATAGCCATTTGATTTTGTTACGTTAGTATGTCACCTTCTCTTAGCTTTAGCTCTCCTTAAGTATAAAATAAGAGAAGTAATGCCTACCTCACAAGGCTTTTTTGACTATGCAAGAAGCTCATTTAATCAGCATGCATTTATTAAACACCAATTATAGGCCAAGAGTAGCTGAAGGATATTCTGAGGTATGGAAATATCATCCTGGCCCTCATATATTCACATTCTATTTGAAGAGACAGATGTATAAACACAGATGCTCCCTGACTTCCAATAGGGTTACCTCCTTCCTGATAAAGCCACCATAAATTGAGTATCTAATAAGTTGAAAATGCATTTAGGCCGGGTGCAGTGGCTCATGCCTGTAATCCCAGCACTCTGGGAGGCCAAGGTGGGTGGATCACCTGAAGCCAGGAGTTCAGGACCAGTCTGACTAACATGGTAAAACCCCACCTCTACTAAAAATACAAAAAAATTAGCCAGGCATGGTGGCGGGCACCTGTAATCCCAGCTACTCGGGAGGCTGAGACAGGGGAATTGCTTGAACCAGGAAGGTGGAGGTTGCAGTAAGCTGAGATCGCACCACCGCACTCCAGCCTGGGTGACAGAGTGAGAATCCAAAACACACTTAACCTACCAAACATCATAGCCCAGACTAGCCTACTTTAAATATGCTCAGAACACTTACATTAACCTAGAGTTGGGCAAAATCATTTAACACAAAGCCTATTTTATGATAAAGCATTGACTATCTCACATACCACGTATCGCTAGCCTGGGAAAACATCAAGATTCAAAATTTGAAGCATATCAAAATTGCAACAGTTTCACACCATTTTAAAGCTGAGAAATTGTTAAATTAAATCATTATAAGTTGGGGGCTGTCTGTAAACATTTATGATAAATGAAATCTAAACAATTTAATGTAGCCATAAAAAAGAATAAAATCCTGTCATTCACAGCAACATGGATGGGCCTGGAGAATATTATGTTAAGTGAAATAAGTCAGGCACTGAAAGATAAATACCACATGTTCTCACATATGTGTGAGCTAAAAATGTTGGTCCCATAGAAGAAGAGAGTAATATTATGGTTATGAGAGGCTGGGCAGGGGATCAGGGAGAGAAGGATATGGTGAATGACTACAAAATTACAGCTATATAGGAGGAAGAAGTCCTAGTATTATTTAGTAGGGTGATAATAGTTAATGATAATTGATTATATATTTTCAATTACTGGAAGAGAGGATTTTTGAATGTTCCCAACACAAAGAAATGGCAAATGTTTCAAGTGATACATAGGCTAATTACTCTGTCATTACATACGATATTTCATGTATTGAAATATCACTCCATACCCCTAAATATGTACAATTATTACATGCAACTAAAAGTGAAATTTAAAAGCAAAAAAAAAAAAATTTAATGTGGCTTAAGAAACCCAGATGATCTTTTCTCCCTGCTTTCCTCTCCATCCAATCCTTTGCCCATCACAACCCTCTTCCAAACCTCATACCCTATGCTCCAGGCATACTGAACTCTTTCATAATCATTTCATATTGCTTTCTTCCACAGGGAGTCTCAAAGGCTGGTCTCTCTGCCTGGCAGGATCTAACTCCTAGCACTCTTAATCTAGCCATATAGATATGCCACTAGTTAATTTTCAGCGTGAATAAGAATCACCTGCTGAGATAGTTTAAAAACACATTTCTGGGCCCCATCCCCAGAGTTTCTGATTCAGTAGCCTGAGATTAGGCCCTAGAATTTCCATTTCTAACAAATTCCCCTGTGATTCTGTAGGTCTAAACAGTATGCTTTCAGAACCATGAACATGTACTGTATCTCGAATCTTAGCTTAAAATAATTGCATTTATAAAGACATCCCTGGCCCCTGAAGTTTAGTGTTTTTCCTGGATGTTCCACATCAATCTATATTTCCCTTATCACAGCACTCATAATACCACATTACAATTTTATGTAATTGTCTAGTTCCCATAATAAACTGTAAATTCAGTGGAAATGTAGGCCACATCTATTTTTTCACCATTGTATCCCCAATGCCTAGCAAAGTACTTTGAAAATATAGATGTTTAGGAATTCTTTTGAGGGCAAAAAGTGGAGGGAGGGAAGAACACAGGATGAAAATCTAGGACATTTTGTGAGTAGTGCAGGATGAGATTGATTCTGCCTTGAGGAAGCTCAAGGAAGATTCCAAAGATGATGCTTTTTCAGCTACACAAATGTTAGTTGTCTCTTTTTTTTTTTCATTCTTTTTCTTCGTCTCTCAAGAATCTAACAAGTATCAGTAGGTCGTGTGTGTGTGTATGTGTGTGTGTGTGTGTGTGTGCGTGTTTTCAATTGAGTAGTATCAAGGTAGCAATTTTGTCACCCTATACTAAATGTGATCTCTAATGTGGGATTCTAATCTCAACCTGAAATAGAAATATCACTATAAAATAACATACAACGTAAAAACTCTTTTTTTTTTTTTTTTTTTTGAGATGGAGTCTTGCTCTGTCGCCCAGGCTGGAGTGCTGTGGCATGATCTCGGCTCACTGCAACCTCCATCTCCCGGGTGCAAGCGATCCTCCTGCCTCAGCTTCCAGAGTAGCTTAGATTAAGGCATGCACCACCATGCCCAGCTAATTTTTGTACGTTTAGTAGAGATGGGGTTTCACCATGTTGACCAGGCTGGTCTTGAACTCCTGACCTCAAATGATCCACCCACGTCAGCCTCCCAAAGTGCTGAGCTCACAGGCATGAGCCACTGCACCTGACTTTAATTATATAAAAGTCTATTATATAATTAACCCAATCTAAAGTAGATAAGTACATTATTAAGGAGGTTTGAGGAACACTGAATATCAATGTGATCTGAATGTACTTCAAGATGGAATGATTGGAATGCACTTGAATTTTAATCTGACTGGCATACGTAGATACTGAAAAAATGGAAACAAAAAAATAATTTTAAAATATACAGCACAATTTTGAAGGAAATGAAAAACTGGAAACTGATTCGGCTCTTAAGAAAATATTTCAATGTGGGGCTTGAACATTTTATTTTTTCCCTTCCTTAAAAATACTTCTTGAAATAATCTAATTTTGCTCATTCTCATGCTGTTTTTCAACCAGGCTTCTGATTACTACTTTGATTCCCTTACACTTTTCACAAAATTTTGGACTTGATTTCAGAAAAATCCTTCCTGATATAGCATGCTTCAGTTCATTCTGAAAACAAACTGAAGAATATTTTAATTCAGGATTGTGAGGGAAAAGAAATAGAATTCCCCACAGCCTCAGCGAAAGGGGAGGACAGAAAGTATGAACCCCAGGGGTTAGCTTTGGAACAGGTATTTGTTCCAGGGAATCTGTCAACCCATGCTAGACTAGGGCCCGGACTTTAACCAGCCACTCAAGGTGCGAGTGGCAGTGGGGCAGAAGACAGTCTAAAGTCTAAGCAAGCTGAAAGCTTAGATGAGGGACCCCTGCAAAACTCTAAAACCTCTAAAGGACAACATCCTCAGTGAAAATTGAAACAACAGTAACAACACATTGCACAGAAGGGGAAAGGATGTCTAACTAGGTCTTAGTTGTAGATAGAGCGAAAAAAGTAAATCCCCCTAAGAATGTCTAACCATAATTCTACACTTATATGGTAAGTTTAAGGCAAAACTGTACAATTTCTATGAACTCCAGATCCTCATCCAAAATGCAGAATCAAGTGGTCCTGGGTTTCTAATAATACAGGCAGATATAAATATTTAGAAAAAAGCAGATATAAATTCCCTCTGTAAAAGTACACCTTCAACTCAGGCCTCCAAATATTATAGCAGATGAAGCTCTAAGAAATACAAATTCAAAATTATAAATTACTGAATGTGAAAGGAAACATCCCACCATGAACAAGAATTAGTAAATAAAAACACCGAAGAATAAAACTCACAAAAATTTCACATACTGAAATGGTCAGCTATAGAATATAATACATATGTGATAAATAAGATGAAAGAACTAGAAAAGAATAATTATCAAAATTGACCAGAGGTGAAAATGAACCAAATAGCATTCTAGAAATAGAAAATATAATATTTAAAATCAATGGCTTAATAACATATAAGATATCTACTGAAAGGGTATTGAACCGGATGATAGTTTTTTTAAGTACATAATTGATAGGGTTTGGCTATGTCCCCACCCAAACCTCATCTTGAATTTTAGTTTCCATAATCTCCATGTGTCATGAAAGGGACCTGGTGGGAGGTAATTTACTCATGGATGCAGTTACCCTCATGCTGTTCTCATGACAGTGAGTGAGTTTTCACAAGAGCTAATGGTTTTATAAGGGGCTTTTCCCCCTTTAGCTCAGCACTTCCTCTTGCCTGCCACCACTCAAGATGTGACTTTGCTCCTCCTTCACCTTCCACCATGATTGTGAAGCTTCCCCAGCCATGTGGAACTGTAAGTCAATTAAACCTCTTTCCTTTATAAATTATAACCTCAGGTATGTCTTTATTAGGAGACATACTAATAGGAGACTTAATTAGGAGAACAGACTAATACAATAATGCAATAAAAAGAATAAGAGATGAAGGACAGAGCAAAACTGCAGAATATAAGCCTACACCATTTGTCTTCCCCACTGGAACACCGAATATTAACAACTATCTGCACACAGAAAGGCACTGTCACAAGAACCAAAAGTCAGGTGAACAATCACAGTATCTGGTTTTAACTTCCTACTGCTGAAACAGACACTGAGGAGGGCAGAAGAGAAAGTCTTCAATCATGGGCGCCGCCCTTCTTCCACTCCATGGCAGTGGCCATGCTGCAGATAGAAAATCTGTGCATTTTAGGAAGGGAGAGGGCAGTGACTGAGGAACTTTACATTGAACTCAGTGCTGCTTTGTAAGAGTGGAAAATAAAGCTGTGTGGGGTTCAGCCAGAGCCCACACATTGAGGGGGCATTTGGACCAGCCCCGGCTAGAAAGGAATCACCCATCCCAGAGGTTGGAATGTGAGTCTCTCAACAAGCCTCACCACTACACTGTAGGCTGAAGTGCTCTGGGATCCTCAGTAAACTTGAAAGGCAGTCTAGGACACAAGCACTGCAATTCCTAGGCAAATCCTAGTGCTAGGCTGGGCTTAGAGCCAGTAGACAAGGTTGGCACGTGACCTAGGGAGACACCAGCACATAGGGCTAAGGAAGTGCCTATGCCATCCCTCCACCAACCCCAGGCAGTGCAGTTCACAACAATAAAAGTAACTTCTCCCTTCTATTTAAGGAGAGGAGAGTGAAGAGTAAAGAGGACTTTGTCTTACATCTTAGATACCAGCTCAGCCATAGTAGGACAGGACACTGGGCAGAGTTGTGAAGCCCTAACTCCTGGATATTTCTAGATGTACGTTGGGCCAAAAGGGAACTCACTGCCTTGGAGGAAATAACCCAGTCCTGGCAGGATTCATCATCTGCTGACTAAAGAGCTCTTGGAGCCTAAATAATCAGCAGCAATAACCAGGGAGTATACCATGGGCCTTATGGTCTGAGAAATGCTGGCTTCAAGGGCACAGTTCCAGCTGTGGTGGCTAAGGTGAACAACTTCTGTTTGAAAACAGCAGAGGGAAAAGTAAAGGGGTCTTTGCCTTGCACCTAAGGTACCACTTTGGCCATAGTAGGAAAAAACAAGCAGGCACATGGAGTCTCTGAGTCCAGGCCTAGGCTCTTGGACAACATTTCTGAATCTGTACTGGACCAGAGAGAAGCCTACTACCCTATAGGGTGAGTCTGAGACCTCGCAGCACTCATCATAAGATGATGAAAGAGCCCTTGGGCTTTAAGTAAACACTGGCAGTGACCTAGAAGAACCCTCGTGGACCAAAAGTGGTGGTGGTCACAGGGAGAGGCTCCTGTGCCTGTGGAAAAGGGAAGAAAGAGTAAGAAGGAGTTTGTAATGCAGTGTGAGTGTCAACCTAGCTGCAGTAAATTAGAACATAAGGTAAACTGCTAAGGTTTTTGACTCTAATCCTTGGCTTCAGACAGCTACTCTGGACATGTCCAGGGTCTGGGAGAACTCACTGCCCTGAAGATAAGGATACAGTGCCAAGCTGGCTTCAGGTCTGACCCAATGCAATGCTAGTGGTGGTTTCCAAAGGGGTGTTTGCATCACCACACCCCCAGGTACAGGTGGCTCAGCACAGAAAGACAGACTCTATTTCTTTGGGAGAAAGGAGAAAGAAGAGTATCTGCCTGGTAATACAGAGAATTCTTCCAGATCTTATCCAATACCACCAAGGCAGTACCTCTATGAGTCTGCAAAAACCACAAGGTTAGTGGGTTTGGGGCCCAATTCCCTTCAAATGCCTGGAAAGTCTTCCTAAGAAGGACAGATACAAACAAGCCCAGACTGTGAAGACTACAGTTAATATCTAACTCTTCAATGCACAAATACTGATGAATATCTACAAGCATCAAGACCATTCAAGAAAACATGACCTCACCAAATGAACTGCATAAGGCACCAGGGACAAGTCCTGGAGAAAAAATAGATATATGATATTTCAGACAGAGAGTTTAAAATAGCTCTTTTGAGGAAACTCAAAGAAATTCAAGATAACACAGAGAAGGAATTCAGAATTCTATCAGACAAATTTAACAAAGAGAATGAAATAATTTAAAAGAATCAAGCAAAAATTCTAGAGTTGAAAATTGCAATTGATGTAATGAAGAATGCATGAGAGTCTCTTAAGAGCAGAATCAGTCCAGAAGAAAAAATTAATGAGCTTGAAGACAGGTATTTGAAAACACACTCAGAATCTATGGCCATAACACCCTGAACACGCCCAATCTCATCTGAAAACGAGAATCTGAGAAGAGATTCTGTCTTCTCAAAAGAGAGAAAATAAAAAAAGAGAAGAGAAAATTTAAAAAGAATACAAAGCAATGAAATCTGCTTTCAAGATCTAGAAAACAATCTCAAAAGGGCAAATCTAAAAGTTACCGGCCTTAAAGAGGAGTTGAGAAAGAGTTAGGGGTATAAGGTTTATTCAAAGGGATAATATTGGAGAACTTCCCAAACCTAAAGAAAGATATTAACATTCAAGGACAAGAAGGTTATAGAGCACCAAGCAGATTTAAACCAAAGAAGACTACTTCAAGGCATTTAAGACTCAAACTCCCAAAGGTCAAAGATAAATAAATAATCCTCAAAGCAGTAAGAGAAAATAAACAAATAACATACAATGGAGCTCCAATATATCTGGCAGCAGATCTTTCAATGGAAATCTTACAGGTCAGGAGAGTGGCATGACATATTTAAAGTGCTGAAAGAAGAAAACTTTTACCCTAAAATGGTATATCTGGCAAAAATATCCTTCAAGCATGAAAGAGAAATAAAGACCTTCCCAGACGAGCAAAATCTGAGGGATTTCATCAACACCAGAGCTGTCTTACAAGAAATGCTAAAGGGAGTTCTTCGATCTGAAAGAAAAGGATGTTAATAAGCAATAAGAAATCATTTGAAGGTGCAAAACTCACTGGTAGTAGGCCACAGAAAACCCAGAATAACACTGTAATTATGGTTTGAAAACTACTTTTATCTTAAGTAGAAACATTAAACAATGAACCAAAAATTAATAATGACTACAACAAATTTTCAAGACACAGAGAATGAAATAAGACAAAAAGAGAAACAACAAAAAGTTAAAAAGTTGGGTGACAAAGTTAAAGTGTATAGTTTTATTAGTTTTCTTTTTCTGTGTTTGTTTGTTAGTTTATGCAATCAGTGTTGTCATCAGTTTAAAGTAATGGGCTATAAGGCAGTATTTGCAAGCCTCATGGCAGCTTCAAATAAAAAAACATACAATGGGTACACAAAAAAATTAAAAAGCATGAAATTAAAGCCTACTGCCAGAGAAAATCACCTTCACTAAAAGGAAGATAGGAAGAAAGGAAAGAAGGAATAACAGACTGCCAAGAAAAGAGAGAGAGAAAAATAACAAAATGACAGGAGTAAGTCCTTACTTATTAACGATAACATTAAATGTATATGGAGTAAACTCTCCAATCAAAAAGACATAGAGTGGCTGAATAGATGAAAAAACAAAACCCAGTGATCTGATGCCCACAGGAAGTACATGTTACCTGTAAAGATACACACAGATTAAAAATAAATGGATGTAAAAAGATACTCCATGTCAACAGAAACCAAAAAACCGCAGGAGTAGCTATACGTATATTAGGCAAAATAGATTTTAAGACAAAAATTGTAGGAAAAGACAAAGAAGGTCATTATATAATGACAAAGGGGTCAATTCAGCAAGAGGATATTACAATTGTAAATATATATGCACCAAACACTGGAGTACCCACATATACAAAGCAAATATTATTAGTGCTAAAGAGAAAGATAGACCTACATACAATAATAGCCGGAGACTTCAACCCCCCACTTTCAGTATTGGATAGATTTTCCAGACAGAAAATCAGCAAATAAACATTGGCCTTAATCTGTACTTTAGAAAAAATAGAACATTTTATCTGATGGCTGCAAAATACACATTCTTCTCCCCAGCACATGGATCATTCTCAAGGACAGAATATGTGTTAGGTCACAAAACCAATTTTTAAACATTTTTTAAAAATGAAAAAATATCAAGCATCATCCCTGACCACAGTGGAATAAAATTATAAATCAATAACAAGAGAAATTTTGGAAACTATACCAACAGATGAAAATTAAACAATATGGTCCTGAATAAGTGGGTCAATGAAGAAATTAGAAAGAAAATTTTAAAATTCCTTGAAATAAGATCATGGAAACACAGCATACCAAAACCTATGGGATACAGCAAAAGTAGTACTAAGAGGAAACTTTATAGCCATCAGTGCTTACATCAAAAAGGAAGAAAAACTTCAAATAATCTAATGATGCATCTTAAAGAATTTAAAAAGCAAGAGTAAGCTGAATGCAAAATTAAGAGAAGAAAGGAAATAATAAGGATCAGAGTAGACATAAATGAATTTGAAATGATTAAAAAAAAGGACAACAGATCAATGAAACAAAAAGTTGTTGTTTTGAAAAGAACAACACAATCGACAACCCTTTAGCCAGACTAAGACAAGAGAGAAGACCCAAATAAATGAAATTAGAAATGAAAAAGGAGACATTACAACTAATATCACAGAAATTCAAAGGATCCATAAGTGGCTGATATGAACAACTATATACCAACAAACTGAAAAATCTAGAAGAAATGGATAAATTCCGAGATACATACAACCTACTAAAATTGAACCATTAAGAATTCCAAAGCCTGAACAGACCAATAATAAGTAACAAGATCGAAGCCATAATAAAAAGTCTCCCAGTAAAGAAAACTGCAGGACAGATGGCTTCGCTGATGAATTCTACCAAACATTTAAAACACTAATACCAATCCTACACAAACTGTTCTGAAAAACAGAGGAAGATGGAATACTTACAAACCCATTCTACAAGACCAGTATTAATCTGATACTAAACCCAAAGACACATCAAAAAAAGAAAACTATAGACCAATATCTCTAATTGCTATTGATGTAAAAATCCTCAACAAAACACAAGCAAACCAAATTCAACAACAAAGTAGGATTTATCCCTGCGATGCAAGGATGGTTCAACATATGCAAATCAATCAATGTGATACTCTGTATCAACAGAATGAAGGACAAAAACATAATCATTTCAACTAACACTGAAAACATATTTGATGAAGTCCAACATCCCTTCCTAATTAAAAAAAATATATACTCAAAACACCTCAATGTAATAAAAGCCATATATGACAGACTTACGGCTAGTGTCATACTGAATGGGGGAAAACCAAAAGCCTTTCCTCTAAGATCTGGAATACAACAAGAATGCCCACTTTCACCACTGTTACTCAAAACAGAACTGGAAATCCTAGCTAGAGCAATTAAACAAGAGAAAGACATAAAGGGCATCCGAATTGGAAAGGAAGAAGTCAAATTATCCTTGTTTGCAGATAATACAATCTTATATTTTCAAAAACCTAAAGACTCCACTGAAAAACTATTATAACTGATAAACAAATGTAGCAACATTGCAGGATACAAAATTAACATTCAGTCTCATAACATACAAAAATCAGCAGCATTTCTATATGCCAACAGTAAACAATGTGAAAAAGAAAATTTTAAAAATCCCATTTACAGTAGCCACACATAAAACTAAACACCTAGGAATTAATCAAAGAAGTGAAAAATCTCTACAATGAAAACTGTAAAATACTGATGAAAGAGATTGAAGAGGACACCAAAAATGGAAAGATATTCCATGTTCACGAACTGGAATAATCAATATTGTTAAAATGTCCAAACTAACCAAAGCAATCTACAGATTCAATGCAATACCTATCAAAATACCAATGACATTTTTTACAGAAATGGAAAAACAATCCCAATATTTATACAGAATCACCAAAGACCCAGAATAGTCAAAGCAAACCTGAGCAAAAAGAATAAAACTGAAGGAATAATATTACGTGACTTCAAATTATACTACAGAGCTATAGTAACCAAATCAGAATGGTACTGGCATAAAATCAGACACATAGACCAATGGAACAAAATAGAAAACCTAGAAAAAAATCCACATACCTACAGTGAACTCATTTTTGACAAAAGAGCCAAGAACATACACTGGTAAAAAAACAGTCTCAATAAATGGTGCTGGCAAAACTGAATATTCATATGCAGAACAATGAAACTAGACTCCTATCTCTCACAATATACAAAACTCAAATCAAAATGGATTAAAGATTTAAATCTAAGACTTCAAACTCTGAAACTACTACAGAAAAACTTTGAGAAAAATCTCCAGGATATTGGTCTCAGCAAAGATTTCTTGAGTAATACTCCACAAGCACAAACAACCAAGTAAAAATGGACAAATGGGATCATATCAAGTTAAAAAGTTTCTGCACAGCAAAAGAAACAATCAACAAAGTGAAGAGGCAACCCACAGAATGGGAGAAAATATTTGCAAACTACTCATCTGACAAGGGATTAGTAACCAGAATATATAAGGAACAAAAAACTTTATAGGAAAATGTCTAGTAATCCAACTGAAATACTGGCAAAACATTTGAATAGATATTTCTCAAAAGAAGACACACAAATGGCAAACAGCTATATGAAAAGGTGCTCAGCATCATTGATCATCAGAGAAATGCAAATTAAAACTACAATGAAATGTTTCCTCACCCCAGTTAAAACGGCTTTCACCCAAATGTTAAGCAATAACAAATGCTGGTGAGGATATGAAAACAAGGGAATCCTCATATACTGTAGGTGGGAATGTAAATTAGAACAACCACTATGAAGACCAGTTTGGAGGTTCCTCAAGAAACTAAAAATAGAGCTACCAAATGTCCAGCAATCCCACTGCTGGATATCTACCCCAAAGAAAGGAAATCAGTATTTTGAAGAGATATTTACAATCTCATGTTTGTTGTGGCACTGTTCACAATAGCCAAGATTTGGAAGCAATCTAAGTGTCCATCAACAGAAGAAAGGATAAAGAAAATGTGGTACATACACACACACACACACATTTCTTGGAGACTATACAGCCACACAAAAAGAATAAGATTCTGTCATTTGCAACAACATGGATGGAACTGGAGATCATTACATTAAGTGAAATAAGCCAGGCTCAGACACACAAATATCACATGTTCTCAGTTGTTTGTGGGATCTAAAAATCAAAACAATTGAACTCATAGAGATAAAGGAGGATGGTTACCAGAGGCTGGGAAGGGTAGTGGGGGCACAGAGGTTAGAGGGAGGTGGGAATGGTTAAACGGTACAAAAAATAGAAAGAATGAACAAGACCTAGTATCTGATAGCACACAGGGGCACTATGATCAATAATTATTCAACTGTACATTTAAAAATAAAATAATAAAATTGTTTGTAACACAAAAGATAAATGCTTGAGGGGATGGATACTCAATTTCCCATGATGTGATTATTGTACATTGCATACGCGTACCAAAATATCTCATGTACCCCATAAATATACACACCTACTATGTACCCACAAAAATTTTACATTAAAAATTTTTTAAATGGTTACAGAAACAACTAAGCAAAGAAGGTAAAAAAGAAATATGATATAGAAAATATGAAAGACAGAATAAAATAAGAGGATTCAACATATGTCTAATCAGAGTTTTAGAAGAAGAAGATAGTTGTAAATAATAGTCAGTGGCAAAGAACTTTACATAATTGATAAGACACTAAGTTCCAGGACCAGCAAGAAAGATAAATGAAAAGAATACATCCTGGATATATCACAGTAAAACTACAAAACTACTAAGATAATAACTTTAAAACACCCTGAGGGAAAAAATGCCTAAAAAGAAATAATAATTATATCAATAGCTGACTTCTCAACAAAAATATAGTCAGAAGAAAGTATAATGCCTTCATGTGACAAGAGAAAAAAAACCATCAACCTAGCATTCTACATTCAGCCAAACTACCTTCTAAGAATGAGACCCTAAAATAAAAACATTTTCAGACAGACTAAAAATGAATGGTTACTTAAGACTCTTACTGAAAGAACTTCTATAGGATATAATTCAGAAAAGGAACTGAGATGCAAGAAGTAATGATAAATAAAGAGAACAGTTAATATGAGGCTAAATCTAAACAAATATTTAAAAATATAGTACTGTCTACTTTCGGCGCTGATTCGGTTCCCCAGGTACTTTGATAAAGGATGATGCACACTGTAGACACTGAAAGGGTCCCACCTTATATACAGGGAATATATTCCAAGCATCCCAGTGGATGTGTAAGACCAAGGATAGTGCTGAACCCGAATGCCATCCATCAGAATTCATTTCTGTTCATGTCTTCCATCAACAAATTTAAGGCCTTTTCCATCTTAACTAAACACTTACCATGCACTATAGCTGTAACTTCTGCAGTTTGAGGCACAACAGCAAAACTAGTACAAATTTCTTTTTCTTTCTTCTCAACTTCAGATAGAGGATTCATTCTTACCATAGATCTTAGCAACCTCTGCATACAAGTTTTTCTTTTCTTTAGTAGGTCAAGAACTTTCACCTTTTCACTTAGAGGAAGCACTTCACAGCTTCTCTTCGGAATATTCAAATTGTCAGCATCACTACTCTTGTGCTTTGGGGCCATTATTAAGTAAAATATGGGTGACTTGAACCCAAGCAGTGCAACACCGGAACAGTCGATCTGATAATCAGGAGGGCTACCAAGAGGCGAGTAGTGTCTACAGCACAGAGATGCTGGACAAAGGGATGATTCATGTCCCAGGCAGGACAAAGTACGATGGTGAGAGGTTTCATCGTGCTACTCAGAATAGCATGCAATTTAAAACGTACAAGTTGTTTATTTCTATAATTTTCCATTTAATGTTTTCAGACCGTGGTTGATTGCAAGCATCTGAAACTACAGAAAACTAAACCTCAGATAAAGGTTGGATGGGTGGCAGGGGGTAGGGGGAACTATTATATTCTAGACAATGAAAATACATAATCTCCACCATAAATCAACAAATCTCTTTCTGCAAAAAGCAGATGTAGCAAACCTGGGTTTCAGTGGCAGCTTGGTTTTTAATAGCTTGGGAAAATCACTTACTATCTCTGAAAATTCATATATCCTATGAGAAAAATATTAAAAACCTAACAGATATAACCATGTTGTGTGGGAAAAATTAAAAATAAAATACAAATTTTAAAAACCTAATACAGTTATTAGGAAGGTTAAATAAGATAAATATACAACAAATAAGATTTTTTAAGTGTTTTATTAAACTATAAAGTAATGACAAGTATTATCAATAATATTTCTACTAAAAAAGCAATTAGAAAACCTATTTTTAAAAGTAACCTCAATTATGTTAATATTAATTACATACATGTATATCCTTTACATTATTCCAAGATAAAAATGCTATGTTAAGTAGAACTAATGTTTTCATACAATAAGAAGACACAGAATTCTTCAATAAAAATAGAAAAGGTTAGTAGATGACAAACATATGTTTAGCCTGTAAAAATGAATCCGTTTTTACAAATTCAAGGTTGTTGTAATTAGCTTCTTTGGTAAGAGAACATAAGAACTGTCAAATGGAATGGATTGGTCTCATAATTCTAAGGTAAACAGTGGTACCAAGAACTATTTACTGCTATCACAACGTTGTCACATAGTGTACAGAATTTAAATATGTCAAACCCATGGACTTTTCAAAATATAGATTAATTATGTAATAATTTCCTTCTTTTCATCAGAGATTAGAAAAATTTAAGAATATTTTGCCAAGGTGTAAAGTAAGATTAAAAAAAAAATGTGCTCTGTGGCTTATTACACCCTAGACAGAGTCCGTGTCTAATTGTCTAATATTCTCACTAAAATGAGCACTATTCTGTATATCCCAGCATTCTGCCCCAAATCTACAACCCATAACCGGCCAGACCTTGAAAAATTCTATTCTTGTGAAATATTTAGTCCAAAACATTTTATAAGAAAGTAGAAAGTCTACAAAAAAACAACACTCAACTACGTGAACCTATCGGCTCCCATCCTTGGAGATTTCAGTCCTGCTTTTCTTACGGATTGAAATTCTCCATTTTATTTAAAGTAATCATTTTAAACAAACAAAATTTCCAAAATAGATAATCATGCAGTTTATAACACAGTGACAATTCAAAACTTATCCAGTAACCACACATAAAGCACTCATAACATCTCAGCACCTTTTAGGGGGGAAAAAAAGACAAACTTCTGAACACAGTGATGAAAACAGCTGTGCAAAAAGTACTGCAATGATATATATGTTAACATCAATAACTGAATTGTTGATGAAAGCAAAAGAAATTCTCTCATTGATTAGAAATGTCTATTAAAGTCAAGCCTTGGTAGCACCAAAGCTGAGTAAAACAAGATAAGTCACAGGAAAAAGGGAGAGAAGATGACGTTCATGTTTACAGCCCTGGGTTTCAGTTTCCCTTCTTTTTGGCGTTATATATTTCTGTGACTTCCATGGAAGCTCAGTTGTGCATTTAAAGGGATGTTTGTTATATTTTATCCAAAACTTAGGTTTTAAAGTCGTTTTTAGGTTGTTTTAAAGTCGTTTTTAGGTTATCTATTCTACCAGAGTGCCAAAACAGCAGATGGAAAAGGGAGGCAAAGATGTCAGAGCTTAGCTGCACTGGTTCCCCCTTCCATATTTAGCACTCCAACCATAATCCTCCTGAAGCCTGCAAAAGAGAATGACGAGATAAAGGAAGACAGATTCTTGATTAAAGGAGAAAACAAAGATAACACTGATGATAAGCAATAAAGCAATAAAGATTGTGGTGACGATCAGTAGAGAAAATAGCACAGATGGCATAAAACTGTGAGAAGCAAGACCCACAACTACTGTGACAACTGGTGAATACAGATAACCTTACTGGAGATGAAGAAAAAACAACTAGAATGCATTTAACTCAGAAGTAAAATTCCCTAGTACCCTGTTTGGTACTTAGCCATGTGGGCACCTCTTGGAATTAAAAAAAAGAAAAATCTTAAAAGATAACAACTCAACTTAGCATTTGTCAACAAACATATGATGTCTGAACAAGTTGGAAGGCAGCAGTTCTTTTGCATTAGCTAGACCACATCTTAGAGGAGTAGGTTCAACTGTGGGTATCTAACTTTTAGGACCAATGACAGAATACAATGTGTCCAGAGAAGAAAGTGCCAAAGAATAAAGGACCCAGAAAAACATGGTGTCAAGAAAAAAGGTCATAAGGATGTTTAAACTGGGAGGAAAATGGCATGAGAGAAATAGGGCGTGTCTTCAAATAATTCAGAATACCATTGTTCCCATTCAAAAGAAGAAACCTCCCTCTATTAAACTGGGGACTTCAAGTCTTGGTCTTTACTCATTCTCTCTTCCTTCACTTCATATCAAAGGAAGCATCCTTCTCTTCATTAACACTAATTCTCCACTTGTGCTCTTTATTCTACCACTTTCTGCTTCTTCTTAGATTTTGATCATCTCTGCCTCTTGCATCTTCAAGGCAATCTTTCTCCATAAACATACACACTGTTCTACTATTTAAAAACACAACAAACAACCAAAGAAACTTCCTGTGAACCTGCTTTCACTTCAAGCTTCTATCCCCTATCTTACTTTTCTTTATTCCACACTTTATGAAGAGTCATCTTCCCTCTTTTAGGCACAATTTTTGCCTAGTTTTGTTACTGCTATATCCTCTGGCACATAGTAGGCACTCAATAAATATATGATAAATGAATTGATTACATGAAATTGTGCTGTCTTGGCATTCCTCTCATAACTGCTTCTTTACAGACCTCTTTTTCCGGAAACTCCCTGAATATTCTTTAATCAGCCTCTTCTCTCTCCCTACATTCTGTTTCTTGTAAGCCCTTCTATCTCATGGCTTCATCTCTTACTCCTCTGATGCTAGCCTCTTAGAAAGTTAGCCCCATTTAAGGAGCACATCCAAAGAGAGACCTCTCTGACCCTTCCGTTTCAATCACAACACCCAATTTGTTTCCATTATAGCACTCACTGCAATTTGTCATTTTTATGTGGTTTATGTGCTTATTTTCTGTCATCCCTACTAGTCTATAACTCCATGAGAGCAGGAAACAAATTTTCTTCCTCCTGGAGCATAGTGCCTTGTAGCATCGCATGAGAAGGCAGGAGGGGCTAGGGTATCCTGATAGAGAAGCCAGGGTTCAGTTAAAAGTGAAAGAAAGGGAGTTGCTTAGGTAGTGAGTAAGATAAGTAAAGAAAGGCCTCCCTACTAAGGTGACATTGGAGAAGACACCTGAGGAAAGTAGGGGGAAGAAAGTCATAATGGTTAGTAAGGCAGAAGCCTGGAGGTAGGAGTGTATATAATGTGTCGCAACAAGAACAACAAGGTCACTGTGGATGAAACTAAATGAAGAAGGGCAAAGAAGAGAAGGTGGTAGCTTTAGAGAGACAGTGAAACTAAGTAATATAAAACCCTATCAGACACTATAAGGACTCTGGTTTTTGCTCTGAGTGAAATGGAAAACCAATAGAAGTGTTTTTGAGTAGGAAAATGAAATTACCTGACTGAATGGGATAACTTCTGGCTGTTTGGCTGAAAATAGACTGAAGGGAGTATGTTATGGACTGAATATCTGTGTACCCCAAAACTCACATGCTAAGGCCCTAACCTCCAGTGTGATTGTATTTGGATATATGGCCTTTCTGGAAGTAGTTAAGGTTAAATCAGGTCATAAGGGTGTGGCCCTAATCCAAGGGAACTGGTGTCCTTATAAGAGAAAGAGGAAACATCAGAGAACTCTCTCTCCATTCATGCACAGAAGAAAGGCCATGTGAGGATGTAACAAGAAGGCAGCCATCTAACAAGCCAGGAAGAGAGCCCTCACTCAGGAACTGAATTGGCCGGAACTTGATCTTGGACTTTCTAGCCTCCAGAACTGTGAGAAAATAAATTTCTGTTGCTTAAGCCACTCAGTCTATAATATTTTGCTGTGGCAACCAAAGCAGACAATACAGAAGCCAAAAAAAAAAAGGAGGAAAACTATCAGGCAGCAAGAGATGATTAGGCCTTGGACTATAGTGTTAATCTTGAAGATAATATAAAGTAGTGAAATTCCGGATACAGTTTGAGCACAGAACCAGTAGGATTTGCTGAAGAACTGAATATAAAATCTGAAAGAAACTGTAAAATTCTGGGTCAAACAACTAGAAGGATGGCACTGCCTTTTGACAAAATGGGAAAGACCAGGTGATATGCAAATTTTTGAAGAAAGGGGTACAGATGCTACATTTTCAGCTTTGGAAATGATGAGTTTGAGAAGCCTATTAGTCATCTGATAGATACATCCATTAGGTAATTACATACACAAATTGAGAGTTAGGGTGGAGTCTGAGATGAAGAAATAGACTTGGTAATTATCAGATAAAGATGATATTGGAACCCAAGAGATTGGATGAGGTCAATGAGGAAGTAGGTATAGACAGAGAAGAAAAGATGTTTGAGTACTAAGCCCTGGAACACTCTGATGCTTAGAAAGCAAGAAGATGAGGGCAGTTGACTATGGAATAGGGACATGATAGATTACATTATTGGCCTCTCCTTTTATATGCTCTTTGCCATATGACTTTGCAGTTCTTTTCACTTATGAAAGTTGAGTATATTTCTCTACCTCTTTATTTGAGGCTTGGTTTTGCTACCTGATTTAGCCAATGGATGGTAACCAACATGATGCAAGCAGAGGACCAAACTGTGCTTGCATGGTTGAGTTTACTCTCTTGTGCACAGTCAATGCCCCCCTGCCTAGTTCCAGGAGGAAAATAATAGACACGTGGAATAGAGATCCCCAGGCTAACTTACAGCATCAAACATACTTCCCCCAGTTTCTTCAAGAAGTCACCAGTGAACTAAATGAAAACGAAAAGACGGTGGTATCTCAGAGGTCAAAAGAAAACGGTGGTTCAAAGAAGAGACAGATACTGACTTTGTCAGTGCTGATGATGAATCAAGTAAGAGGAGAAGCAGGAATCGACTGTTGGATCTAAAAGTATGTCAGTCATTAGACAACTTGACAAAGGCAAAAACAAGGACTTTTAAAAGAGTGAGGGAGCTAGAGTGGCTTCAAGAGAGAATGGAGGAAATGAATTGGGAACAATGAGTAAAAACAAGCCTTTCCAAATACATTGCTATAAAGGGGTCAGAGAAAGGGGATGGTAAGGAGAAGGAAATGTGAGATCAAGAGAGTTTTTAAAAGATGAGAAATACTATATCTTTGCATCCTTATGGAAATAGTACAGTTGAGAAAGAAAAAAACTTATGGTATTAAAGACAGAAAATATTTGTCAGAGTTCCCAAGTAGACAAGAAAGGATAGGATCCAATGAACAAGTAGAGAGGAATTAGCCATAGATACAAACCTAAAAGATTCATTTAAAGCACCAGGAAGGAAAGTAGACACAGGTACGTTGGCAGATGTGCTGGTGGAAATTTGTGATTGCTTGTGGTTTCCTCGGTGAAATAAAAGCAGTATCATGATCAGAGAGGGATGATAGAGAAGGAGGTGTTGAAGATTTGGAAGACAGATGTCGTGAAATTATCATCTAGGGAAATCAGAGAGTAAATGGATTATAATGGATAATTCTTGCTTATGTACATATCTTATTTCTGGTGCCACTATAAGCCTTTGAAAGCAAAAACTGTATCTAACTCAGTTTTGCATCTTAACAGGTCTTAGCATGGAAACTTGTACTCTTTATTGTTAACTTTCTGTCATTTTACTTTAGTAGTCACATAAAGTCTAATTAGCTTAAGGTTGTACTAGTTCTTTAACTTTTCAAGTTTTGATGAGAGAAACTTACAAGAAACTCACACAATGAAAGCACTAGCATGATATGGCACTATCGCTACCTGGCTACCCAAAATCAAGTTCAAAATCCATAAAAATAATTGCTAACTTCAAGAGAAAATTGCCCATTCAACCCTACCTTCTTAATATCTTACTTTGACTGATTCTCTTTATTAAAAATATTTAAAGACTAAAGGGTTTATAAGTAAATATGATATGAAATTTGACCAAAGTATTACTTAGTATTTTAAATATGTGTTATAATTTAAAATTACTCAGAGAGTAATGATACAGAAAATAAACCTCTAGAGCAAATACTAACATCAATGCTGCATTTAAAAACATATGTAGGCTGGGTGCACTGGCTCAAATTTGTAATCCCAGCACTTTGGAAGACCAAGAAAGGAGGATCAGTTGAGTCCAGGAGTTCGAGACCAACCTGGGCAACATAGTGAGACCTTTTCTCTACAAAAACTAAAAAAATTAGCCGAGCACATCAGCACATGCCTATAGTCCCACTTATTCATAAGGCTGAAGCTGGAGGATCACTTGAGCTTGGGAGTTCTAGGCTGAAGTGAGCATGACTGTACCACTGCACTCCAGCCTGGGTGGCAGAGTAGGACCCTGCCTTTAAAAAAAAAAAAAAAGTAAAATAAAATAAAATCACATGTAATTGCTAGGAAAGGACAAGATCCTTAAAAAAATCTATAAATTTTAAAGATTTATTCATAATAAGTTGAATGTAATTGAAGTCTAAAAGTACAATACTATAATTTACCAAATGGGATTACTTTTAATACTGCTAATTCCCAACAGGTTAGCTAAAGCAGTTTAATGAATATTAAATCTACTGAAACAATTTAAGGTTACTAGTTACATTGTTCACCCTCAGCCAGTGAGAATATCAACAAACCTACTTGATATTAAAAAATTTTGCACTGAGTCTGATGGGGAAAACTTGGTAACAATTAATTTGAGTAATAAAATTAAATATTCATCCCCCTCAAAAAAAAAAGGCAATGAGACAAAAAAAAAAAACATGTTTTCTATGAGAAAAGCAACAATAACAAAAGCAAAATATCAACTAAGGCTAAATATAATATGGAAGATTCATTTCATTGAGATATATTTTAGAAAGATGTCAGTTCTACTTCCTAGAACTCTTAGAATGAGTGTCAATGAAAGAGGTTATAGCAACATAAAAGTTGCCCACCTTAGACATCACCCTGATGCTCCTGATTAGGTGTTCAAAGTGATCTAAACATATTGTCTGCCTTTCCTCTGATATGTGAGTAACAAATCCAAATGTGGTGAGGACCAAGCAGAAAATCTAAAGAAATGACACTGGTAATGATATAAAATGGTAGAATGAGGTCGGAGCCTTGGAGAGCATTTACCCCATCTAAAAGCACTCAAATTCAATATTTTAAAACACTCTTTAGCCAAATAATGCACATATGGAAGCTAAATGCCACCTAAAATTCAAAGTCCTGTTGGATTTCAAAAGTCCTCTTCAAATGTCACTTCCATCAATGACTTCTCATGTTCTTCCTCTTAAAATCCATATTTTCCTCACCCGTAGATCCACAGCTCTTTGTTTTAGCATTTATTATATATCATGGATGGAAGTTATTCTTGCAAATTTTTTGTCTCCTCCACTAAGTGTGGGGCAGAGATAGTTTTGATTTTTGATTTTCCAAAAGCACAAAATACAGTGCTGTACAGAATAAAAGGACACATTGTATATATTTATAAAATTGAATTTAAACTCTTTCCCTTCTGGTCATCTAGTACAAACCATGAAAAGATATTGGTCAGGGATACCAAGAGGTTTACTGACCTCAGTCAGAGTGAAAGTCCTTGGTTATACTGCAGTCTGTGCAATCAAATTTTAAAATATTACAGAAGTGTGAAAGCAGTACATCTAGATTAGAGAAATTCAACATTTATACAATAAACATCTAGTTTATCATTAAACAGTTTTTAGGAAAATAACTTTGTGAGTCACCTACAACAGTAAGCGTACCTACTTATTTTCAATACTGCTTTGAGGAGAAAGACTGTTTTTCCTTATTAATATCACTGTTAGAAAAAAATCTTATGCTTTTTTGAGAGGCTGCCAAAGTTGAATAAATAAGAAATTGAGAAAACATCTTAGGTTCAGGGTGCTAGCCTTAAATCTGAGATTGGAAGGCCTGAGATTTTTCTAAATTCAATAAAGAAAACTCTGGAAATACAGGATTCAATCTCTGAACAATTCCTAGGAAAAATAACCCCATTTGTGAGCATGTATTCCACCTGGAGTGTGTAAATTATTTGCAGAATTTGCCACATTTAGTCCCTCTGGGTGTTCACACCCTTTTACAATTCACACCCTCTTCTAATCCAGAGGTAGACTCTATTTTCCCACTCCTTGAATATGGGTTGCCTTTATGACTTGCTTCAGCCAAGCAACATGGCAGAAGTGAAGGTGTGCTAGTTCCAAGCCTAGGCCTCAAGAAGCCTTGTACAATTCCGTTCTCTCTCTCAGAACCATGCGAGAGCCCAGGCTGACCTGCCGAATCATGACAGACAAGTGGTAGTCTCACCTATCACCCTAGACAACATCCAGCCAGCCTCTGAAACAGAAACACATAACTGACTTGCAGTTGATTTCACACACAAGAGAACCCAGCCAAGACCAGAAGAACCATCAGTTGAGCTTAGACTAAATTGTCAATCACAGAATTATGAGTTAAATAAAGAGCTTTTGTGTGTTGCAGGAAGTCAGGGACCCCAAACAGAGGGACCGGCTGAAGCCACAGCAGAAGAAAATAAATTGTGAAGATTTCATGGACATTTATTAGTTCTCCAAATATTTTTATAATTTCTTACACCTGTCTTTACTGCAATCTCTGAACATAAGTTGTGAAGATTTCCTGGACATTTATCACTTCCCCAATCAATACTCTTACAATTTCCTATGTGTCTTTACTTTAATCTCTTAATCCCATCATCTTCATAAGCTGAGGATGTATGTCTCCTCAGGACCCTGTGATGATTGTGTTAACTGCACAAATTGTTTGTAAAACATGTGTGTTTGAACAGTATGAAATCTGGGCATCCTAAAAAGGAACAGGATAACAGTGATTTTCACGGAACAAGGGAGATAACCATAAGGTCTGACTGTCTGCCAGGCCAGGCAGAACAGAGTCATATTTCTCTTCTTGCAGAAAGCAAATAGGAGAAATATCGCTGAATTCCTTTCCCAGCAAGGACTAACCCTGGGAAATGAATGCATCCCCAGGGGGAGGCCTCTAAATGGCCACTCTGGGAGTGTCTGTCTTGTGCAGTTGAAGATAAAGTATGAAATACGCCCTGGTCTCCTGCAGCGCCCTCAGGCTTGCTAGGATTAGGAAATTCCTGCCTGGCGAATTCTAGTCAGACCGGTTGTTGCTCTTGAACCCTGTTAAGATGTTTATCAATGACAATGCGTGCCCAGCGGGACACGGAACCTCATCAGTAATTCTAATTTTGCCCTGGCCTTGTGATCTTGCTCTGCCTCTCTGCCCTTGTGATCTTTTATTGCCCTCTCAAGCATATGATCTTTGTGACTCACTCCTTGTTCGTACACCCCTCTCCTTTTGAAATCCCTAATAAAAGCTTGCTGGTTTTGCGGCTCAAGGGGCATCATGGAACCTGCCAATATGTGATGTCACCCCCGGAGGCCCAGCTGTAAAATTTCTCTCTTTGTACTCTTTCTGTTTATTTCTCAGACTGGCTGACACTTAGGGAAAATAGAAAAGAACCTATGTTGAAATATTGGGGGCTGGTTCCCCCAATAATTGTGTTAGGCTATTAAGTTTTGGGATAGTTTGTTTCACATCAATGGCTTACTAATAAGGGGAAGTCACAATATGACAGAAAGCAAAAAAGTCTCTGGAAGATAAGAATGCTGCCATTAACTTGGAAGCCAAGAAATAACCATGAAAGGAGGAAACAGCAAAAAAAAAAAAAAAAAAAAGACTTACCCTGGAGTTGGGGCTAACTTAAGACAGGATACCAAAAATAGGTTGTGGCCAGGCCGAGTAGCCCACACCTATAATCCCAGCACTTGAGGATACCAAGGTGGAAGGAATGCTTGATCCCAGGAGTTCAAGACTAGCCTGAGCAACAGAGCAAGACCTCATCTCTACAAAAAATACAAAACTTAGCTGGGCATGGTGGTATATACCAGCAGTCCCACCAGCTACTGGGGAGGCTGAGGCAGGAGGATCACTTGAACCCAGGAGGTGGAGGCTACAGTGAGCTGACATCATGCCACCCACCACTGCACTCTAGCCTGGGCAACAGAGCAAGACTCTGTCTCAAAAATACTAACAATAATAAAATATATTAAATTAAATTAAATTAAACTTTATAAAGTAGGTTGCCCATTCTTGCAGAAAAACAAAATCTATCCAAATCCTATTCTTCCTCCAAAGCTCACCTCAAATCACACCTTTTCCATTTTTTTTTTTTTTCTGATTGCCCTTAGGCATAGTGATCATTCCTTCATCAGTTATGTATAGACAGTACATTACAGTGGAAAGAGGCCTGGACTTTAATCAGTAAGTCTAAATTCACATTCCAGTTTTATCAACTATGTGTCCTTAGGCAAATTTCTTAAATCTTTGAATCTGATTCCTCATCTCTTCACTGAAATTTAATAGTTCTCAATCCCACAGGACAGCTGTGAGAATTGAATTCTAAATGTGTCAACATGCTAAACACAAAGTACATACTCAACAATGTTAAAGTGAATTTTGTTCCATTCATTCATTAAACTCTGACTGGATTCCTACAGTATATTAGGCTGTGTGCTAGATACTGGGACAAAGGAAACAATTACTAATGATACCACACACAACTGCCATCTACTAACTTCTCATGTATATAGCCCTCAAATTAGAATGAGGTTAGAGATTATGCCTCTTCCTATTTCCCAAAAGTAGGTGGTATAGTACCTTGAATTTAGTAGTTACAAAAATACTTGTGAACAAGTTGATTAAAAGATTTCTACATACAGGTTTTCACATTTGAATCCCAAGGCCAAGCAACAGCATCATCACTTTTAAAGCATAGCTAAAAGCAGACTCACTTGACAGCTCACATCCATTCCTGCCTCCAGCAGCACCTGCACGACTGCTTTGTGGCCATTGCGTGCAGCAAGGTGAAGTGGCGTGTGCTTGCGAGTGTTGCAGCTCATTAAGTTAGGATGTGCACTGATGATCATTTTTACCACTCTAAGCCGTCCATAGAGTGCCGCCAAGTCCAAAGGTGTTTCCAGCTTGCTGTTCCTAATGGTCGGGTCAGTGAGCTCTTCTAGGAGAACAGCAACTACTTCTGAGTGTCCATATTGAGCTGCACAGTGCAGGGCAGTTTCATTTTCATTGTTCTGTTTAAGACAAAGATTTTTAAAAAGGGACATTTTCAGAAATTCAATTTGTTATCAAAATCTTAACACAGTAATTTAAAACCTGCAATGCTTTGAAAACGTAAGTTAAAATTTGTCCATTTTAACAAGTATATCTAATGGAATTTTATATTTGATAAAAGTATCTAGGATTCATTGAAACAAAAATATTTTTTATTTTTATCACTTTAATAGAAAAAATCCAACATTTCCCTAAATCATATATGCCAACTTTCAAAAATGATAAATGATTTAGCCATGTTTGTCAGAGGCCCTCCTGGGTCCAGATGGGCAGTGATGTCTGCACTATGCATCACATCTTTAGACATTTATTAACGAGAGAGATCAGTAACAATTATAACAGACTTTTAATAAACTGGCTTTCCAAGACAGATGAGAAGGTAAATTCTTGGTAACAAAAGATTTATAGAACGTTTTCCCAAATTAAGTTTCATTTTATTTTCCATGTAATTAAAAATCGTTGCTTCTTTTGGAAAGAAAATGAGAAGATTCTGGCCTTAAGATATAAAAGTATCTTTTTGAAACATTATCATGGGTTGCGAGGATGGACCTAGACCAATTCCCAGATAAGTTACTATGAGTATCACAGTACTACATGTCCAGCT
The DNA here is from genome assembly GCF_002776525.5 of Piliocolobus tephrosceles. Taxonomy (NCBI): domain Eukaryota; kingdom Metazoa; phylum Chordata; class Mammalia; order Primates; family Cercopithecidae; genus Piliocolobus; species Piliocolobus tephrosceles. The sequence continues at coordinate 97,301,699 of NC_045443.1, forward strand.
TATAAGTATTTCAGTTGAACATCAATGAGATTTTCCTAGAAATTTATCAAGATTTTTTTAAATGTTAAGATACAGAAAACTGAACCCAGTTGCAAGGCAGAGGGACCCTTCACACTATTTGAGCAATATAGGTAGATGGTGTATAGGTATGTCAGGTGGTGAAAGGGTCAGGAGAAAAATGAACAAGAAATTTTAGTAACAAAAAAGCAATGACCCTAAATGAGGGTTCTGGAAACAAAGAGCAGCTGCCACCATCAGAGTTATCATCATAACTAATACTACGTTCTAGACACAGTTGCATTTTATATATGTTTACTCATTTAATCTTCATTATGAGACAGATATTATTATCATTATCTCCATTTTACAGATGAGGAAACTGAGGCACTGAATAGTTGAATAACTGGCCTTCCATTATACAGCCATTTAGTGGTAGGACCGGGATTTGAACACAAGTAGCCAAGACCCAAAGTTGGTGTTCTTAACCATCACACATACCACCTTCCAAAATAAGAACTATTACTACTACTATTTGTTAAGTGCCTAAAAACTTTATCTATTGTCTCATTTAACTCTTACAACAATCCTCCAAAATTTATATTAAAATTATCTACTTCATGGACAAGGAAACTAAAATACAAAAAGGTTAAATTACATGTCCAAGTAGAATTAAGATACTCTGCAATCTATATCTGACAAATCCAAAACCAATGCTCTTTCCACTATACCATGTTGTCTGCCATGTGTTGCTATGTTGTCAAAGAAGAGCTGGGAATTAGTGATCTGAAAGCAGAATTTCTCAAGACTTTGCTCAGAAAAACACCAATCGAGAATAGGAAGTAGTTGTTTAGACAGATGTTCTGACTAAAACGAAAGGACAAAGAGGGTTCAGACCCAAACAAATCTTAATGTTCTAGAAAGTAACTCAAGCTTGCCCTGGATGATAGAAGCGTGTAAGTTAGTTGAGAGTCTAGAGGGAAGATTTGAAAATTTAAAAAGGAGTAGAGTGACAAAGGGAAAATAGCACTAGAAAAGGCCTTCTTACTACTTTACCTTGCAAATAAGTATCAAGAGAGAACATTTGAAGGTTAAACCCAGAGGGAAAATCTACTCTTTAAAGATAATCAATGAAAAGTTAGGACCTGTTAGATGGGGAATCCAGCTGCGGGTACTGTTTCTTCCATTATTTGTCAGAAGGCATTCTTTACTTGGTTTAAAAGTATTACTATAATCTACTTCTTCATAGACATTGATCACATACAGGTTTAGACTCCCTGGTCTTCTCACCTGTTTTTCTTCTCAAAAGAAGACATTCATATAGCCAACAGACACATGAAAAAATGCTCATCATCACTCGCCATCAGAGAAATGCAAATCAAAACCACAATGAGATACCATCTCACACCAGTTAGAATGGCAATCATTCAAAAGTCAGGAAACAACAGGTGTTGGAGAGGATGTGGAGAAATAGGAACACTTTTACACTGTTGGTGGGATTGTAAACTAGTTCAACCATTATGGAAAACAGTATGGCAATTCCTCAAGGATCTAGAACTAGATGTACCATATGACCCAGCCATCCCACTACTGGGTATATACCCAAAGGATTATAAATCATGCTGCTATAAAGACACATGCACATGTATGTTTACTGCGGCACTATTCACAATAGCAAAGACTTGGAATCAACCCAAATGTCCATCTGTGACAGACTGGATTAAGAAAATGTGGCACATATACACCATGGAATACTATGCAGCCATAAAAAAGGATGAGTTTGCGTCCTTTGTAGGGACATGGATGCAGCTGGAAACCATCATTCTCAGCAAACTATCACAAGAACAGAAAACCAAACATCGTATGTTCTCACTCATAGGTGGGAACTGAACAATGAGCTCACTTGGACTCGGGAAGGGGAACATCACACACTGGGGCCTATCATGGGGGGGGAGGGGGGAGGGATTGCATTGGGAGTTATACCTGATATAAATGATGAATTAATGGGTGCTGACGAGTTGATGGGTGCAGCACACCAACATGGCACAAGTATACATATGTAACAAACCTGCACGTTATGCACATGCACCCTAGAACTTAAAGTATAATAAAAAAATTTTAAAAAAAGATAAAAAAAAAGATTATAAAACAGCCAATCTTATTACTTCACACCATGAAAATATGATACAGATATATACCTCCTGACCAACCCAAATTTCCCCCTGGTCTGAAAGAGATTCAATCTGATTTTTCAAAATATAGTATCTCTTTGAGAAAAGAGAAAGGCCAATTATGAAATAATGATTCCTCAAAGGCCTCTCTCCTGTTCCAGAGCCCCGAGCCTAGGAAATTACAAGCGCAAAATTGAAAAATTTTCTAATAACACTAATTAGCGCTGTTCAAATCTCAAGGGAAAATATTTCAATCATTCAAGATCTACTCAGTAGAAAATGTTCACAGATTTTATCCATGATCAACACATACTTGGATTGTCACTTCAATGGATGCCACAATGGTGGTACTTTTATAAGAGCATGATTGTGTATTTGTGTATGCTCACAAGTGATCTAAAAATCTAATTTGAAATAAATAGGCTGTGATGAGGCACTGATTAATAATTGCTAGTATGGCTACACAGAATATTCTTTAAAGGTTTTCAATTCCTTCTTTTTTACCAAATGGGTATTCTCTGAAAAATTAGGACCCTTCCAGATAATGGATGATAGAACAAAACTGGCTGACAAAAGCCATTTACCAAAAGTTCTTGCTTCAGAGTAAAACATCTAACAAGAGTCGAATTTGAGTTTTGGTGAATGGCAAAGGCAATGAGTTTTTGAGATAAGGCCCCTCCGGGTTTTGCCCGAATGTTAAAGAAAGAAAAAGAGGAAGAGAAGGTAAAAGGGAGGAAAAGATGAACGAAATTTAAAGAAATTGAAAATTTTCAATTTAAAGGAAATTTAAATAGCAAAAAGGAAATAATCAGATGATGAAAGAGAAGGATGTGGCAATTATAAAAACCGTAATCCAGGGGGAGTCCACTTTGTTTAGAAAGGTGAACAAGACCTAGGTTGAAGTGTTAGCATGTCAATTACTTGATCTCTCCAAATTCATCTTATCTGTATAATGAGAATGTTATTTTCCCTATAAACTTTATAATGTAGTTTATAAACCAAAAGAGACAACATATTTTAAAAATGCTTTGTAAACTTTAAATATTAAAATGTAGAATAGAATTATTTTTAAAGAAAGCTGTATTAGAAACCAAAACTTTCAGAAATCAGAATGAAGCCCTGACTATAATGCATAATTTTAACATAACATAATGTATTACAGGCTGAAAGCTTAGGCTTTAGATCAGAAAAACCTGCGTTCAAATACTGGCTGCATTTCTTAGTAGTTGTGATGTTATGGTCAATTTACTCTATCTCTCTAAGGCTGTAACTCCATATATATAGTAGCAACAACAATCTAGGGCTTAGTAAGATAATGTGGATGAAGTATTTTGCACAATGCCTGTCAAACAGTAAGCAATCCATTAAGCGATAGGATTTAGGATGACAATACCAACGTACTATGGTGTAAAGGGCTCTGGAGTCAGAGTCCTGAGTCCCAGTCTCAGTTTCAGTCACTCAGTAACATGTGGCCTTCGACAAGTTGTTTAGTTTTACAGAGCATGATTTCTCAACTATAAAATGGGAGTGATATTATCAATTCAGAGGATTATCATGAGAATTAATTAAATAATATTTTACAGGTGAAAGTGTTTAGAACAGTGCCCACTTTACCTTATGTCTCAATAAATGTTAATTACCGTGTTTATTTTTTCCTTTATTGTTTAAATACATAAAAGTTTATAATTAACAAAAAGACTCGGTCCTACTCAGTAGGAAAAACGAAAGCTAAAATTAAAAGTTATCTATAAAAATAAAAATCCCCCATCAAAAAATTTAGGAGAAATGGCATAGAATGGGAAAACTATGGTCAGCATTAAAAGAGTATATATATATATAACAAAGAAAAAATACTGAAATCATGGTATTAAAAATCATAAGAAAGTTTCAACTTGTTGCCAATAGAAACCACAACACAAAGCAATAGAGGTGGACAAAGAACTTTGAATACAGTCTCCTTAAAAAGACACTTTTTGTCATTTAATTGATCTGTTCAACATTACCAAAAACAAGTATTTCTCTTTAAACATACAATAACTTTTCACTTTCAAATGTAAATGAATACTATATGCTATTTCTTATTTTCATGTCATTTAAAAACATCTTGTTTGTAAAAACTAACATCTTCTTGTTTAACCTTGGATTGATTTTCCATTTTATTATTTCAGGTTTGCTTTGCGGTATTCAGACAATTTTAAGAATAACCACCAGATGGCTCATCTCATAAATGATCTAACTTTTGGTTTTCTGAGGAAGAGAAGAGCATTGTCATAAATTTCCTTTTAGCATGATATGATGATAAAGATAGCCATATCTGTCACGTTTTAAAGACTGGGTACATTCTTATTAAAAATTCTGCATTTTTATAACCTGTAAACATGGAAATTTTTATTGTGATAAGTTTTAATAAGACACTTTTGCAATTAATAAAATGTTTTCCTGATTAGTCCTTTCAACAACTGCATATATATTTTCATTGAAAAAATATGTAGTTTTCTTCCCTTTGCTGTTTACAGCGATTGTTACTTTTTATCCTTCAGTCTGAATTTCAAAGTCCGGCAAAGTCTGCATCCCTTTGAACAATATGCTAATTGTGCTTTATTAGATATGCTTGCCCTAAAGTTACCTACTTGCATTGACATTGGACAACTGCCAACCTGCAGCTTAATGCCGTGATTGTAATTCAATTGTTGGACTGCCTGCTGGTTTTCAAATACAGTTTTACAAAATGGGAACAGTAGGGGGCATGCAGAGCTCAAGATGTTTGTTATCATACTGTATTAGGGGACCATATTTTGCTTTCTGGAATCTGTGGTCTTATCTGTTTAGAATACTAACAATGGTATTCTTTTTAAAATATGTCCATTATGTGTAATACAGATACTGTGTACTTACAAATACATTGTCTGTCAGAATCATACTGCTGCTGTGTTTTATTCAACTTATTCTGGGCCTATGTGTTTGTGTGTGTATATACCTATCAAAAAATTTTAACTTAATATGTGACAAGCAACTGTATATGCTATATTTCGCATTTTGATTCACCAGAGTACTTAACTGTGAAAGTGCTAAGTAAATGGTAAAGCATTATGCAAATGATAGGCATATCATTGTTTTAGCATTGAAAATTGTATTAAGAAACATTCTAATTCTCATTACAAACATGAATTCTGTTCTATCTTTAAATATTCAATGGCTATAAAATGGCTGATTATATAAGACAGGCAAAAATATCACAACTACTTCCTTTATGTAGGATTTTCCCATTAACAAAGTATCTTTACAAATGCCCAACTTAGTCCCTACACATCATATCCAAACACCAAAGAATTTTTCAAATTTCTCCTTTTAGGAAATTCAGCAATGGAAAGGCCTTTGAGCAGGATAAAGATAAAAATAATCACATTTTCAATATTGCTTTGCCTTTGTAAAACTAGAAAAATTACATCATGAGCAAACATTTAGCAAGTGCACCTGTTCATTGACCCTGGAATGTGACGGTCCATGATGTATAAGAATCTTCACAATTTCCACATCTCCTTTCCAGGCAGCCAGGTGAATAGGAAAATACCCTTTATTGTCTGCTACATTTGTTGATGCCTCATACTGAAGTAGTTTGAGAACTATGTCCCTAAGAAGGAAACAACAACAACAAAAAAATAGGCTGAGCAAGACAAATTGCATTAAATAGATAATTTTAAAACAATACTAGATGCTGGCTGGGAATTTAGAGTAATCATTGAAGGTACTAAGACATAAAATTGGGTTTCAAAGTTTTTGTATACTCAACATTTGGCTATTTTACTTACCTGGAAAACCATCATCCCATGCCTCACATACACACACACACACACACACACACACACACACACAGAGAGCGTGCATTGACTAACCAATTAAATTACTTAATAGAATTCATATAGGCAAAATTTAACTTATTTTATTAATTAGATGAGTTAAGTAAAATGAAGAGGATACCAACTCCCATTTTTTTTAAAGAGGTCTTTCCAGATAGCCCGTATCTGATATTTAGCTTGAAGGAAAAGTTGAAGTTACAAACATACTCCTTGGTTTACAAAAAAAAAAAGTTATAACACCGAGACATTTATAAAATTTACACATCATTCCTACAGAGAATTGGAATAAGAGATTTAAGGGGCATGTAAAAGAGAAAGAAAGTGCAGTATGTAAGGGACACTGACAAGCTAACTGTAGTACCAGCCCAGGGTTAAAAAAGAATTTTAAAAAATTTAATAACTTCTCAGTGATGGCACACAACACACTTTGAGTATGTCTTGTTCCTACTTCTGTATTCCTTCACCTTTCTTCTTCAAGCATAAAAAAAATTTCAAAAGGGAAACTCATTTAAAAGACAAGTTCCACCATTAATGCAATTTCAACACATAATCAATATATCCTACCTAAAAAATTTTGAACTTAATCCCCACCAGCTTTTCAAAGTAAAAATCCTGAACTGCATTACTCAACCTTAGAAAGAATTAATTAATAATTGTTAGCATACATTATATCAAAATATGTATCAACAATCAAAAGCAGTAATTCTAAACAAAACTGTATTTTCATTTGGATGCATTTAAGAAGCAAATTCTATTAACTCACTAAATGAAATGCTAGTCAGACACATATAAATGTATATATATAATTACAATATATAATAAAGTTGTTTCTTATATACAACAAATCACTAATGGGGAGAGTGAACATAACAGAAAGATTTACATTTAAATATTTCATAAAATCAGACTCTAGATGCAAATAACAAATGAAAAAATTTGGAGGAAATTTGAATAGAAGCAAGGTTAGAATTTTGATAGCTCACAAGAAAAACAGGTATGACATAACACAAAATTATGGTAAATGGTAAAACATGCTGTACAGAATGTGTCCTAAAGTCACAACATTTAACTTAATTGCTAAATGTAGGAAATCATGAAAAAAAAATATGTTGTAGAAATATTTAGAAAGTTCCAAGGAGTCCTAAACTGTCTGATGATATAATTTCTGAGAAATTAAGAAATAGATTTTAACATTTCTCTTTGAAAAGCCAGCATTATTTTACAAGATCTGAATTTAGAAGACTTGGATTTGTGTCCCAGCTATGCAATCTACCTTAGGCTGTGATCCTGGAGAAATGATAATCACATACCACATAATGATAATTTGATCAACAACAGACCACCTGCATATATAATGGTTGTACAAAAAGATTATCATAACTCATTTTTCCTGTACCTTTTCTATGTTTTGATATGTTTAGATACATAAATACTTTATATATCTATCATGTTACAATTGCCCACAGTATTCAGTACAGTAACATGTTGTGCAGGCATGTAACTCGGGAGCAATGGGTCATACCATGTAGCCTAGGTGTGCTATAGGCTACACCATTTAGGTTAGTGTAAGTGCACTCTATGATGTTCACACAATGATGAAATCGCATAATGAGACATTTCTCACAAAGTATCCCTGTCATTAAGCAACACATGACTGTACTTAGTCTCATTTTATTTTTCTTTTCTTTAGGAGATACTATGATAATAATGTCTACTCAAAACTGGTAATAGCATTAAATAAGATAAAAAAGAATTCACTCAATAAATAGTAAAGCACTATACCAATATTAGCACTTGTCGCAAGTAAAAACAAAGTACTTTAAAAGTGAAATGAAATGCTTATAGCAAGTCACCTTTGAAAAAGAGAAACAGAAAATCAGAAGGAAACTTAAAGGTTATCCAGTTCACATGCTTCTCCCCATTTCCCTGTCAAGCAAGGGTTGTTATATAGGGTCTTCCATTCTGACATAAACAAATACATAACTTCAATGAGGTAATGAGAATTCAATACCTCTGAATAACAAAAGCAGATAAGAAAAGATCTGAAGTCCCAACTCTCTACTATTTACAAACTTGGTTACCTTGAGGAAATTAAGTAACCTGTGTCTCTCTTTCAGATATTGTGAAAATAGAATTTAGAGATTACATCTTGGTGCCAGTTTCAAAGAGTTATGGTGTGAATCAAATGAGAGATAGCTATAATTGTAAAATTATGTATACAATCAAAAGTTGTTCTCAAGGCAGATTGTTGCAATGTTAAACAATTCCAGTGATTCCTTTTTAAATAAAATATTTCAGCATTTAAAAGGGAAAATAATACCAAAAGAAGTTAGTCAAATTAAATCTAAAACGTAGAATTTAGCATACTACAAAACAGACTTCTCCAAGTTACTGTCAAAGACAACTGTGAGAAGAGAGCAATTTCATTTCTTAATACATAAGGAAATAAAAAATATATTCTGAAACTTCTTCTCCTATAAAGCATTTCCTTTCAAGGAGAAAACAGAAAAAGAAAGATTGATGGGATAATCAATTCTATTTCCTTTTACTCTTGTTCCAATCACTTAGAATTTCATTTGTTCTTTGGCTCAAATTTTATTGACATTTTCTAAGAATGTATGTGATCTATATTCACTCTTATTTATCAGGAAGATTTATGACAACAGTGAAAAAATGTCTATTTTGAAAACTGACTTACTAATCATTTGTATCTTCTAGTATTACCACCATCTAATATCTAAATCAGAAAAGAATAATCTGTATGTTTATAAAATTGCCTTTGGAAAACACTAAGATCCTAACTACACACTATTTTTATTTAAGTTTTGAATAATGTATTTATTTTAATAAATAAATATTTTGTTAAATGTGCTTATTTTTATTTTTATTTCAATAGTTTTTAGGACACAGGTGGTTTTTGGTTCCATGGATGGGTAAGACTTTAGTGGTAAATTCTGAGATTTTAGTGCACTCATCATCTGAGTAATGTACACTGTTTCCAGCATGTTGTGTTTTATCCTTCATTCTCCTCCAAACCTCCCTCCACCAGTCCCCACAGTCCATTATATCACTCTGTATGTTTTGGCATCCACATAGCTTAGCTCCCACTTATAAGTGAGAACATATGGTATTTGGTTTTCCATTCCCTAGTTACTTCACTTAGAATAATGGCTTCCAGTTCCATCCAAGTTGCCACAAAAGACATTATTTCCTTATTTTTATGGCTGAGTAGTGTTCCATAGTGTATATATACCACATTTTATTTATCCACTCATTGGCATTTAGGTTGGTTTCATATCCTTGCAAATGCAAATTGTGCTGCTATACACATGCGTGCATGTGTCTTTTTCATACAATGACTTCTTTTCCTTTGGGTAGATACCCAGTAGTGGGACTGATGGATATAATGATAGATCTGCTTTTAGTTCTTTAAAGAATCTCCATACTGTTTTCTATAGCGGTTGTGCTAATTTACAGTCCCACCAGCAGTGTAAAAGTGTTCCTTTTTCACCACATTCCCACCAACTTCTATTTTTTTTTTTTTTTTTTTTTGACTTTTTAATTATGGCCATTCTTGCAGGAGTAAGGTGGTAGCTCATTGAGGTTTTAATTTTTATTTCCCTGATGATCAGTGATGTTGAGCACTGTTTCATATGTTTGTTGGCTGTTTGCATATCTTCTTTTGAGAAATGTCTATTCAGCCCCTTTGCCTACTTTTTGATGGGATTATTTGTTTTCTTCTTGCTTATGTGTTTCAGTTCTTTGTAGATTCTGGATACTAGCGCTAATTTGCAAATATTTTCTCCCACTCTGTGGGTTGTCTGTTTACTCTGCTGATTATTTCTTTTGCTGTGCAGAAGCTTTTTGGTTTAATTAGGTCCCATTTATTTATTTTTGTTTTTGTTTAAATGTGTTTATTTTAAAATTTAAATCTAAATTTATTTTCAAATTTTTGTTTAAATTGAGCTCTACGTCTTATTCAATGATATCAGCTAATGAATTGGCTGAGCTCAGATTTCTAGTGTTAAAACATATTTGTGAAACATAAAGTTGTATCTCCGATCAAGTAAGTACCTGTCAGTTTTACTGAGTTATAAGTAGAATAAAGTATTAATCAACAAATTATGATTAATCATTCTTATGATATATCCATATGTATCAAAAGTAATATGAACTAAATAGGCCACTTTCATCCAGGCTCATTAGGAACAATTTAAATTTCAGATATAATATCTAAATTAGAAGAGTAGTTAATATAGTGTAGTACCAACTTAGTATTTTTTATTGATACATAATAGTTGTATATATTTGGGGGATGCATGTAGTATTTTGATATATGCATACAACGTATAATGACTAAATCAGGATAACTGGGGTATCCATTGCCTCAAACGTTTATCTTTTCTTTGTGTTGGGAACATCACAATTTCTCTCTTCTAGCTATTTTGAACTATACAATATTATTAACTTTAATCAGTCTACTCTACTATCAAACACTAGATCTTATTCCTTCTAACTATATTTTTGTATTTTAACCAAATCTCTTCTCCCCCGTCCCACTTCCCTTCAAAGCCTCCTATAAACACCAATAACTTTCTACTTCCATGAGATCTCCTTTTTTCAGCTCCCACACATGAGTGAGAGCATGTGATGTTTGTCTTCCTGTGCCTGCCTCATTTCACTTAACATAATGATCTCACATCCATTCATGTTGCTGCAAGTGACAGGATTTCATTCTTTTGTACGGTTGAATAATATTCTATTGTGTATGTGTGCCATATTTACTTTATCCGTTCACTCGTTAATAAGCAGGTTGATTCCACATCTTAGCTATTGGGAACAGTGCTGCAATAAACTGGGGAATGCAGATACCGCTTTGATACCCTGATTTTTTTTTTTTTTGGGGGGGGGGGGGGGATATGTACCCAGCAGGGACATTGTGAAATCATATAGTAATTTTATTTTTAGTTTTCTAAGGAACCTCCATACTTGTCTTCCATTGTCACTGTACTAATTTCATTCCCATCAACAGTGTACCTCCATTCCCCTTTCTCTGCATCCTTGCCAGTAGCTATTATATTTGTCTTTTTAGTAAAAACCATTTTAACTGAGGTGGGATGATACTGTGATTTTAATTTGCATTTCTCCAATGATTAGTGAGGTTGAGCATTTTTTCATATGCCTGTTGGTCATCTGTAAGTCTTCTTTTGAGAAATGTCTATAATCTTTTGCCTATTTTTAATGAAATTATTTCTTTTTTTGCTATTGAGTTTTTCAGTTCCTTATATGTTCTGGCTATTAATCTGTTGCTGGATAGATAGTTTTCAAATATTTTTTCCCCATTCTGTTGGTTGTTATTGAGTTTTTCAGTTCCTTATACGTTCTGGCTATTAATCTGTTGCTGGATAGATAGTTTTCAAATATTTTTTCCCCATTCTGTTGGTTGTTGAAGCTGGGAAAACTGAATAACCATATTCAGCAGAATGAAACTAGATCTCTGTGTCTCAACAAACACAAAAATTCAATGAAAACAGATTAAAAATTTACATCTAAGACCTAAAACTATGAAACTAGTAGAGGAAAACATTGGGAAAACACCTCAAGACATTGGTCTGGACAAATAATTTTTGGGTAAAACCTCAAAAACATAGGCAACTAATGCAAAAATAGACAAATGGGATTACATCAAGTTTAAAAGCTTCTACACAGTTTTTTTTTTTATTACATCAAGCTTAAAAGCTTCTACACAGTACTTTTTAAAATTATTATTTAGGTTGAGCCTTATAGCTTATTCTAAGGAATCCACAAATGAACACATTGTCTGTGCTTGGTTACCTGGCATGAAATACTCACTCATTGATTGATGAGTATTGGGGTTGGTTCCACGATTTTGCAGTTGTGAATTTTGCTGCTATAAACATGCAGTGCAAGTAAATTTACTAATGTAACCAAATACCACCTGGATCCCCATAACTTACTGAAAAATTAAAATTAAAAAAATATATATTCATTGGGACTGTGAAAAAAAGAAATATTAAGTTATGTTGCTAATCAGTACCTGTAGAATAGCAAGTAGCAAAATAATCCCTATGTATTAAATGTAAAGTAGCATTTTCTGATATCCAGCATTTGACAAATAACAGATACTCTAAAATCCTAAAGTAATTGTGATTGACAAGAACATAGAAAAAAATATTTCAGAAAATGGAAATGGAAATGGAATAATACTTTCCATTTCCCAGGAACAAAGTAAAACATCAAATTAAATTTAATAACATGCAATGTAAATAACTGCAATATTTTGCAGCTTTAAGCTAATACATGTAAGTTCAGGTAGAAGCAGGAATTCTAGAAGTATTGATTTTTGCTAGTATATTTAATTCACATCCATTTTCTGAAAGATATAAATACACATCTGATTTATAAAAAATGTATTTCAGTAAGTTTAGCATATGCTCTAAGCAAAATTAAATAAATTGGGAAGAGTCAACCTTCAAATTTCTTTGCCTCAACGGCAAGATTCCCTGTAATTAAATCACAGCCAAAGATGTTTATTTCATACCATCCTCTCTTGCTTGTTGATTGAGTCCAAAGAATTTCAAAATAAATGCAAATCATCTACATATGGATGCAGAATTAACAACTAATGAAACTGTCAGATTTAATAAGGTCCTTTTGATTTCAGATTTTCTTGAAACTTTTACTTCTCTCTAATGGGAATAAAGTTGCAGATGTGTTCAAGATAGTCAAAAGATTTCAGGACAATACGTCCCATTTTCTAACTGAAGTTTCTTTACATATTGAATTCACTCTCATAGATTTCTAGATTACAGAGTGAATAAAGGCAAATTTTAAGTAGTCTGTATCTTTATCCAGGAAAAAAGCAAGCTGACTAAAGATGTTTCTAGTTATTCAAAGAGCAACTTCAGAGACCAGATTATACAATTTTTAGAGGAGGTATGCCTCTTTTATTAGAAAACCTAAGAAAGATCAAATCAAAAATACAGATAGCTTATTATATGGATTCTAGATCCAATTTGATACACAATTTGGATTACAAATAATGAGGTCTAGCATGCATTAAATACTTCAAAAGGTAGAAGAATAGAAAACACTTTATGTGTATATAAAACAATATATATATTTCAGAGATACAATAACGATTTGCTGATATTTTTCAAAACAGCATACAAGTATCACAATATACCAAATATAGTTTAATAACATTAAACTTAAGAAAATAAATAAAGGACTATCTGTTAAGTAGAGAAAAAACACTGAATTAAAATATGAATATACAGGTTTAGTATAATCTCACAGGGATACGATTATTACTAAAAATAAAGGATGAAGAGAGGAGAAAAGTCAGAAAAAAGGAAAAGCAAAGGAAAAAAGGAAGGAGGGAACTAGAGAAAGGAGAGGAGAACAGGGAAAAAGGGATGAGAAGATGTGGGAAGCAGGGAAGGAAGGCAGGCAGGCAGGCAGGCAGGTAGTCTGACCAGCCAATTGCTTTTCAGAATAGAATTAAGGGATTTGAATTTGTACTAGAAATACATGTGATGATGACTCCTCCATATTTTAAAAAGAGAAAGAGATACAAAGAAATAGGTCTCTACCCTATCTATGGAAATAATTTATAATACTTGCAGTAAATTTTGTTCTATTAAGCATGTTTTTTCCCTATCATTTGATAGTAATAATTTTCTAATCTGTAATTACAAATAACCCAGGAAATCACCAGTAGTGTGCATTTTCCATTGTGTTCTGATCTGAAGATGAATTGCTCAATATGAAGTCATGCATTTCAGGTACAAAATGCTGCATCATTTGTGGGTTAACTAGCATTGATAAACAATGGCTCCCAACGAAAATGTACAAAATCAGGAAAACTGGTTTAATTTTCAGTATGAAGGCTTTAGATTATACGTTGGGGGTAGGGGGACAGTTTGTGCTCAAAGCAAAAGAATAAACTATATGACCCTGAAACATTACTGCTGGCTCTATGATTCTATGAACTTTATCCTACCAATCATGTTTATGGAAACAGTCTATAGCAGATGGATACAACAATAGCAACAAACATGGAAATGATGTGTTTCTGTGCAGACTGCTAAGGCTTGCTTGGGAAGAATACAATATAATCATTGTTACTTACCTCTGCTAAGTGAGAACGCAAATAAAATAAACACCCTTCTTCTCTGGTTCTGAGATACATTCTGTGACACTATTTTCTCCTTCAAATATCTTTTAAACCAATATTAAAATTAGTATTCCATGTAAACATATGACAAATGATTATGGGAGGCAGGCCAGAAATATATAATGTGACCAAGAAGAGCCAGGGAGAGTTTAACAACAAAGGGGAGATAATGCAGAGAACTGGTAAAAGCATAGACTCAGAACCAGAACACTTAAGCTCTAGACACAACCCCACTTTAATATCTACATGGCCATTAAGTCACTTATCTAAATGAGCATTGTTTCTCCATCTATAAAATAAGGGAGGTGAGAGGTGTCAGGTAGAATAAGTGATCTCTAATTGCACAAGTTCACAGATAATTTAAACATGCAAAATCAGGAAACATATACTGTACATGAAAATCCCAGTTTCAGAAATGTAGCATCATAGTGCAAAACTGAGCCATAAATAATACCAACACAGTGTATCATTCAATGTTATAATTGTAAGGAACAATGGAGAATATTGAGCCAATCTATTCAAGCTATTGAACTGAGGCCTAGAGACGTTACGTAAATGGTTCAAGATCACACAACTAGCAGAGATGGGGAGATGGGGTTAGAATTTTCCTGCTTTTTCCAAAGGCTATAGGATGACACCGAGTGAAATCTTACTAGAATTAAGAAGAAAAGATAAATGAAACCTTTCAGATAAAAGCACAGATATATAATTCCCATAGACTATCTGTAATTAAAGGGATCTTAAAAGATACCTAATCAAGTTATCTGTTTGTGAGAATCTTAATGATTGCTATTCAATTTGCTTAAATTATCTTCACTTCTAAATTGCCAAAAAAACAAAAATTATGTCATGGGTCACAGAAAAAACATATCTCAACAGTTAGAACTTCATAGACTGTCACGTATAAATCAGTATTTAGTAAATACTTCACTGAAAATCCAGGAGGGATATGAATGCTAATCCATTTGGGGACAATATTATTTTGAGAAGTGCTTACTTACCAATGCCAATCTGAGAAGAACAAGAAAAGTAGTACGCCTCAAATGAAAGGTCAGGCCCAATACATCCTGCCCAATAGATGTAATAGTTTATCTTCCCAATTGGAACTAAAAAATATGATAGTGGCCTGAATCCATAATTCAGACAGCCAAGAAGCCATCAGGATTATATTACTTGGGCTGATTTGTCTTTGTTCCTGATAACTCAGGTAAAAAAAGAATAAATAACAATATCCTCCATTAAAATATTTAGATATCTGGACATACTTTTCATTCTATAAAGGAACAGAAAAAAAAGATCTGGCAAAATAGTTCTAAATGAGATGATATAAGACAATATAGAATAGGAACTGAATAAAAATAAATATAATTTGAGAATTCCAATACTAAAAATCTAAATAATGAAACATAAAGTTTATAATAGTTTGTGTAACTCAGGTGATTCTCTAAACAGACTGATAGCATTAAATTTATACATTTTAAGAGGAAAATGTCATAGTCATCAATAATGCCAAAAAAAAAATTTCTTGCAGTAAGAGCTTTATGACCACCAAGCCTAAGATTAAGTACAAAGAAGACCCTTGAATCTCCATTCACAGAAAAAAAGAAATGTTAAGTGAAAAAACAAAAGGTAACTAGCATTTTTACTTTTTAAAAAATAATTTCAACTTTTATTTTAGATATGTGCAACTTTTATTTTAGATTTAGGGGATATCTGGGTATATTGTATGATGCTGAGGTTTGGGATACAATTCATCCCATCACCCTGATACTGAGGATAGTACCCAATAGTTTTTCAACCCTCCCTACCCCCTCTAATGGTCTCCAGTTTCTATCATCGCCAACTTCATGTCTACAAGTAGCCAGTGTTACATTCCCATTTGTGAGAACATGCAGTATTTGATTTCCTGTTCCTCCATTAATTCACTTAGAATAATAGCTTCCAGCTGCATCCATGTTGTTGCAAAGGATACAATTTCATCCTTTTCATGGCTGCACAGTATTCCATGGTGCATATGTACTACATTTTCTTTATCTAATCCACCACTGATGGGTACTTCAATTGATTCCATGTCTTTGCTGTTGTGAATAGTGCTGCAATGAGCATGCAGGTGCATGTGTCTTTGTGATAGAACAATTTATTTTCTTTTGGATTTACACCCTGTAATGGGAATGCTGGGTTGAATAGTAGTTCTGTTTTAAGTTCTTTGAGAAATCTCCAAACTGCTTTCCAGAGACTGAACTAAGTTTTACATTCCCACCAACAGTGAATAAGCACTCTCTTTACTCTACAAAAGATGCCAACAGTTGTCATTTTTTGACTTTTTAATAATAGCTATTCTGACTGGTGTGACATCGTTTCTCTGTGGTTCTGATTTGCATTTCTCTGGCAAATAGTGATGTTGAGCATTTTTTTCATACACTTCTTGGCCACTTGTATATGTTCTTATAAGAAGGGTCCATGTCTTCTGAATACTTTTTAATGGGATTATTTGGTTTTTGCTTGTTGAATTCTTTAAGTTCCTTATAGGTCCTGAATATTCAGCCTTTGGTAGAGGCATAGTTTATGAATATTTTCTCTCATTCTATAGTTTGTTTACTCTGTTGATAGCTTCTCTTGCTGTGCAGCTCTTTAGTTTAATGAAATTAGGTCCTACTCGTCTTATTTATTTATTTATTTATTTATTTATTCATTTATTTATTTTTGAGACAGAGTCTCACTCTGTCGCCCAGGCTGGAGTGCAGTAGTGCAATCTCTGCTCACTGCAACCTCTGCCTCCAGGGTTCAAGCAATTATCCTGCCTCAGCCTCCTGAGTAGCTGCGACTACAGGCACATACCACCAAGCCCAACTAATTTTTGTAATTTTAATAGAGACAGGGTTTTGCCACATTGGTAAGGCTGGTCTCAAACTTCTGGTCTCAAGCTATCCGCCTGCTTCAGCCTCCCAAAATGCTGGGATTACAGGCATGAGCCACCACACCTGGCCTCAATTTTTGTTGTTGTTGTTGTTGTTGTTGTTGTTGTTGCAATTGCTTTTGAAGTCTCTGTCATGAAATCTTTGCCCAGTCCTATATCCAGAATGGTGTTTCCAAGGTTTTCCTCTAAGATTCTTAAGTTTGAGATCTTACCTTTAAATCTTTAATCCACCTTGAGTTAATTTTTGTATATGGTGAAAGGCAAGGGTCCAGTTCCATTCTTCTACATATGGTTAGCCAGCTATCCTAGCACTATTTACTGAAAAGGTAGTCCTTTCTCCATTGCTTATTTTTTATCGATTTTGTTGAAGATCAGATGGCTATAGGTATACGGCTTTATTTCTGAGTTCTCTAACCTGTTCGTTGGTCTATGTGTCTGTTGTCATCCCACTACCATGCTGTTTTAGTTACTGTAGCCTTATGGAATAGTTAGAAATCTGCTATCATGATGCCTCTGGCTTTGTTCTTTTTGCTTAGGATTGCTTTGGCATTTGAGCTCTTTTTTTAATTCAAAATGAATTTTAGAATAGTTTCTTCCTAGTTCTGTGAAAAGTGACATTAGTAATTTGATAGGAATAGTAGGGAATCTGCAGATTGTAACTAGTATTTTTAAAGCAGTAATTACCACATCTAAAAACTAGAGTGAGAGTCAGGCACGGTAGCTCACAACCGTCACTTTGGGAGGCCAAGGCAGGTGGATCACGAGGTCAGGAGTTCTAGATCAGCCTGACCAACATGGTAAAACCCCGTATCTACTAAAAATACAAAAATTGGCCAGGTGTGGTGGTGGGCACCCGTAATCCCAGCTACTCAGGAGGCTGAGGCAGGAGAATCACTTGAAGCCAGGAGGCGGAGGTTGCAGTGAGCCAAGATCATAACACTGTATTGCAGCCTGAGCAACGGAGTGAGACTCTGTCTCAAAAAAAAAAAAAAAAAAAAAAAAAAAACATGAAATGATACAGATCTGGGAAAACTAACTTGGTCATTCACACAAAGGAAAAACAGAGATGAGGGGGAGATAGAGAAATAGGGTCATTTTTCTTCTGTAGGGGAGGACAGAACATCTGAATCATTTGGAGGACTCATCACACTTTAACTCTGTCACTAAACCATTAGGATACCTAGCTAAAATACTGGAAATAGACGTTGTTATGACTATACATTCTTTCACTCTCCATAATGTATAGTATTACATTATTTGAAACATAGTTTTACACATTAAAAAAATTTAGGGTTGCAAAATCTAAAACTAGAAAGATAATCGTGAATGACAAAGATAAAACATTTTAGCTAAATAAGGATTTTGAAGTGGTTCATATAAGTGACTAAGGCTCAGAATAGTGGGAGTCTGCTAAGATTGCACTCCTAGTAAACTCCCATGTTGGGTGAATACAAGGAGACACCAAAAAAGGTAGAGGGGTGTTATCAAGTGGTTTTATCCCATTCTCTCCCCAAAGCTACACATGACTGGCATGGTCCTGTCAATTTTTCCATTCTCCCAGCGTGATAGTTGAGTATTTTAGAGCATTTCTTTCAGTTTACACTCTGCACACAGTTACACTCAGCAACATTTCTACCAAGTCTAACTTGTCAGTATTGTCACCTGGTCCCTTTCCAAATTCATCTAAGCCCATTGGACTCATGGAAACATGAGAAAGGTATCGTTACACATAATTAACTTCATCACATGTAACTAAATACACACGATTCTGTCCAAATAAGTGGCACTTACTTATGTCCATTTAAGGCTGCATGGTGTAAAGCAGTGTAACCCGAACTGTCTGTGCAGTTCACATTGGGGCCTCGCCAGATGCTGCAAATAAAGCACAAGCGCAGAGTTAACAGTGAAGCAGGATCTTGCCTTGAAAAACAAAAAGAAGCCTGGTAGCCCCATAGCCAGCAGCAGGTTGCAGATAAAAATTTTAGCCATGTGGAAAATGATTGCCATTTTCCATGAATTCCCCTCAGAACATCAACTTCATTTACTTGATAAAGGGAAACTAATAGAGAATGCAACTATTAATATCTTCAGAAATTATTAACAAATGTGTGTCCATGGTTGTGCATTGAAGTCTGGATCCAAAAATTCCCTATTACTTTCTATCATTAGTTAAATATTAGAGGCAACTAACATTCAGCTACTATATTCCATTCCAAAGAATAAAGATTTATGAGACCTGCCTCATGCCTGTTAACACACTCCTTCTGAGGTGGCAGTGATTTATATAAGTTATAAGATATTTTTGCATTGTGGGAAGAATATAAAGTCTTTTTGCTGTTCTATTGCAACCAAGAAAATGTAATCAATATTTCATACTTAAAAATAAAATGGAAGATTTGGACTGTTGTAAACCATGAGAAGATCCTAACAATTTTGCAGTCATCATTGATTTTACTATGCAATATATTTTGGAGACAACGTAACTTTATAAAAGAGTCTCTTTTTGATAACTACAATTAAGGAAACTCTCTTTAACTTTTGGAAAATAAGGCACTGAAAGACACTTTTCCGAAAACAGAACAAAAAAATTGCTTTATCTGATGGTCACAGTGATATCAAAACTATCAAAGATAATATCTAATGATAAACTAGTTCACAGATTCACAAAACATTTATTGTACACCAATTGTATGTCACATATTGAGCTAGGCACTGGGAGCACAAAATCATAACTCAAGGTTCTTCTTTACAAGAACATAGTGTAATGGAAAAGACAGACACACAAACTAATAATTACAAAGTAGTAAGATAATCGAGGTACCAGAGAGCACACAGGCATCTCTGAAAAGAGATGAATGGCTATTCCAAACAAGGGGGCGTGGCAGCATTAAACTAAGGTGGCTCAATGAAAATGAATAGAATGTCCTTATTTGACAGTTAATTAAAAGAAGAATTAATAAAACACATGGATCAACTGGAAGAAGGTGGGAAACTGGAAGCAGAAGTCTAGAGATGACTCAGACTTTAGGCTTACATGACTAGAAAAAATTACAATATTAACTGAGATGTGAAATGAAAAAAAGAGCAAAATCTGCTGCAGGGAGGACAATGCAGGATGCAAAGAAAACAATGACTCCTAGTTTGCAGACGTTAAATTTTAAGTATCTGACTTACTTATACAGGTTAAATGCAATCCCTATCAAAATCCCAATGGCATTCTTTAAGAAATTGAAAAAAACTTCTAAAATTCATATGAAATCATAAAAGACCCTGAATAGCCAAAACAATTCTGAGAAAGAAAAACAAAGTTGTAGGCCAGGCTCAGTGACTCATGCCTATAATCCCAGCACTTTGGGAGGCTGAGGAGGCAGGTTCACTTAAGCTCACTAGTTTGAGACCAGCCTTGGCAACATAGTGAGATTCCATGTCTGCTAAAAATAAAGAATTAAAAAAATTAGTCAGTTGTGGTGGTGCACACTTGTGGTCCCAGCTACTCAGGAGGCTGAGGCAGGAGGGCTGCTTCAGCCTGGGAGGTTGAGGCTGCAGTGAACCACAATCATGCCACTGCACTCCAACCTGGGCAACAGAGCAAGACCCTGCCACCACCCCGCCCCCAACAAAAAAAAGAAAGAAAAAAAAATTGGAGGCATCACACTTCCAGATTCCAAATTCAAGGGATATATATATATACAACAAAACATTATTCAGCCCTAAAAAAGAATTAAAAGAATTATATCTAACCATTTTCTATGACATGGATGACCCTGGAAGACATTATGCTAAGTGAAATAAGCCAGACACAAAAAGAAAAATATTGCCTGAAAATATATGGAATCTGAAAAAAAATCAAATATACAGAGATAGAGAACAAAAGATTGGTAGGGGGAGTAGAACGGGAGAAATAAATGTCAGAGGATACAAAGTAGCAGATACGTAGGATGAACAACTGTAGAGTTCTAAAGTACAACGTGAAGACTACAGGTACTAAAATTGTACTGTATACAGGATTTCAGCTACATGAGTAGACTTCAGCTGTTCTTACCACAAAAACAAAAAATAAAGGGTAACTCTGTGAGAGATGGATATTGTCATTTGTTTCACTGTAGTAAACTTTTTTTTTTTGCTATCTGTATGTATCCCATAATATGTGTATACCACAAATATACACGATAGAATTTATTTTTTAAAATACCACAATGAGATGCTACTATATAACTATCAGAATTGTTATCTGTAAAAAGACGTCACAAACCTATATTCACAAGGATGTAGATCAACCAGAGTTCACACACACACTGCTAACAGGCACGTAAAATAGTACAACCACTTAGTGAAACAATTTGGCAATTTCTTAAAAAGTTATATACAAATACCATACATATTATACCATCAAATCATACCATACAAATAACATACAAATACCATATAATCCAATCATTCCATTCTAGGTAGTTAGTCAAGAGAAATGAAAGCACATGTCCATACAAAGAGTTGTACATTTAATATTAATAACAGCTCTATAGGTAATAGCCTAAAACAGAGACAACCCAAATGTCCATTAGCTGGTAAACAGATAAATTGTGATACATCCATACAATGGAAATAAAAAGAATTAAACACTCAGAAAAAAAAGGAATTAAATACTACAGCATTGGTTGAAAATCTAAATCAATTAGATTCTCAGAACAGCAGAGCGGCTGCCCTTTGATTCTCAGAACAGCAGAGTGGCTGCCCTTCAATCACCCCAGCAGAAAGGGAGACATCCTTGGGCACAGATAAAATGCATGATCTCTGGACTAGACCCCTGATTTGTAGCCTTCATCAACTCCTGTGATGTAAATACTTCAACTTAACTCAGCGATAGGAAGAGATGCTAACAACTGCATTTCACAAGCAGACACAAGCCAATCCAGCACACCACTGAAAGGCTTACAACCAACAAGTCCTAACACTATGAACTCAGAGCTTCCCATGAGTTTTTGAAAACCTCCACTCTCAAATATGAACAAATAACCAAAGACATCCAATCACTTGAGGAAAGCCTTTACTATTAAAGAAGCAAAAACAAAAAATTAGAACAAACTACAGAAAAAAAGAAACCTAGAGAAAATTTGGACTATGCATGGAGAAGAAATTTTCAAAAATAGTTATCATTAATACCATCTCAGTATCAGAAAAGATAATGAATGTAAGAACAATGAAATAAAAAAGAAAATCAGAGATAAAATCAGTAGAAGAATTAAAAATAAAGCTGATAAGGCCAGGCACGGTGGCTCACGTCTGTAATCCCAGCACTTTGAAAGGCTGAGGTGGGCAGATCACCTGGGATCAGGGTTCGAGACAAGCCTGGTCAACATAGTGAAACTCCATCTCTACCAAAAATACAAAAATTAGCCAGGTGTGGTGGTGCATGCCTGCAGTCCCAGCTACTTGGGAGGGTGAGGCAGGACAATCGACTGAACCTGGGAGGCAGAGGTTGAAGTGAGTCAAGATCACATCACTGCACTCCAGCCTGGGTGACAGAACAAGACTCTGTCTCAAAAATAAATAAAAAGTAAAAAATAAAGCTCATGAAGTATCTCAGATACTTAGAAAGAAAAAGGCAAAGATACAGACAAATAGAAGGGAAATCATAAGTAGGACACCCATTCAGCAGTTCCAATATTGAAAAATAGAGGTTCTTAAAATCAAAACACAGAAAACAGCAGAATGAAAACAATGAAAGACATCATTTTAAAAATTATCAGAACTTTAGGACATTAATTTACAAAATAAAATATACATGGGCCAGTCACGGTGGCTCACGCCTGTAATCCCAACACTTTGGGAGACCGAGGTCGTTGGATCACCTAAGGTCAGGAGTTTGAGATGAGCCTGGCCGACATGGTGAAGCCTTGTTTCTACTAAAAATACAATAATTAGCCAAGCACTACAGGTGGTGCATGCCTGTAGTCCCAGCTACTCAGGAGGCTGAGGCAAGAGAAATACTTGAGCCAGGGATGCAGAGGTTGCAGTGAGGCGAGATCATGCCAGTGCACTCCAGCCTGGGCAACAGAGTAAGATTCTGTCTCAAAAAAAAAAAGTACCTGGATAGCTTTGACAAAAATTCAAAAAACAAACAAACAAAAAAAAAGACAAAGAAATAACTGAAGTGAGTCCAATATGGTCTTTTAAATTTCAACTAAACAAATTCCTAAAACACCCATCCAGGGCTATTCTCTTAATTTATTTTCCTCTTTCAACTCTAGTTACACTAAGAACTCTTCACTATTCAGGAAACCTAGAATGGAGAGAAATTATTCATACCTATTACTTCTACTTCAATCTGCAACCTTCAGTTATCAACCCACACTCTCCAAGCTCTTACTATGACCAAGAAAATACAAGTCCAAGAATCGACCAAAAAAATGAATAAAATATCATCTCTTCCTCTAAAGAGCTGACAATCTATTAGAGAAAAATATATACAGATAAATTACAATACAAGCAGTGACCATAGTGCCTACAGCACAGAAAACACCTAATAATTGTTTGTTATCAATCTTCTTCTTGTTCTTATAAAATAAACGTTACAATAGAAAAATCTTTAACTCCCTAAATTAATACATCTGTTTGAGACAACTCCAACAAAAATCTCTATGGAGTATTTTAGGGAAAACTCAACTAAAAGTTCTAAATTTGATCTAGAAGAATTTACAGGAAAAAGAAATTGTGAAACAAGAAGTAATAATGGGATCTATATACTACCAATTATGAAAGCATATCATAAAACAATACCAAAAATTTTGGTCTAGCACCAGAATAGAGAGATCAATGAATATAAGAGAAGCCCTAGAAACAAGCCAGTCATACATATAGGAATAAAGTTGACATCTGAAAGAAGCAAAAAAAGGAAAACATCATTCAGTAAATAGTCCCAGGAAATATGTTTTAATTACTGGCCAGGAAAAAACATTTTCAACTGCCTACCCCACACCATTTAGCAAAATTTCATACACATGATTTGTCCTTGACTTCTCAAACCTCATTCCTACCCTCTTTTTCTCACACACCCTGTTCCAACCACACAGGCCTCCTTAAAAATATAAGTATGCTTGCACCTTATGACTGTTGCATTTGAAATTCTCTCTGCCTAGAAAGTTTTTTCCTCAATCATATGGCTCAATCATTCTGCTCAAATGTCACCTCTTCAGAAACTCTCTCCCTAATTATTCAGTCAAAAATAGCACCCTATCGTCATTCTCTTTCCTCTCAGTTATGGGACTTATCACCATCTGGCATTGTATTATTTATTTATATGCTAACTGTCTGTCTCCCCACTAGAATGAAAGCTCCACCACACTATCTTTGGGTCTTAAAATAGTGACTGGAATATTGTAGGTTCCCAGTAAATATTTGTTAAATGAAATATAAAAATGTTGAATACATATATGAAAAATGTCCACCTCATTGGCAATCAAAGAAAGCAAAAAACACCCATACCATTAAATATTTCTTTATCAAACTGGAAAAAAAGTCAATAATATTCAGTAATGGTTAGGATGCAGAGCTTATAATAAGCTGGTGATGAAAATGTAAATTGGTACAATTTTTCTGGAAGGCAATTTGACAATACTTATTTAAAAACTTTCATAGTGTGCAAACTTGTTACCTAGAAATTCTCCTTAAGAGGAATTATTTTAAGAAAGTAATTAATAGTTTGTACAAATACTTAGCTATAAAAATATTTATCACAGAGAGTAGTAAAAAGTAAAAATTATGGATTTTGATATATAATGCCACTTAGAATAGTTATTCTCTCTTTGCTAGAGAGAATAACTAGTCAGCTAGATTTCTCACACTGCCTGCCTCCACAGCTTGGTACTCATCTTTCTCTCTAGCCCTCTTATACGAGACCCACAGCATTAGTGTCTTATACGGCCCCAAGAGCATATGGCTTGAGCTCCTACTGATCAGGGTTTTGTTTTTGTTTTTGTTTTTTTTAGCTTATGTCAACCTCCCTGGGTTGAGAAAGTCTACCAACAGAATAGCCAGGGCTCCTAGAGAGGATGCAATTCTTCTTAGTTTTATACAATGGCTCAATACATGTGACAGATAAACGGATATTATGCATAAAATAAAAATCTCACAACAAAATGGAAAAATGGGATATTAATAGGCAATTCACAGAAAAGGAAATGTAACTGGCTAATAAATATTTGAAAATATAATTAATCTCACTGTGGCTAGCAAAGAGCAAAATAAAACAGTGGCTGCCTACTTTTCTACCATCAGATGAGCACAAATTTTTGAAGAAATCATTGATAACAAACAATGGAGGCAAATATGTGAAGAAATTGTCACTCTCACAGAATATTCATTGAAGTGTAAACTGCTACAACATCCTTGGAAAGTAACATGGCAATATATAATAAAATTTCAAACATGAATACTCCTAGACCCAATGACTCTACTTTTCAGGATCGATATCTATGAAATAAAAATATTCATATGAAGACTACAGACACAAAAATATCCACTATAGAATTTTAATAGTATAAAAGAGAAAGGGTCTGACATGGTGGCTCACGCCTGTAATCTCAGCACTTTGGGTGGCTGAGGCAGGCAGATCACCTGAGGTGAGGAGATTGAGACCAGCCTATCCAACAAGGTGAAACTCTGTCTCTACTAAAAATACCAAAAATTAGCCAGGGGTAGCAGTGGGCGCTTGTAATCCCAGCACTTTGGGAGACTGGGGCAGGTGGATTATTTGAGGTCAGGAGTTCGAAACCAGCCTGGCCAACATGGCGAAACCCCATCTCTACTCAAAATACAAAAATTAGCCAGGCATGGTGGTGTGTGCCTGTAATCCTAGCTACTCAGGAGGCTGAGGCATGGGAATCGCTTGAACCCAGGAGGCAGAGGTTGCAGTAAGCTGAAATTGGGCCACTCTACCCCAGCCTGGGTGGTAGAGTGAGACTCCATCTAAAATGCCCAGCAAAAAATTAAAAATTATTTAGTCCAATAGCTGAGAATGGAGCAAAAAAGGAAAAATTAATTAGGATTCATTCACACTATGAAATGTTATGCGACTATTAAAATAAATAACTCTGATCTGAATGCATTGACTTTGAAAGTCAGCCGAAACATATAAAGTGAAAAAAGTAAACTGCAGAATATTGTGTGTGTCTGGAGCATTCCAAATGCTTTACATGCATTAGCTCATTTATAGCCACACGACTATAAGAAAGATACTATTATTATTTCCATTGTATAGATGAGAAATATTTGCAATAACATAGAAAAATACATGCAAAAATACATTATTCATTCTCTGAATTGTCTGAATGTTGAAATTATCATGAGTTTCTTTAAGGAAAAGAAAAGACAATAAACTACAAGGGAAGAAAGATAAGTTTGCTCCAGATTATGAAGAACCTCATAATATGTTGAAAAACTTGGATTGTATTCTGCAGCAACTTGGAACTAAATGGCTTTCAGAAAGATAAGTATGTTCCTCACATGATCAGTCAGTGTTTTAGAATAAAAGCTCTTGTAACAGGTGGAAGGTAAACAGAGTGAGAGAGTCAGGTTAACTGTCTGTTTTACAGACCAGGGGAGAAACAAAGAAATTTGAACAAATGGAGATATAGTGGTAGATAGAGAGAGGGTGAGAAAATTCAAATTGCTATGTCTAAAATAAAACCTATGGGAGATGGTATCCATAAGAATAGAATAAGAGCAAGAGAATGGCTGAGGTTTCAACCATGAACGAAATGCATCAATGATGAGATAAGATATCTCCACTAGAAAAAGCTGCAAGGGCAGTGGTATCTTTTGGCAGGAGCCAAGTTTCAGTTAAAACTGATTAAAACACTAGGTTGCTTGGAATACCTCAGGCAAAAAACGGAAAAGAAACGGGAAAATACTGCAAATTAACTCTCATACATTTTTAAAATTTCTGCATGTTATTAGACCTTATAAATATTTTGTAAGAGAAGATATTTATAACTAAAATAAGATTCAGGGCCTATAGACTTCAATTACCTATACCAACTCAGTTCCCCACTATACAAAAATTAATTATAATAGAAGCATTTTTAAAAACCCCATTGAAAGTCACCTTCTCCTAGCAAAATGGATATGGATACATCCTTTTTAAACAAGAAGGTTTAGAATAGAAAGTTAGCATATATCTAAATATATTCAACTGCACCTATTGACAGAGCCTCTAGGCACATATCCACATATCCATAGAACATCCACCAACACATTTGAAACACTATAAATAAGCCAGACCCAAACCCTCCAACTAAAAACTTAATTTAAAAAAGAAACCTTGATTTTTAAAAGCTCCAGCTTTGAGTTAATGTTCAGCTCCATCCCAACTTTTATATTGCCTTGCCCACTTTACTTAAGCAAAATCTTTAAATTTAAAAAGAGGTCCTAGATTAAAACCTTGATTAACTTAAGCTTGTTTCATAAAATGCAAGAGTTTCTAGATACATTTAAGAAATGTCTTGTTTCCGAAGCCATAAGGCCCGGAGTTAGCCGACCTCTGTTGCTTGATCTCCGCAAAGCGGAGACAAAATGGCACATTTCCGGGTTCTTCATTATAACCTGTTGCCGCGCGCGCCCAAACCTTTCCCGCACGCGCCGACCTTTTCGTGCCCAGAAAGATATGCAGCCTACGGCGCAGGTGCGATCCCGCGCCCGGGAAAATTACAAACCCACGGTGCATGCGCAATTGTAATTTGAGAAGACCGACGCCCGTCACCGCCCTGGCCCAACCTCTTCCCCTGCCAGCCTATATAAGGCATCGCACCACCATTATTAAACGAGACTTGATCAGGCTATTTGTCTTGTCTCCATTTCTCGTGTTTTCTTGTCTCCTCCATTCCCACTCCCCCTTCCAGGGCCCGTTCGACTGTCCCGCGGGTCGGGACAGTCTTGAAAAAGTGTAAAATGCTTATTACATTTATTCCAAAAACAGCAATTTTTAGATCCTTGGTTTTAGTCTAATACACACCCAAATCCCGTTTCCTATGCCTGCTTGTCAATATCTCAAATTGTGTATATGAGAATTATTGCCAAAAATGAATGTTCTCAGATAATATGAGATTGCCAATTACCAGAAATTTAATTTCCTTTGTTATATTATTTGCACTAATGTAACAAATCAGATTAGTATATTTTAGAATAAATATAAACAAAATAGTTTTCTACCAAACTTTCAAATAACCAGGACATTCATTAGTGAGAATATTCTATTATCTAAGGTTTCACATATTAAATAAGATCATTGTTAAATAAACCATAAGCCTGAGTTTCTTGGGCCAATATCCATATATATAGCAAATAAGATTTGAAGCACAACTATTCCACAAATTGATCGTTATTATACCCTCTATCAGTCTATGGGGAAAATCTGTCAGAAACAACATAAAACTGTTTCAGTTTTTATTGATTCCTATCTGACCCTTGACACATGAGATCACTCCAAGGCATCAGATATGGAAATTCATACAAAATGTGCATCTAATGCCTCAGGCAGGGTCAGAGTATGTAGGAATGGTCTTCTGACAGATCATATCATTTCAAGCAATGCAAAATAAACCTTCTTCTCAATCTGTGTCTTAATAGTTTACTACCATTTTTAGATGAACTGGACATATGTACATATGCTACTGATTACTACAAGTGTAGTTCTCATCAGTTTAGTGATGGCACAATTTTATTGTCATGGGCTACAAGTGTCCCATATGGGTCAAATGGGTCTATATCAGCACTGTCCTATAGAAATATAATGTGAGGACAGGACCTGATGGCTCACACTTGTAATCCCAGCACTTTGGGAGGCCAAGACAGGTGGATCACTTGAGCCCAGGAGTTTGAGACCAGCCTGGGCAACATGGTGGAACCACACCGCTACAAAAAAAAAAAAAAAATTAGCCAGGCATGGTGGCATGCATCTGTAGTCCCAGCTATTCGGGAAACTGAGGTGGGAGGATTGCTTGAGCCCAGGAGGTGGAGGTTGCAGTAAGCTGAAACTGTGCCACTGCACTCCAGTCTGGGCAATAGAGCAAGACCCAGTCTCAAAAACTGGAAAGAAAAAATACATAATGTGAGCCACATATGTGAATTTAAATTCTCTAGTAGCCACATTAAAAAGATGTGAAATTAGTTTGAATATATTTTACTCAACCTAATGTATCAAGAACATTATTTCAACATATAATCAATATAAAAATTATTGAGATGTTTCACATTCTTTTTTGTACTGTTTTCAATATTGGTGTTTATTTCACACTTACAGCACATCATAATTAGGACTAGCCACATTTCAAATGCTTAATATCCTGACATGGACAGTGGCTACTGTATTGCACAGCACAGGGCATTTCTATATAATTATTCCAAGGGGGAAAAAAAGAAAATTAGCTCTAATAACATAAAAAAGCTTTCTAGTATGAGGAAGAGTAGCTAATGGATGCTGGGCCTAATACCTAGGAGATGGGTTGATCTCTGCTACAAACCACCATGGCACACGTTTACCTATGTAACAAACCTGCACATTCTGCACATGTACCCCAGAACTTAAAATATTAATAAAAGTGTAAGAAAAATAAATAAATAAATAATAAAAAGTATTGTCACACTGGAACCCCACATACTATCCCATATGAGTTTGTTGAATGAATATTTACTGAAATGTGCAAAATCACCTAAGTAAGATAGATATACACTATAAAGCTTAAAAATGCAGAGGACAACTATGAACTGGCCTTCTGTGAAGAATTAGAACAAGAATCAGCAGACTCTAGACCATGAGCCACATCCAGTCCACTGTTTGTTTTTGTAAATAAAGTTCCATGGAAACACATACAGAGACACACACACACACATACACACAAGCTTTCTAAAAATAATTGCAAATATTGGCTTTGTAGTAAATATATGTCTATTTGAGTCACAAACAATTTCTAAAAGATATGTTGCCTTTAGAGCAAAAACAAATACTAGATCTAGTATACAGTCATATCCTAAACTGTAATGCACAATTTTACAAAAGTCAGCACATCAGGAGCATCATAGTAAAAATCGTACTAACTAAACATTTTCTAATGAATAATTTGTATCTTGAATTACTTGATGCAACTCTCAATACATGTATTTTTACTAGCAAATGGGAATTGAACGACTGTGGGCCAAAATAACTCCTTGAGTTATAATCACACATATAATACAACTATGACCTCTCTTCAATATATACAGTATGTGCCAGAAGATAGAATTTTAGAATAGGAAAAGAATTCGTAACCATGCAGAGTCATAAACACAGAGTCAAGAGACATGAAAGGAAAACTAGAGCATCTATTTTAACCTAGTTTTAACTTCATCACTTGTGCTAAAAGTGTAAAACATTCCTCCCAGCCCATATCTTCTCTTCTCTGCATGGATATAATTCCTGGAAAATAAACCAACAGACAAGGCAGATTAATCTCTCATTGTTACACAAACACTGATTTTGGTGGCAACTGTTTTTCCTATCCTCACATTCTCTTCGTAGGTAACAATAATTGAAGGGTACTATGGTAGGAAAAAATAATGGTACCCCAAAGATGTATACATCCTAATCCCTGGAACCTGCGCATATTTTGTGTTACACAGCAAGGGAGAATTAAGGTTGCAGATAGACTTACACTGCTAGTCAGCTGGCTTTAGCCTGGATTATCCAGGTGGGCCCCATGTAATCACAAGTGGAGAAGAGGGAAATGGAAGAGTCGGAATCAAAAAGATGGCACAGCCAAAAAGACTCAATTGGCCATTGGTGGCTCTTTATTTATGAAAATAAATAAAAATAATGAAAAACTCAGTACAAAAACTGGGCAAAGAATATAAACAAGCTACTCATAGAAGAAATGCAATTGGTTATGAAACATAAAAGGTCTAGGAATGCTTATGAACCATTGGTGGGAATGTAAATTAGTATAACCTCTACGGAAAACTATAAGATGGAAGAGGGTCATGAACCTAGAAATGTAAGCAGTCTCTAGTAGCTGGAAGAGGCAAGAAAACCATTTTCCTAGAGCCTTCAGGAGAGAATGCAGCCCTGCCCACAACTTGATTTTAGCCCAGTGAGAACCACAGACCTCCAGGACTGTAGGATAACAGATCTGTGTTGTTCTAAGCCACTACATTTGTGGTAATTTGCTACAGCAGCAATGGCAAACTAATACAGGTGTGCTTATTGTAATTATTAACCCCAAAATATGAGACGCTCCAACCTTTCCAAATACTTGGGAATCTAAGGTAGCATGAGCAAGAGAGCATGAACAAAACATTGACCAGGGACTTGCTACATTCTAGAAATTATGCAGAATACTTTGTATTGATTACCTAAGTTGATCTTCATAACAACCATGTGAGACTGGGGCTTTTATAACCCCTGGATTTTTAAATGAAGAACTGAAGAACAGAAAAGTAATTTACCCAAGATCACACAGTTAGTTCACATTGCAAGCAAGATTTGGAACCAGGCTGCCTGATTCCAGAGCCAGTGACATTAACCACACTACATTATACTTCAGTCTCATTGTTTTTATTTACCTTTGATTATAATAAAGTGGAGACATTTTTATTTGTATAAATGTAAGGGGTTCAAGTGCAGTTTTGTTACAGGGATACATTGTATAGTGGCGAATTCTGGACTTTTAGTGTAACCATCACCCAAATAATTACATTGTACCTATTAAGTAACTTTTAATCCCTCACCTGGCAACTCCGACCCTCCCACCTTTCCTAGTTTCCAACATCTATTATTCCATACTCTATGTCCATGTGTACATATTATTTAGCTCCCATTTATAAGTGAGAACATGTGGTATCTGACTTTCTAAGTTGTTTCACTTAAGATAATGGCCTCCAGCTCCATCCGTGTTGCCAAAGACATTATTTCATTCTTTTTTATAGCCGTATAGTATTCCATTGTATATATGCATATCACAATTTCTTCTAGCCATATAGTATTCCATTGTATATATGCATATCACATTTTCTTCATCCAATCATCTGTTGATGGACACTTAGACACACTCCATATCTTTGCTATTGTAAATAGTGCAATAAACATATAAGTGCAAGTATCTTTTATGCAATAAATATATAAGTGCAAGTATCTTTCTGCTACAATGATTTATTTTCCTTTGGATAGATATCCAGTAGTGGGATTCCTAGATTAAATGGTAATTACTGAGATATTTCCATGAAGTTTTCCATAGAGGTTATACTAATTTACATTCCCACCAATGGTTCATAAGCATTCCTAGACCTTTTATGTTTCATAACCAATTGCATTTCTTCTATGAGTAGCTTGTTTATATTCTTTGCTCAGTTTTTGTACTGAGTTTTTCATTATTTTTATTTATTTTCATTATTCTTACTGATTTGAAGAAGCTATTTTATATTTATAGATATTAACCCTTTCTAATGTTGCAAATATTCCCCTTACTTCATCTTGCAGCTGAACTTACAGTGTCCTTCGCCTGGCCATAAATGTTTACTAAATCAATTCTGTCCTTCTTTAAATTTATTGTTTCTAGCCCTGGTACCATTGAAACAAAGGTCTTCCTTATTCCAAGATGGTAACAATATTCTCTAATATTTCTTTCTATTTCTTTTTTTTACATTCAAATCTTTAATTTCTCTCTTTTATGGGTATATGATATGAGGTATTTCCCAACGGAATAAACTAATTCAATACCACTTTAAAATAATTAATTACCATCTAATTACCCCAGTGAAATGCTTCCTTTCTCATATAGTATTTTTCTGTACCTGTATTTTAACCTGTATTTTGACTGTTTTGTTATATTCATCTATCTTCTCCAAAAGACTAATATTACATTATTTAATTTTTATAGCTTTATAGCATATTTTAATAGCTAAAAGTAGGTCTCTTCATATATATATACTCTAAACTGTTTTTTTCTTGGGTTTATTCATCTTTATAATAGATGGTATAGTCAGACCAGGCACAGTAGCATGTGCCTATAGTCCCAGTTCCTCAGGGAGCTGAGGTAAGAGGACCACTTGAGTCTAGGAGTTTCAGTCCAGCCTGGGCAACACAGCAATACCTCATCTTTAAAATAAAAAAAAAAAAGTATAGTCAAATTCTCAAATTAAAAAAAAAGTTTTGGCTGTAATTGCATTAAACTTACAGAAAAAAGAAGAGGAAATGAGATCTTTGCAATTCTGTACTTTTCCAACTGAATCTGATTTCCATCTCTACAGCTTTGGTAACAGTCTTAGGAACGTACTTCACTTCGTTAGGCCTGAGTTTCCCCATAGGTAAAACCCAAGGATAATCACAATAATAACCTCACAGTATTGTGAAAAAATTAAATAAAAAATGTAAATATTAAATATACTACCCAATCCACAGAAGGTACTTATTAAATGTTATTTAATTGGTCTAAACTTTTTATACTTTCTTTATAGAACTCTTAAAAATATTTTTAAATTATTTTCTTTAGCATACTTACATGGTGAACACTATGTGCCAGATATTATTCTAAATGTTTTCTAAATATTTACTCAATAAATCCTCACAGCAACCCTATTGAATGAGTACTACAATTACTACACTTTACAGATTAAATAACTAAGGTATAGAGTAGTGAGGTACCTCGGTTCGGGTCACATGGCCCCTACCAGGTAAAGCAGGGATTCAAACCACAGCATGCCCTTAATCATTATCTACTGCCTTGTTATTTTAATTCCTAAGTAATTTAGTTCTTTATTACTATTCCAGATGAGGTCTTACTTTTCATGGCTTTTCATTACTGCTGCTAGCTTCGACACTGTTTTTTTAAAACTCATTCACTCACCCAAAAAATAGCTATTGAGTATCCACTGTGCACAGGCACTGTTCTCATTGTTCTAGTCACTGACAACACAGCAGTTGGAGAAGGTTGTACAGAAAAAAGACAAAAATTCCTGCTCTCATGGTCTTTACATTCTGATTTAGTTAGACAAACAGCAAACAAATGAATATATAAATATATGAAGAAGTGGTATCAAGAAAGGCAAGAGGAACAGAATGCTGTTTTATGCAATATAGTCAAGGAAGCCTGTGGAATAATATGGCAACTTTGGAAGAAGAACATTTCAGGAAGAAATGGGCTTAATGCTGAGGAACAGCCAGGACAGCAGTGTGGCTGAAACAGTGTGAGCAAGGAAGAGAGCACAGAAAAGTGGGTCAGAGATGTGTGGCTGGATCACACAGAGCCTTGTGGCCATTCTGACTTTGGCCTTGACTGATATGGAAAGCCATTGGAGAGTTTTGAACAGAGAAATGACATGATCTGACTTGTATTCTGCTGCTCTGTTAAGAATAGTCTGAAGGGGAAAGGGTAGAAGAAAGGAGATCAGTTAGGAGACTACTATAGTAATGCAGGAAAAGATGATGATGGCTTAGAGCAAAGGGGTAGCACCATGTAGGGGGAAAACGCTTGGATTATGCATTTAAAGGTAAAGGAAACAGGATTTGCTGACAAATGGTGATGTGCAAAGAAAAGAAACAGGAAGGACTGCAAGATCTCTGTCACGAGCAACTAGAAAGTTGGAATTGCCACTTATTAATTTGCATAAGTTTGCAGAAGAGGTTCTCTACGATTTTTAGGTATAATAATCATGTATCTCTTCCTTTATAATATTCACTCCATTTTTTCTTCTTACCCAAGCTGCATTAGCTAGAACCACTAAAACAACAAGAGGATAATCTTTGTCTTGTTGATGAATTTAACGGCATGCCCCGTAAGGCATTACCATTTAGTATGATGTTTGCTATTGGATTCTCATGGATACCTTTTCAGCATATTAAGGAAACTTTTATTCCCTCAGTAGAGAACAAAAAGGTGGAATAGCATAATGGGTAAAAGCACAGACTCAGGATTCAAACTGCCTAAACTAAAATGCTGATCCCTTCCCTAACTACACAACCTTGGGAAAATTACCTAACTACTCTGTGCCTCAGTTCTCTCACCTATAAAATGAATATACCAGTAATAGCTAGCTCACAGGGTTACTGTGAAGATTAAATTAGATGTAAAGTGCTAGCACAATGCCTGACACATAATAATCATCCTTTCTGTAGGAAAAGATTTTATCTAGAATGGCTCTTGTGGTTTGTTAAATTTATTTAGGATATCTTTCATGATGGTCATACAGCTTTTCCCTTTTAATACATTAACATATTTAATGTCGGATAAGAACCACGTCTACACTACTGGAAGTAAATTTATCTACTTATGGTGTATTTTTAAAAATATAATCCTGAATTTGATTTGCTCTTTGTAACAGGATTTTGCATTCACATTCACATGTAAATTGTCTCTGGTTTTCTTGTCTTTTTTATTTTGGTTTTGGTAGCAGGGTTACATAAACTGAAGAGTTTGGGGCCTTTTTTCTAGTTTCCAGAATAATTCAACCAACATAGAAATTGATTATATTAATTGAATATTTGAAATAGCAAATGTAAAATCATCTAGGATTGGCACTTTTGTGGAGTAAATCCGTAATACATTTCCAGTGTCTTCTATGATTACTGACTTATTAATATAGTTGACTTTTTCTTACATTAATTCTGTCGTTTACATTTTTCTAGGAAATAAGTTTTATTTCCATTTAGGCTTTCTAATTTATTGACTAGAAATCATACATATTTTTAAATCTGTTGTTATTGTCTATATTTACAGTTCTATCACCATTGTAATTCCCAGTGTTCTGTATTATTTTTCTCTCCTTGGTTAGCCTAGGGTGGGGCTATTTTATCAGCATATTCAGAGATTTAGTTAGCTTTATTTTCATCAAATGTCTATTGGATATGTTATTTATTCATTGTTTATTTCCTTTTTAATTAACTACTCTCTGCTCTTAACTATAAGAATTCAAGAAGAGAAAACCAAACACCGCACGTTCTCACTCATAGGTGGGAACTGAACAATGAGCTCACTTGGACTTGGGAAGGGGAACATCACACAATGGGGCCTATCATGGGGAGGGGGGAAGGGGGAGGGATTGCAATGGGGAGTTATACCTGATATAAATGATGAATTGATGGGTGCTGACGAGTTGATGGGTGCAGCACACCAACATGGCACATGTATACATATGTAACAAACCTGCACGTTATGCACATGTACCCTAGAACTTAAAGTATAATAAAAAAATAAAAAAAAAAGAATTCAGTTACCTATTTCACATTTGAGTTAATGCTTAACTCATTTAACTTTATTCTGTCTTATTCAAAAGTAAAAGCATTACAGGCTGTGACATTTCTACAGAGGTTTTGCCCACATCACTTAGGTTTTGACAAGCTGTATTTTCATTTCAATTAGTATATACACAGGCTGTAATTCAGTTTTTATGTCCTTTTTACTAAGAAAATTAGTGTTCTTTTTTAAATTTGTCAATACTTAGAATCACTATACCTCTTGCTCTCTTTCTTGTGTTACCACATTATAGTCACAGAATAATTCTTCAACTTCTAATAATTTCTTTAGATTTTCTTTGAAAACTAGTGTGCAGTTTTTCTTATGTTACATGTGACAAAAGTTCTTTGATTAACCAAATTTTAGCTGGCCTCCTAAACCTTCTCCTAGGTCCATCTGTGTAATTCCTTATAAAATAGCAAGAGCTCTGCTAAGTCAGTTTAGCAAGAACCTCCACCCCTGAGATCTTATCAGATTCCTCATCCTCTACCATCCCTCAGGTGATACCCAGTCACCATGGCCTATCTTCAACTAGAATCCTTCGAAGCTGGTTTAGCCAGAAATCTTCTCACCCATGATTCCTCTTGGTAATTTTCCATCCACTGATCCTTGCCCTGTTCCCTGGCTATGAATTTCCACTTGCCCATGCTGTATTTGACACTGACCCCAATCTCTCTCCCCCACTGCAAAATTCCATTGCAGTGGTCCCTATACGTACGGTGATAGTCCTGAATAATGTCTTCCTTACCTTGCTTTAACAAGCATCATTGAATAATTTTCTTTAACGCGTGGGCATTGAAAAGTACATTGTGTTTTAGGGAGAGATGTGTATTTTTTCAAGCTTATTAATTGCATAATTCAAACCATCAATAACTATTTAGTTTGTCTACTTCATTTGCAAATTTTTGGAAATGTTACCATACATAGTACATCACTGTGACTGAATTATTACCAAATTTTCTTTGTATTTCTAAATTTGCTTCATGTGTTTTGTTGCTGTAGTTTCTTTTGTTTTGTTTGTATTAAGGCTTTTTTTTCCCAACTTTTAGTTCAAGGGTATATATACATAATGTACAGGCTTGTTACACAGGGAAATTTGTTCTTACATCAATTGTTCTTACATCAATTCATTTATATTTTTCCAGGAAATAAGTTATTTCCATTTAGGTTTTCTAAGTTATTGACTAGAAATCACATATATTTCTAAATCTGTTGTTATCTTCTATATTTACAGTCCTATCACCATTGTAATTCCTAAAGTTCTGTATTATTTTTCTTTCCTTGGTTATCCTAGGTGGGGCTAGCTGCACAGATCATCCCATCACCTAGCTATTAAGCCCAGCATCCATTAGCTATTCTTCTTCATGTTCTCCCTCCTCTCACCCCCAACCCTCCAACAGGTCCCAGCGTGTGTTGTTCCCTCCATGTGTCCATGTGTTCTCATTATTTGGCTCCCACTTATAAGTGAGGACATGTGGTATTTGATTTTCTGTTCCTGCATTACTTTGATGAGGATAATGTCTTCCAGCTCCATCCATGTCCCTGCAAAGGACAAGATCTCTTTCCTTTTTATGGCTGCATAGTATTCCATAGTGTATATGTACCACATTTTCTTTATCTAATCTACCATTGATGGGCATTTTGGTTGATTCTGCATCTTTGCTATTGTAAATGCTGCTGCAATGAACATATACGTGCATGTATCTTTATAACAGAATAATGTATATTCCTTTAGGTATATGCCCAGTAATAGGATTGCTGGGTTGAATGGTATTTCTGTCTCTAGGTCTTTGAGAAATTGCCACGCTGTCTTCCACAATGGTTGAACTAATTTACACCCCCACCAGCAGTGTAAAAGCATTCCTGTTTCTCCACAATCTTGCATTTGTTGTTTTCTTACTTTTTAATAATAGTCATTCTTACTGGTGTGACATGGTATCTCACTGTGGTTTAGATTTGCATTTCTCTAATGATAGGTGATGTTGAGCTTTTTTTAAGTTTCTTGGTCACATGTATGTCTTATTTTGAACAGTGTCTGTTCATGTCCTTTGCCCACTTCTTAATGGGGTTGTTATTTTCTTATAAATTTGTTTTAAGTTCCTTTCAGATGCTGGATATTAGGTATTTGTCAGAGGGTAGACTGCAAGAATTTTCTCCCATTTTGTAGGTTGTCTGTTCACTCTGATGATAGTTTCTTTTGCTGTGCAGAAGCTCTTTAATTAGATCCTATTTGTCAATTTTTGCTTTTGTTGCTATTGCTTCTGGCACTTTCATCATGAAATCTTTGTCCATGCCTATGTCCTGAATGATATTGCCTAGGCTTTCTTCCAGGGTTTTTATAGTTTTGGGCTCTATACTTAAGTCTTTGATACATCTTGAGTTGATTTTTGTATAAAGTGTAAGGAAGGGGTTCAGTTTCAATTTTCTGCAGATAGCTAGCCAGTTCTCCCAGCACCATTTATTAAATAGGGAATCCTTTCCCCATTGCTTTTTTCAGGTTTGTCAAAGACCAGATGGTTGTAGCTGTGTGATGTTATTTCCAGGTTCTCTACTCTGTTCCATTGGTGTATGTGTCTGTTTTGGTACCAGTACCATGCTGTTGTGGTTACTATAGTCTTGTAGTACAGTTTGATGTCAGGTAGCATGATGCCTCCAGCTTTGTTCTTTTTGCTTAGGATTCTTTTTGCTATTTGGGCTCTTTCTTGCTTCCATATGAAGTTTAAAATAGTTTTTTTCTAACTCTATGAAGAATGTCAATGGTAGCTTAATAGGAATGGCATTGAATTTATAAATTGCTTTGGGCAGTATGGCCATTTTCGTATTAATTCTTTCTTTCCATGAGTATGAAACATTTTTCCATTTGTTTGTGTCATCTCTGGTTTCTTTGAGCAGGGGTTTGTAGTTCTCTTTAAAGAGATCCTTCACTTCCCTTGTTAGCTGTATTCCTAGGTATTTTATTCTTTTTGTGGCAATTGTGAATGGGAGTTCATTCATAATTTGGCTCTCGGCTTGCCTCTTACTGCTGTATAGGAATGCTAGCTATTTTTGAACAATGATTTTGTATCCTGAGACTTTGCTGAAGTTGCTTATCAGCTTAAGAAGCTTTTGGGCTGAGATGTGGGGTTTTCTATATATAGGATCATGTCATCTGCAAACAAAGATAGTTTGACTTCCTCTCTTCCTATTTGAATACCCTTTATTTCTTTCTTTTGCCTGATTGACCTGGCCAGAACTTCCAATACTGTGTTAAATAGCAGTGGTGAGAGAGGGCATCTTTCTCTCATGCTGGTTTTCAAGGGGAATGCTTCCAGCTTTTGCTCACTCAGTATAATATTGGCTGTGGGTTTGTCGTATATGGCTCTTATTATTTTGATGTATGTTCCTTCAATACCTAGTTTACTGAGAGTTTGTAACATGAAGGGATGTTGAATTTTAGCAAAGGCCTTTTCTACGTCTTTTGAGATGATCATGTGTTTTTTTTTCCTCTACTTCTGATTATGTAATGACTTACACTTATTGATTTGTTTATGTTGAGCCAGCCTTGCATCCTAGGGATGAAGCTTACTTGATTGTGGTGGATAAGCTTTTTGATGTGCTGCTGGATTCGCTTTTCTAGTATTTGTTGAGAATTTTTGCATTGATGCTCATTAAGGATACTGGCCTGAAGTTTTCTTTTCTTGTTGTATCTCCGCCAGGTTTTGGTATCAGGATGACGCTGGCCTCATAGAATGAGGTAGGGAGGAGTCCCTCCTTTTCAATTTTTTGGAATAGTTTCAATAGGAATAGTACCAGCTCTTCTTTGTATCTCTGGTAGAATTCAGATGTGAAACTGTCTGGTCCTGGGTTTTGGTTGGTGGCTATTTATTACTGCTTCAATTTCAGAACAATATTGGTCTATTTATGCTTTTCAGTTAAGCAAAAGAATGGCACATCACTATTATGAATTAAATGTTTTATTATTTTTTAAATTGACTTTGTTCCATATATTGCTCTTCACCTTCAATTATATTTTGTTGTTAATATACTACCTCTGCTCTCCTTTTGTTTAACTTAACTATTAGAGTTTCGCCTATCCACTTATTTTCCTTCTATTTCTGTCATTTTATCTTGGCTTCATCTCTTGATAATGGCCTATAGCTACAGTTTGCTTTTTTGTTTTATAATCTGAGCAGCTTTGTCTTTCAATTCACTAACGTGTTATTATTCCTGCCGCTAAATTTTATGTAATGTTTTTATTCTCCTTTCCTATTCTTTTCCCTCCTCTTCTCTCTTTTCTGTTTTCTTGATCAAGCATTCTTCATTTCTTTATTCCTTTGTAGTTATTTTCCTTAACATTATATTCCTAATAGTCCTTTACTTTTTGCAAATACATTAAACCTACATTTCGTACTGATATCAATAATTATATTGTAATTATGTCCATCTTTAACAAAGTATAACTTGCATCTTTTCCCACTTTTAACCCAAGGATTTTTTATAAACAAAGTAGAATTTTAATGCTATATTGTTATTATTTCCTCTTTTATTTCAGAAATACTTTAATAATTATGTTGTATTTGACAACCATGTTATCAATAATGACTTAGGTTGACTAATTTCATTATTCACCATAGTTCCCTGAATATTTAAAAAGATTATATGAGATATTGGTTGATATTTTGCTGCCTTCAAGCCACCAAAAGGCACAGAATTTACAAACATAGTGCTATGACCACTGAGGTCCTATATACTGGAATATAATTCATCCACTCCAGAGCTGCAGTCTTTAGGAGATATGAAGATAGGAGGGATCTTTTGAGAGATATGAAAAAAGGATTAGAACCATGATGTGGTCACATTTTGCAGAATGCAGTCGTTGTGTAGACAGGATATCTGTTCTCCTCCCCTCCCACAGGCGCAGAAGAAAAAATTACTCAACTGGGTTTCATTCCCAAAGTTCATAGAAAAAAGAACCAAGAAAAACTTGAAGTGTGTTGCTGGGCTCCAGCGCAATTCTATGAAAGACTGTGTGAGGCTTACCGTATATACACTCCTTTTGATCCAAATAGCCCTGAAAATCAGCACATGATCAACATGGCCTTAGTTAGTCAAAGCACGGAAGACATCAGGAGAAAATTGCAGTAACAGGCTGGGTTTGCGGGTATGAATACCTCACAGTTACTGGAAATAGCCAATCAAGTGTTTGTGAATAGAGATGCAACAAGCCACAGAGAAAGCCATAAGGAAGGCGAATGCCTAGGCAAAATGCCGGCTTACTGGCCACGGCCATTAGGGGAATTCCCCCAAAAGGAGAGGGAAAGAGGGGTTCCAAGAAGAATACCCAGTCTAGTCGCCCATGCTTGCAATGTAACCAATGCGCCTATTGTAAGGAAATAAGACATTGGAAAGATAAGTGTCCCCAACTGAAGGAAAAGCAAGGTGATTTAGAACAAAAGACCTCAGATAAAGATGAGGGAGCTTTGTTCAATCTGGCTGAAGGGCTATTGGACTGAAGGGGAGTGGGCTCAAGCGCCCCCAAGGAGCCCACAGTCAGGATTACAATTGGGGGCAAGGACATTAAGTTTTTGGTTGATACTAGTGCTGAACATTCAGTAGTGACCACCCCGGTCTCCTCCTTGTCCAAAAAAAAACCTTGATATAATCAGAGCAACAGGAGTTTCCACTAAGCAGGCTTTCTGTCTACCACAGACCTGCTCGGTGGGGGACATGAGATAATTCACCAGTTTTTGTACATGCCTGACTGTCCCTTGCCCTTGCTGGAAAGAGACAACTTGCTTAGTAAGCTGACAGCCACAATCTCCTTTACAAAACAAGGCTCTTTACAGCTACAGTTAACTGGGAACAGGAGTTATCATGGCCCTTATGGTCCTCCAGGAAGAAAAATGGAGACTTTTTCTAACCGAGTCAGGCCAAAAGATAAAACTAGCTCTAGCTAAGTGATGGCCTCAAGTATAGGCAGAGGATAATCCTCCGGGACTGGCGGTCAACCAAGCCCCTGTACTCATAGAAGTTAAGCCTGGGGCCCAACCAATTAGACAAAAGCAGTATCCGATTCCCAGAGAAGCTCTCAAAGGAATCCAGGTTCATCACAGGCACTTGAAAGCCTACGGAATTATAGTTCCTTGCCAGTCTCCATGGAACACCCCCCTCCTGCCTGTCCCTAACCAAAGACCAAGGACTACCGGCCAGTACAGGACTTGCGCTTGGTCAACCAAGCTACAGTGACTCGGCACCCAACAGTTCCTAACCCTTACACATTGTTAGGGCTGCCTCCGGCTGAGGACAGCTGGTTTACCTGTCTGG
Organism: Piliocolobus tephrosceles; assembly: GCF_002776525.5. NCBI lineage: Eukaryota > Metazoa > Chordata > Mammalia > Primates > Cercopithecidae > Piliocolobus > Piliocolobus tephrosceles. The sequence continues at coordinate 97,344,397 of NC_045443.1, forward strand.
ACTTAAAAGATGCCTTCTTTAGCATCAATCTAGCTTCTGAGAGCCAGAAGGTGTTTGCCTTTCAGCGGGAAGATCCAGAGTCAGGTGTCACTACTCAGTACACTTGGACCCGGCTTACCTAAGGGTTCAAGAACCCCCCTACTATCTTCGGGGAGGCCTTGGCTCGAGACCTGCAAAAGTTTCCTGCTAAAGACCTAGGCTGCATCTTGCTCCTGTATGTGGACAACCTTCTGCTGGGACACTCCATGGCAGTTGGGTGCGCAAAAGGGACAGATGCCCTGCTTCGGCACCTGGAGGACTGTGGGTATAAGATGTCCAAGAAGAAAGATCTGCGGACAGCAGATGCGCTACCTGGGATTCACTATTCGGAAAGGGGAGTGCAGCCTGGGGTCAGAAAGAAAGCAGGTCATCTGCAGCCTACCAGAACCTAGAACCAGAAGGCAAGTAAGGGAATTCCTAGGAGCTGTGGGGTTCTGCAGATTATGGATTCCAAACTTTGCAGTACTAGCCAAACCTTTGTACGGGGTTATGAAGAGGGGCAACCAGGAGCCTTTTGAATGGGAGCCTCTACAACAGCAAGCCTTTTGTAAGTTAAAGGAAAAACTTATGTCAGACCCAGCCCTAGGACTATCAGATTTGACAAAGCCCTTTACACTCTATGTGTCAGAAAGATAAAAAACGGCAGTTGGAGTTTTAACCCAGACTGTGGGGCCCTGACCAAAGCCAGTGGTCTATCTCTCAAAACAACTAGATGGGGTTTCCAAGAGCTGGCCACCATGTCTAAAGGCCCTGGCAGCAACAGCCCTGCTAGCAAAAGAAGCAGATAAACTAACCCTTAGGCAAAACCTGAATATAAAGGCCCCCCTTGCTGTGGTAACTTTGATGAATACCAAAGAACATCACTGGCTAACAAATTCTAGATTAACCAAGTACCAAATCTTGCTATGTGAAAATCCCCGCATAACTACTGAAGTCTGTAACACCCTAAATCCCACCACCCTGCTCCCAGTATCAGAAAGCCTGGTTAAGCATAACTGTGTAGAGGCGTTGGACTCAGTCTATTCTAGCAGACCTGACCTTCAGGACCAGCCACGGGCATCAGTAGACTAGGAGTTATATGTGGATGGGAGCAACTTCATCAATCCACAAGGAGAAAGATGTGCAGGATACACGGTGGTTAACTTTGGATGCTGTCATTGAAGCCAAACCATTGCCACAGGACACTTCAGCCCAGAAGGCTGAGCTCATTGCTTTAACTCGGACTCTAGAACTCAGTGAAGGTAAGACTGTAAACATCTACACTGACTCTTGAGATGCCTTTCTAACCCTCCAAGTGCATGGAGCATTATATAAGGAAAAGGGCCTGTTAAACTTTGGGGGAAAGAACATAAAATATCAACAAGAAATTCTACAATTATTAGAGGCAGTGTGGAAACCTCAGAAGGTGGCAGTCATGCACTGCAGGGGACACCAGCGAGCCTCCACCTCAGTGGCCTTAGGAAACTCTCAAGCTGATTCAGAAGTCAAAAAGTAGCGTCTACCCCTTACCAGGCACTGGTAGCAACCCCCTTACTCCCTCAAACACCTGACCTGGTACCTACCTATTCTAAGGGAAAAAAAGACTTCTTCCACACAGAAGTGGGGCAAGTAATAAAAGGAGGATGGATCTGACTGCCAGATGGGAGGGTAGCTGTGCCGCAGTTGCTGGGAGCCACAACCGTATTGGTCATGCACGAAACCACTCATCTAGGTCAAGAATCACTTGAAAAATGGTTAGGCCAGTGCTTCTACGTCTCACACTTGCCAACCCTTGCCAAAGCAGTAGCATAACGGTGCGTTACTTGCCGACAGCACAATGCAAGGCAAGGCCCCACTGTTCCGCCCAGGATACAAGCTTATGGAGCGGCTCCTTTTGAGAATCTTCAGGTGGATTTCACAGAAATGCTGAAATGTGGAGGTAACAAGTATTTGCTGGTTCTTGGTTCTTGTGTGTACTTACTCTGGATGGGTAGAGTCTTATCCAACACGACTGAAAAGGCCTACAAGGTAACCCATGTGCTTCTCTGAGATCTTATTCCTAGGTTTGGACTGCCCTTACGAATTGGCTCAGATAACGGGCCAGTGTTTGTGGCTGACTTGGTACAGAAGACAACAAAGGCATTAGGAATCACTTGGAAGCTACATGCCGTCTACCGACCTCAGAGTTCTGGAAAGGTGGAGCGAATGAATCGGACTATCAAAAATAGTTTAGGGAAAGTATGTCAGAAAACAGGATTAAAGTGGATACAGGCCCTTCCTAGGGTATTGTTTAAAATTAGAGGCACTCCTTCTAAGAAAACAGGATACCTGAAATACTGTATCATAGGCCTCCTCCTATACTACGGGAGCTTCCAGGCAATCCCCGAGAGTTAGGTGAAATTGAATTAAAGCTACAGCTACAGGCTTTAGGAAAAATTACACAAACAATTTCAAGTTGGGTAAATGAGAGGTGTCCCATCAGCTTATTCTCCCCAGTTCACCCTTTCTCTCCAGGTGATTGCGTGTGGATCAAGGACTGGAATGTAGTCCCTTTGTGGCCATGGTGGAAAGGACCTCAGACTGTCAACCTGACAACCCCCACGGCTGTAAAGGTAGAAGGAATCCCAGTCTGGATCCACCACAGCCGTGTGAAATCTGCAGCCGCTGAAACCTGGGAGGCAAAACCAAGCCTGGACAACTCCTGCAAAGTGACTCTGAGGAGGATGGCAAGCCCTGCTTCAGTCACACCCGGAAGCTGACTAGTCTACGCACAGCCAAAGCATGAGGAGAATCATCATGGGACTCATTTTCCTTATAATTTGGACTTGTATAGTAAAAACTTTCACTGATTTACCCCACATGGAGGACTGTTCTCAGTGTATACATCAGGTTACTGAGGTAGGGCAACAAGTTAAAACAATCTGTCTGTTCTATAGTTACTATGAATGTCTAGGAACTTTAAAAGTAATATGTTTATATAATGACACTCCATACAAGGTATGTAGCCAAGGAAACAATTGGCCAGATGTGTGTTATGACCCCTCTGAGCCTCCCATGTCCACAGTTTTTGAAATAAGATTAAGGACTGAAGACTGGTGGGGACTCATAAATTAAAGTATTAGCCAGAACAGAAGAAAATCGGGTGCCCAAACACATAATCTTGAAATCTGATGCCTGCACTGTCATTAATAGCAATAAGTTAGGAAGGGGATGTGGCTCTTTTAGTTGGGAAAAAGGCTATATGACCGAAAATCAGTACATTTGTCATGAATTAGGACTGTGTGGAAATGAATGTACATACGGGTCCTGTGTCATTTGGGCCACTTGGATGAAAAATGAAAAGGATCCAGTCCACCTTCAGAAAGGAAACAATGGCCCTTCCTGTACTAAGGGACAATGTAACCCCTTAGAGCTAGTAATAATCAATCCCCTTGATCCTTGCTGGAAAAAACGGGAGCGTGTGACCGTAGGAATTGATGGGGCTGGACTGGATCCTCAAGTAAACATCTTGGTTCGAGAAGAAGTTTACAAACACTCTCCTGAGCCAGTGTTTCAAACTTTCTATGACGAACTAAATGTGCCAGTACCAGAAATTCCAGGAAAAACAAGAAATTTATTTTTGCAATTAGCCGAGCAAGTAGCCCAGTCTCTCAATGTCATTTCACGTTATGTATGTGGAGGAACTGAAATAGGAGATCAATGGCCATGGGAAGCCCAAGAGTTAGTACCCACAGACCCAGTTCCTGATGAATTCCCGGCTCAAAAGAATCACCCTGATAATTTCTGGGTCCTAAAAGCCTCAATTATTGGACAATATTGCATAGCTAGAGAAGGAAAAGAATTCACTCACCCCATAGGATGACTTAGTTGTCTGGGACAGAAACTGTATAATGGTATCACAAAAACAGTCACTTGGTGGAGTTTAAATCACACAGAGAGGAATCCATTTAGTAAATTCCCAAAGTCGCAAACTGTGTGGACCCACCTGGAGTCCCACCGGGACTGGACAGTCCCCACTGGATTGTACTGGATACGTGGGCATGCAGCTTTCGCCAAATTACCCGACCAGTGGGCAGGTAGTTGTGTTATTGGCACTATTAAACCATCTTTTATCCTACTGCCCATAAAAACAGGCAAACTCCTGGGTTCCCCTGTCTATGCTTCCTGTGAAAAGAGAAGCATAGCTACAGGAAATTGGAAAGATAATGAATGGCCCCATGAGAGAATCATACAATATTATGGGCCTGCTACTTGGGCACAAGACAGCTTGTGGGGATACTGGACCCCCTTTTACATGATCAACCGAGTCATACAGTTACAAGCTGTCTTAGAAATAATCACTAATAAAACCAGCAGAGCCTTGACTATTCTGGCCTGGCAAGAAACTCAGATGAGAAATACTATCTGTCAAAATAGATTGGCTCTCCACTACTTGCTAGCAGCTGAAGGAGGGGTCTGAGGGAAAATTAACCTTACTAATTGCTGTCTACACATAGATGATCAAGGGCAAGTAGTTGAAGATATAGTTAAAGATATGACAAAACTGGCACATGTGTCCATGCAAGTGTGGCATGGATTTGATCCTGTGGCCATGTTTGGAAAACCGTTCCCAGCACTAGGATTTAAAACTCTTATAATAGGAGTTATAATAGTAATAGGAACCTGCTTACTGTCCCCTTGTTTGCTACCTGTACTTCTTCAAATGATAAAAAGCTTCATCACTACCAAAATGCTTCAGCACAAGTGTACTATATGAATCACTATCGATCTGTCTTGCAAGAAGACATGGGTAGTGAGAATGAAAGTGAGAACTCCCACTATTGAGTGAGATTCTCAAAGTTGGGGGATAAGGGAGGAGACCACCCCTCATATTGTCTTATGCCCAGTTTCTGCCTCCAAAAAAAGAAGTAAAAACTAAAAAGTAGAAATGAAATCCACAAGCAGACAGCCCGGTGCCACACCCTGGGCCTGGTAGTTAAAGATCGACCCCGACCTAATCAGTTATGTTATCTAAAGATTACGGACATTGTATGAAAAGCACTGTGAAAATCCCTGTCCTGTTCTGTACCATTCTAATTACCGGTACATGCAGCCCCTCATCACGTACATCCTGCTTTCTCAATCGATCACGACCCTCTCACGCAGACCCCCCTTATGAGTTGTGAGACCTTAAAAGGGACAGGAATTGCTCACTTGGGGAGCTGGGTTGTTGGAGACGCGAGTCTTGAGGAAGCTCCTGGCTGAATAAAGACCCTCCTTCTTTAACTCGGTGTCTGAGGGGTTGTCCTGCTGCACTGTAAACTTATGATTTATATACCTCTCTGTGCGTTTATTTAAACAAAACAACAATGACTAAGTCTTAATAGCTGGAATGTGACTGTTTTAATAACAGAAAGTGAAAAATTATAGAATTAGATTTAGATGTCATTAGGGAGCATGTTATTCAGCAGGAATGGAGATTTCATTAGATAACAGTGGTAACCGAAATTGGAAAAATACAATTGTTTTATGTTTATTCCTTATGATTTAAGAATTTTCAGTCATTTCAGTTATATTAATCTTTCCTTTTCTTGAAATTGATGGGATTCAAAACATGCTACCCCAAAATATGGCATCTTGGCATTTGAGAAAACAACAGAAGCAAGAAAGTCTGTCTCTCTCTCTCTCTCTCTCCCCTACTCTCCCCTTTCTTCCCTGAAGCAGGCCACAAAGCCTACCTGGCTGACCTTATTATTTAGTTATTAGTTATTTATTTTTATAAACTCTTTTCTCTTACCTTTAATCTCTTAGTAACTTGAAAGTTGCATTCTCTTGCTATAGTCTTTAATTTATACATATAGCTGCAAAGTAAAACGAATTCTCTATCATCTAAACCAATTTCCAAGGCACAAAACACATCAATAATTCTACGTTTTTAACAAATATAATGATAGCTATTTTTGTCTTCCATTTTTATCCCTATAAACTAGTTAGATGCATTTTATAATCCCAAGCAGAGATATCCCAATTATGTTAAGTGACTCAAGGGATAGAGTTAATTTTGTACGAAAAGATTAAATTTGCTTGATTGCTCTTTTTTAGTGAAGACTATGTTAATGTTAAGTTTAGGATTGATAGTTTTCTTTGTTTTTGACAAAGACATAAGAGAAAATTATACTCAGTTCAGTATACTCTAAATCAGCCACAAATATAAATCCTAACTCAAGTTTCTCACAACTAGAAGAAATCAGAAGAATATAATAAAAATCAAATAATTCATATAACGAAAATGAAAGGTATAAGAGAAATTCAATAACATGCTCTTTCTATTTTCTTTTTGTTTGACTTACCATAAAAATCTGCACTAATGGGAGACATCTATGTTTTTAATTCTAAGCATAAGTTTTAGATCTCCATAACATGAAAATGACCACAGATTCTGAATGAGTAGCTACTCTCCACATGCATATGTCCAAGCTCTAAAACTTCAGTGCTAGAGCTAAACTGAGTTGTTGTTGCTATTGTTTTATTCAGACCACTTGAAATCCTGAAAATCATCAAAATGCAGAAAATCACT
>NC_045443.1:97350980-97392268 GCF_002776525.5 Piliocolobus tephrosceles
TCAGACCACTTGAAATCCTGAAAATCATCAAAATGCAGAAAATCACTATGTTGATTAGGTTTCCTTTGGCGGGAATATTTAAAACAATTTAAGAAAACTCCTTACCAGAATATGTTCAGAGAATTATTAAAATTTTTATTCAGAAGTTTAGATGCCATTTTCTGCCTCATACTCCCTCACCCCCTCCAGTTCAACTGTTCCTAATTAAGTTTTCTGGCCTTGCCCTACACCTGATCATCATGATAAAACTAGGATATAAGCATTAATACTTATTAAAGCATTACAAGTTTTAAAATATGTCTACTATTCCATTTCATGGATCTACTTCTACTAATGAAGGAGGAGATACTAAAAATCTAAATAAGAAATTGCTTTTAACCTTGAACATTTAGAACATTACATTATGATATCCTTGAGTTATTCGAGAAAAAATATTATTTAGTAAACTTGAAGGAGTGAAATGTTTTTTTCTAAAGGTGTCACAAAGAAGCAAGTAATATTAGTAATAACAATTTTAATAATGTACTATCTCTTATAATGAAAGATGATGTTGGCAACCCAGACAAGCTAATGGGCATATGTTTCAAACTGGGGTAATACTTCACTACGAGTCATAGGAACAGAAAGTCTTTTGCAAAACTATGTGGCAAAATTATGCAGTATGTATCAAAGAATACTGTGGTGGTTTTCAAACTATGTTATTCAGAACCCTTCAGAGATTTGGGGTAAAGCAGAGTCACATTTTGAGGTGTTCTGCTTCATTCAGATTGATAACTGCATTCAGTTATGCATACAATAAATATTTATTAAGCTGTCTATTACATGCATGCACTGTAGTTGACTAGCACTTTCTGGTATCACACCTGTAATATGATAGAAATAGTCCCTGCTCTCAGAAAGCTCAGTCTAGTTAAGAATACACACATCAAGCAAATAATAGTAAAAGTAATTAATTAATTAAAGGTCATAGGTACAAACACAATAGAAACATGTATAGAGTGCTATAAAAGAAGTCTTTGGTAAGTTTTATTCACCTTACGGGTTTCCTCATAAGATTTTAGCTGAATAAAGGGTACATGCTCCCAAGTGACCAAAATAATGTAAGCTAACCTGGCACTTATGGTATTAATTACCAAATCTAAGCTCTGATGCCCTATTTTATTGTGTCACTTTGATTCAAAAGAACCATACATTCCAACATTAAAGTATCTTAAGAATCTCTGTGTACCAGATACTATATTAGAAGCCTTAGGGCTATAAAGATACATTCACTTAAGAAAATAGTTCAAAATATTAGATTGAATATCCACTATGCTAGGCACTGGGGATTAATGTTTCCATGTAATAATTCGTTTCCAGCATTTCTCAGAAAATTTATGTTTTCCCAAATCCCAAGAAAAATCAGTGAAGAAACAGGGAAAACCAAGAGAAAAAAAGTGTGGACAGGAGGTAGGACTAACTTGCAGCTCCCATTCAGACGTACAGAGCAGCGTGTGGAGACTCATACTGTGAACTTTTGCTCCAAGAACTACCATAGGAACATATTAGGAAAGCCAATGGAATGCACAGACCCTTTGAAGGAGGTGGTTTGCCACTGCAGGCTCTGGGACTGCAGAGGAACTGTAAGTCTACTCGCTTTCTCAGCTGGGAGGCTTGTAGCCTGAGGCAAGTTCTCCGCTCTGCTCAAGGGCTGCCTGAAAATAAACTCGGTGCTATTTGGGGGGGCACAGTGTGAGTGAGACTGGCCTTTCAGGCTGTGAGTTGCGGGGGAGGCCTGTGGCTGCCAGCTTTCCTCTACTTCCCTGGCAACCTGTGTGAGCAGCAGAGGCAGCCATAATCCCCCTGGGAACATAACTCCATTGGCCTGGGAACCAAACTCCCATCCCCCACAGCAGTCACAGCAAGCCATGCCCAAGGAGTCTGAGCTCATACACGCCTATATCTGCCCCAACCTTGTGGTCTTTCTCTACCCTCGCTGGTAGCTAAAAGAAAGGACATAATCTCTTAGGAGCTCTATGGCCCCACCCACTCCCAGACCCTAGAGCAAGCTTGTATCCTACCTATACTACTGCAGCTGAAGAGCTCTTGAAAGCGCCACCTCCTGGCTTTTGGAGGGCAACCAACACAAAACCAGTGCACTTAACAAAAATACAACCAAGGACCCCCACAGAGTCCACTTCACTCCCCTGCTACACCCACCAGAGCAGGTGCCGGTATTCACAGCTAAGAGACTTGAAGACAGATCACATCACAGGACTCTTCATAGACACTCCCCAGTACCAGCCCAGAGCCTGGTAGCTCTGCTAGGAGACTAGATCCAAAAGAGAAATAACAATTACTGCAGTTTGGCTCTCAGGAATCCCCATCACTAGGGGAAGGGGGAGAGCACCACATCAAGGGAGCACCCTGTGGGACAAAAAAATCTGAACAGCAGCCCCTGAGTCCCAGATCCTCCCTCTGACATAGCCTACCCAGAAAAACAATTCTGGTAATATGGCAAAGCAAAGTTCTTTAACACCCCCAAAAGATCACACTAGCTCACCAGCAATGGATCCAAACCAAGAAGAAATCTCTGAAATGCCAGAAAAAGATTTCAGAAGGTCAATTATTAAGCTAATTAAGGAGGCACCAGAGAAAGATGATGTCCAACTAAAACAAATTTAAAAATGATACAGGATATGAATGGAAAAATCTCCAATGAAATAAATAGCATAAACAAAAAATAGTCAAAAACTTCTCAAAAGGAAGGACACGCTTACAGAAATGCAAAATGCACTGGAAAGAATCAGCAACAGAATTGACCAAGTAGAAAAAAACTTCAGAGCTCAAAGACAAGGTTTTTTTGTTTGTTTGTTTGTTTTTGAGATGGAGTCTTGCTCTGTCGCCCAGGCTGGAGTGCAGTGGCGTGATCTCAGCTCACTGCAAGCTCCGCCTCCCGGGTTCACGCTATTCTCCTGCCTCAGCCTCCCGAGTAGCCACCACCACGCCCGGTTAATTTTTTTCTCCTGACCTCATGATCCGCCCATCTCGGTCTCCCAGAGTGCTGGGATTACAGGCATGAGTCACCGTGCCTGACCACGACAAGGCTTTTAAATTAACCCAATCCAACAAAGACAGAGAGAAAAGAATTTTTAAAAAGGAACAAAGCCTCCAGTAATTTTGGGATTATGTTACCAAACCTACAAATAATTGGTGTTCCCAAGGAAGAAGAGAAATCTAAAAGTTTGGAAAACATATTTGATAGAATAATTGAGAAAAATTTCCCCAGCCTTTCTAGAGATCTAGACATCTAAATACAGGAAGCTCAAAGAATGCCTGGGACATTCATCACAAAAAGATCATCACGTAGGTATACAGTCATCAGGTTATCTAAAGTCAAGACAAAGAAAAGAATCTTAAGCGCTGTGAGGCAAAAGCATCAGGTAATCTATAAAGGAAAACCTATCAGATTAACAGTAGATTTCTCAGTAGAAACCCTATAAGCTAGAAGAGACTAGGGTTCTATCTTTAGCCTCCTTAATCAAAATAATTAACAGCCAAGAATTTTGCAACCAGCAAAAGTAAGCTTCATAAATGACGGAAAGATACAATCTCTTTCAGAAAAACAAATACTAAAAGAAGTGCTCAAAGGAGCTCTAAATCTTGAAACAAATCCTCAAAATACACCAAAATAGAATCTCCTTAAAGCATAAATCTCACAGGACCTATAGAACTATAATACAATTGAAAAAAAACCCAGGTATTCAGGCAACAAATAGCATGATGAATAAAACAGTACCTCACATCTCAATACTAATATTGAATGTAAATGGCCTAAATATTCCACATAAAAGATACAGAATTGCAGAATGGATAAGAATTCAACAATAAAGTATCTGCTGTCTTCAAGAGACTCACCTGACACATAAGGACTCACATAAACTTAAGGTAAAGGGGTAGAAAAAGGTATTCCATGCAAATGGACACCAAAAGTGAGCAGGAGTAACTAATATATATTCTTATATTTGATATATATTCTTATATTGCAACAGCAGTTAAAAAAAAAAACACAAAAAGGGACATTATATATTGATAAAAGAGCTAGTCCAACAGGAAAACATCACAATCCAAAATTTATATGCATCTAACACTGGAGATCCCAAATTTATGAAACCATTACGACTAGACCTAAGAAATGAGGTAGACAGCAAGTCAATAATAGTGGCAGACTTTGAAATACTCCACTGACAGCACTAGACAAACCATTAAGACAAAAAGTCAACAAATAAACAATGGACTTAAACTATACCCTACAACAAACAGACTTAACAGATATTTACAGAACATTCTATGCAACAAGTGCAAAATATACATTCTATTCATCAGCACATGAAACATTCTCCAAGACAGGCCATACGATAGACCACAAAACAAGTCTCAACAAATTTAAGAAAACCGAAATTATAGCAAGTACTCTCTGAAACCACAGTGAAATAAAATTGAAAATCAACTCCAAAAGGAACCCTCAAAACCATGCAAATACATGGAAATTAAATAACCTGCTCCTGAATGATCACTGTGTCAATAATGAAATCAAGATGGAAATTTAACAGTTCTTTGAACTGAATGATAACAGTGACACAACCTATCAAAACCTCTGAGATACAGCAAAGGCAGTGTTAAGAGGAAAGTTCATAGCATTAAATGCCTACATCAAAAAGTCTGAAGGAGCACAAATAGACAATCTAAGGTCATACCTTAAGGAGCTAGAGAAACGAGAACCAACCAAACCAAACCCAGCAGAAGAAAGGAAATAACCAAGGTCAGAGCAGAACTAAATGAAATGGAAAAAAACAAAACAAAACAAAAAATACAAAACATAAATGAGACAAAAAGCTGGTTCTTTGAAAAGATAAATAAAATTAATAGACCATTAGCAAGATTAATCAAGAAGAGAGAAGATCCAAATAAACTCAATTAGAAATGAAATGGGAGATATTACAACTGATACCACAGAAATAAAAAAGATCATTCAAGGCTACTATGAACACCTTCATGCATATAAAGTAGAACACCTAGCGGACATGGATAAATTCCTGGAAATATACAGCCCTCCTAGATTAAACCAAGAAGAAGCACAAACTTTGAAGAAACCATTAACAAGCAGTGAGATTGAAATGCAAATTAAAAAGTTACCAAAAAAAAAAAAAAGTCCAGGACCAATCAGACATTCAAAGAATTGGTATTAATACTACTGACATTATTCCAAAAGAGAGAAAAAGAGGGAATCTTCCCTAAATCATTCTATGAAGCCAGTATCACCCTAACACCAAAACCAGAAAAGGACGTAACAAAAAAAGAAAACTACAGACCAATAACCCTGATGAATATAGATGCAAAAATCTGTAACAAAATACTAACAAACCAAATCCAAAAGCATATCAAAAAGATAATCCACCATAATCAAGTGGGTTTCATATGAGGGATGCAGGGATGGTTTATTTATTTTTTTATTTTTATTTTTTATTATACTTTAAGTTCTAGGGTACATGTGCATAACGTGCAGGTTTGTTACATATGTATATATGTGCCATGTTGGTGTGCTCCAACAGGGATGGTTTAACATACACAAGTAAAGAAATGTGACCCAACACATAAACAGAATTAAAAACAAAAATCACATGATCATCTCAACAGACACAGAAAAAGCATGTGACAAATTCCAACATCACTTTATGATTGAAACCCTCAGCAAAATTGGCATAAAAGGGACATACTTCAAAGTAACGAAAGCCATCTATGACAAACCACAACCAACATTATACTGAATAGGAAAAAGTTGAAAGCATTCCTGCTAAGAACTGGAACACAACAAGGATGCCCACTCTCAACACTTCTATTTAACATAGTATTGGAAGTCATAGCCAGAGCAATCAGATAAGAGAAAGAAATAAAGGGGATCCAAATTGGTAAAGAGGAAATCAAACTGTCACTGTTTGCTGATGACATGATTGTATACCTAGAAAACCTTAAGACTCATCCAGAAAGCTCCTAGAACTGGTAAATGAATACAGCAAAGTTTCTGGATACAAAATTAACGTACACAAGTCAGTAGCCCTGCTATACACCAACAGTTTCCTAGCTCAGAATCAAATCAAGAACTCAACCCCTTTTACAATAGCTGCAAAAAAATAAAATAGTTAGGAATATATCTAACCAAGGAGGTGAAAGACCTCTACAAGGAAAACTGCAAAACACTGCTGAAAGAAATCATAGACAACACAACACAACAAACAAATGGAAACACATCCCATGGTCATGGATGGGTAGAATCAATATTGTGAAAATGACCATACGGCCAATAGCAATCTACAAATTCAATGCAATTCCCATCAAAATACCACCACCAGTCTTCACAGAACTAAACAAAAATCCTAAAATTCATGTGGAACCAAAAAAGAACCCACATAACCAAAGCAGGACTAAGCAAAAAGAACATATCTGGAGGCATCACATTACCCAACCTTAAACTATACTAAAAGGCAATAGTCACCAAAACAGCATGGTACTGGTATATAAATAGGCATATAAGCCAATGGAACAGAATAGAGAACCCAGAAATAAACCCAAATACTTACAGCCAACTGATCTTCAACAAATCAAACCAAAACATAAATAGGAGAAAGGACATCTTATTCAACAAATGGTGCCAGGATAACTGGCTAGGCACATGTAGGAGAATGAAACTGGATCCTCGTCTCTCACCTTATACAAAAATAAGCTCAAGATGGATCAAAGACTTCTATCCAACATCTGAAACCATAAAAATTCTAGGAGACACATTGGAAAAACCCTGCTAGACATTGGCTTAGGCAAAGCCTTCGTGACCAAGAACCCAAAAGCAAGCACAACAAAACAAATATAAATAGATGGGACTTAATTAAACCAAAAAGCTTCTGCACAGCAGAAGAATAATCAACAGAGAAAAGTGACAACCCACAGAGTGGGAGACAGTCTTCACAATCTATACATCCAACAAAGGACTAATATCCAAAATTTACATGGAACTCAAGCAAATCAGCAAGAAAAAAACAAACAATCCCATCAAAAAGTGGGCTGAGGACATAAACAGACAATTCTCAAAAGAAGATATACACATGGCCAACAAACATATGAAAAAATGCTCAACATCACTAATGACCAGGGAAATACAAATCAAAACCACAATGCAATACCACCTTACTCCTACAAGAATGACCATAATCAAAACATCAAAAAAATACTAGATGGTGGTGTGGATGTGGTGAAAAGGGAACACTTTTACACTGTTGGTGGGAATGTAAACTAGTACAACCATCATGGAAAACAGTATGGAGATTTCTTAAAGAACTAAAAGTAGCTCCACCATTTGATCCAGCAGTCCCACTCCTGGGTATCTACCCAGAGGAAAATAAGTCATTATACAAAAAAGATACTTGCACACTGATGTTTACAGCAGTGCAATTTGCAGTTGAAAAAATATGGAATCAGCCCAAATGCCCATCAGTCAACGAGTGGATAAAGAAAATGTGGTAAATATATATACCATGGAATACTACTCAGCTATAAAAAGGAACAAAATAATGGCATTCGCAGCAACTTGAATGGAGTTGGAGAGCATTATTTTAAGTGAAGTAACTCAGGAATGAGAAACCAGACATCATATGTTCTCATTCATAAGTGGGAGCTAAGCTATGAGGAAACAAAGGCCTAAGAATGATACAGTGGACTTTGGGAACTCGGGGAAAGGGTGGGAGGTGGGTGAGGGATATAAGACTACACACTGGGTACAGTGTACACTGTTCCAGTGGTGGGTGCACCAAAATCTCAGAAATCACCACTGAAGAACTTATTCATGGATATAAACAAATAAATAGGGAAAACCAGAACCAGGAAAAGTACTATAATTCTCTTGTGGGGATTGAAGCTTAATAACATAGAGACATTACTGGTTCAAAGGAATATACTGATGTCAAGTTGAAAGCAAGAGCAGAAAATACTGACACACGGAGTAGAACACTGAGGTTCTAGTAACCAAGGAAGGTGAAAATAGGAGAGAAGTTGTCACATTTAATCAGTTAGTCTTATTGTGGCTGTTGCAGTTACATGTGAGTATTCATGGCATTGCACGCTGCTAACAGTGAAGAACTCTTGCAAGTAAAATAAACATTAACAAGTTTACACGCATAATATACTTTATGCAAATCCACTGAGTGGTGTTCCAAGAAATGACAAGTTTGGGAAGCAAAGTAAGCCCTTACATTGACAAATTTGACATAAAATTATTTGAGGTACTGCTAGCTTTGCTAGGAGATCTGAATGTTATGTAATTCAAATACTACCCAATCACTTTTGACTGGTGTTTTCTAGTGTCTGAATATTCACTACAGGCTACAGTTCTCTATAACTACTATTAAACTTCATGTTTCTCATATATTAAACAAAATGTTAGATATTTAAAATAATGAGCAAAGCATATAAAAACTATTGAAAGTTCTTGTTGTTGTTGTTTTTTGTTTTTTTTTTTTTGAGACAGAGTCTCGCTCTGTCACCCAGGATGGAGTTCAGTGGCGCAATCTCGGCTGACTACAACCTCTGCCTCCCAGGTTCAAGCGATTCTCCTGTCTCAGCCTCCCAAGTAGCCAGGATTACAGGTGCCTGCCACCACGCCTGGCTAACTTTTGTATGTTTTAGTAGAGACAGAGTTTCACCATGTTGGCCAGGCTGGTCTTGAACTCCTGACCTCAGATGATCCTGCCTTGGCCTCTCAGAGTGCTGGGATTACAGGCATGGGTCACCGTGCCCGGCCGAAAGTATTTTTAAAACAACTTACAATTTAAGGAATTCCCAGAAATTCTCAAGAATTACTACTTCTCATTTCTGAATCCCAAAGACTAATATTTATTGGGAATTGGGAAATACTACTTGAGATAAAAGTTGACTAAGAGAACTCCCCTGCCTCTTTGAAGTTTAGGAGACAGATGAAACATGGAAACCAAAACTTCCCTGCCTCTTTGAAGTTTAGGAGAGAGATAAAAATATGGAAACCAAAAAAAGTATTACAAGAGTTAAGACAAAATTCAATTTAGGACACAGTGAAGACACAAAGGCAAAAGACACAAAGCAATTATGCCCACAGAGGTCTGGAGAAGGCTTTATAGCAAAGAACATGAGATCTTGAGTGGTGTCCTAAAAGGCAAAAACTACCTTCTAGATAGAATAAACGGAAATATGAGACTGTGGACAGGCCATACAAAGGGAAGACTGCAGAGGCTGGGGTCATGAAACATCATGGGTTGTTCAGCAAACATTTAGTAGTTTAGGGAGGAAGGTGGAAACTGACGGGAGACAGGAAGAACAGAAAGGGATTTAATTCAGGGAAGATCTTCTAATGAAAGGAAAAGTCTCCCAAGAATCTTAAGTGGTTGACTGACATGATCAGATTTGTATTTTTTAGAAAGATCCCTCTGGAGGACACATGGAGGATGGTTTCAAAGTGTGTGAGACTAGAGATTAGTACTGCAACAGTTAGGTGCATCCCTAAACAATACAACTGTACACATTGTTAAAGACTCACACATACCCAACCTACTGTAGGGTAGAAACCTGTAAGAGGAATTGGGAATGAAAGTGAACTAAGTATAATGGGTAAAATAACAAGATTTTAAAACAGAGAGTAAGGCAGTCACGATGTTTGTTGATTGTATCATGAACTGAAGAGTATAATAAACTCAAGCCACTGTAGCTGAGGTACCTAGGAATAAACAAACAAAAGGATGGCTATATCTTTCCTACGGATAAATTAAACTACATTTGCCCCAAGGCTGCCTCCATACTTTGAGTCCTATGTAAAGAACTACAACCCAAATTAGTACATAAACCCAGGAAAAGCTAATTAGAAGTACACTTTTGTAACAAATATCTGAGTCTCAGCCAATTACAGCAGCTGAGCTTCAGTCTATCACAAGCAGCCAACTGATCAGACCATGTTCAAATAAGGGAAATGCCTAGTTAAAATAAATCAGGCTGTTCCTGTACCTCACTTCTGTGTTCTGTCCATAAATGCAGGCTGCCCATGTCTCAGAGCAGAACCCTCTGAACCTCTTCTGGCTCTGAGGGCTGCACAATTATAATGCAAATCATTCTTTGCTCAAATTAACTGTTAAACTTAATTTGTCTAAAGTTTTTCTTTTACCACCATTCTTTTCATATATTCATGTGAAATAAGAGAAGAAAATCAATGGTAGAAAAATTCCCTTGTATAGTAAATCAAATTGTTAAGAAGTGTAATTTCTTTAAAAAGAGATATCTAGTTACTCTATCACTGACTCTCAAATAATCTGTAGAACTTTATTCATTTTCTAAAGAGTCTTGTTACCCTCATGATCCATATCAACCTGCAATTCAAAATATCATAGACTTGATAGCATTGGTTTGTCTATAAATAATGGTCTTCAGGGTTATATATTTTTTCAGGTTATATTTGGGGAAAGCTATTTATTAGAGGAATATCTATGAATAATAATCAGTCTTTCACAAGCCCAAAAGCTCTGACATCTCCCTCCCTCATGATCCCATTGCTGTTGATAGTGTTATGCAGATTTTGTAAACAATTAAATCTGTTCTCATGCAAACAATTTTGGTTTAACCATGAACAACAATAAAGAAGTTCATATACTTCTTTTATGTAATTCACGATTTACCCATGCTCCTTTTAAAAGCACACTAATATATCCTATTATGTATTCCAAAGCTGTTATACGAAAGTGAATGTTCTTTTCAAAATTTTTTTGACATGCCACTGGAGCAGCTCCAGAAAAAAATTAACACTTTTGGGGAATTTTACTGCATCCCTTTCAGTAGCCAAAAAGGAAGCGGGTTGGCGGGGGGTGGGGGAGGGGGGTGAAGCCAAAGATTAAAATAAATGCATTATTCATTTTTAACATGGTATGTTTTCTCTCATTCTTCATTGTAATAGCTCTAGAACTAATTTTACTGTTAACACTGAATTTTTAGAGGGGTGTTGTATGAATCATTTTTACAAAGAAGGAGACTAAAAAGATTTTCTGCTCACCATCAGTGCACAAAATTGAACAAGTGACAATCTTCACACACAATATGCTTCCAATGAGCATGCTCTTATGCATCAAAGAAGAAACAAAGCATTTCAGGATTAGGTTTGTAAAAGGATTGTTTTTGAAAAAAATAAAAAAGCATAGAGCAAATTTCAGAGTGGAAAAACATCAAAGACTTCTCAATAGTCAAATTCATCACTACATTTAAGGCAACATTTAAAGCAAGACATCTGTGTTATTTATATATTATCAAAAAGAAAAGGCACAAAGGTAGACTCAAGACAGATAAAGAATCCACCTCCTATGCTATAAAATATTTCTTATGTTTGTCTCTCTAACAGTGTGCTATTATTCTGGCAAGGCAAATATGTTCTAAAAAGGGTTATCATGTTTTGTATGATGCTGACAAGCGCAGCTTTTTCATGTGTCTTGCTTAATGCAGCTAAATACTACGAATGCTATTCAGTTATCAAAGATACAAAGTACCATTCAAGTTTAGGAAATTACTAGACTCTTTCTTACAGAAACACAAATTATTATCACGTATTGTTTTAATCTTCCTGCCCAATATCCAAACCTTATAATCCATTCTATTTTGCTCTCACACTGTACCATCAAACACTTTTACTGCAAGCAATAAGTATGAGAACGCAAAACCTAGTGAGGGGTGAAAAGAAGTGAAAGAATGACAGTGTAAAGGAGGGGAAGCTGACATGGAGAAGGAAAAATAGGATTCAACACTCTTGGATTCAGCTATTAATTCTTAACAAATGTCCCCAGGGAGCTCACCCAGTATTTCTAGACCAGATGGAAAAAACAGTATGGTACAGCATCTCTATCCCTAGACCCAGCTGTCATGAGGAATAGAGAAGCAATCCCAGTAAGGAACTAACATCTAACACCACACTTCATGTGCACTGTGCCATTCATATACAGGCTGACCTCAAGATGGTGACCGTTTTGTTTGTTGGTTGGTTTTTGTTTTGTTTTGCTAGTTTCCTATGTACGTGTCTCTGTTTTTTATATCAATCCTTGACCTCTCTCCAAAGTCCAATCATGCATTTCCAGGCCCTGCCAATGATCTCCTTTGTACCTTTAACTCAACATTCCCCCAAACCATTCATTTTCCCCTAAACCTGAAGAAAAAAAAAGTTCCACCACTTGACTTTTTCCCTGTGGCTGGCA
The DNA here is from genome assembly GCF_002776525.5 of Piliocolobus tephrosceles. Taxonomy (NCBI): domain Eukaryota; kingdom Metazoa; phylum Chordata; class Mammalia; order Primates; family Cercopithecidae; genus Piliocolobus; species Piliocolobus tephrosceles. The sequence continues at coordinate 97,363,259 of NC_045443.1, forward strand.
ATACCATTATCTCAGTCCTTCAAAATTTACATTTAAAAACGATAACTGAGTTTTCCTTCTCTCTCTTCATCGTATCAAGATCTTGCTGGCCAGGCATGGTGGCTCACACCTGTAATCCCAGCACTTTGGGAGGCCAAGGCAGGACAGATCATGAAGTCAGGAGATTGAGACCATCCTGGCTAACACGGTGAAATCCCATTTCTACTAAAAATACAAAAAATTAGCCAGGCGTGGTGGCACACACCTGTAGTCCCAGCTACTCAAGAGACTGAGGCAAGAGAATTGCTTGAACCCAGGAGACAGAGGTTGCAGTGAGCCAAGATTGCACCACTGCACTCCAGTTTGGGTAACTGAGCAAGACTCCGTCTCCAAAAAAAAAAAAGAAAAAGAAAAAGAAAATCTTGCTAAATTATATAGCCTAAGAGCAAAATATTTGTCAAAAGTAGATCCCTTGGCCAGGCGCAGTGGCTCATGCCTGTTATCCCAGCACTTTGGGATGCCGAGGCTAGCGGATCACGAGGTCAGGAGATCGAGACTACCCTGGCCAACACAGTGAAACTCCATCTCTACTAAAATACAAAAATTAGCCAGGCATGATGGCATGTGCCTGTAACTCCAGCTACTCAGGAGGCTGAGGCAGAAGAATCGCTTGAACAAGGGAGTCGGAGGCTGCAGTGAGCCAAGATCACACCACAGCACTCCAGCCTGGCGACAGAGCAAGATTCCGTCTCAAAAAAAAAAAGTAGATACCCTCTTTTCCAATTTATGTAATTCCATCCCAAAGTCTGGATTATCCAGGCCTCTCACTTAAATGGTCACAAACACCTAACTGGTCTCCCCACCTTCAATCTCTTTGCCCCCAGTTCATCATATCCACTGCTATTAAATTAATATTCCTATGGTGCAACTGTGATCCTCCCCCTCCAATACTCAAAAATCTTTAGTGAATCCACAATTATTGAAAATATTTAAAATCTTTTAACCATGAAAATCAAAAGGTTTCCATGATCTCACCTCAATTTCACTTTTCAAAATGATCTCACACAATCTCCTCCATATACTCCATGTTTGAATCACTGGACTACATATTATTAAGTGAAATGTACCTGAGCTTGCACATCTTGTGCCTTTATTCACACTAACCTTCCCTCGTTTGCTGTGATAGCCACTGTGCTAGACAGTATGATACAAAGATGAATAATAGATCTTATATAGGTTCTAAGCTTCTTAGAGAAGCATGAGCTTTGGAATTAGATAGGACTAGAGTTTGAATTCAGATTCTGCAGTTGCCAGCTGTCTGATACGGGGTAAGTTCTTAACCTGAGAGACAGCTTTTTGACCTGTGAAATGAGATATAATAACATCTACCTTGGAAAGTTGCCAGGATATAAATTACATATTTTAAAAGCATGATATGGTATTTTACATTTAGGTAAGTCTTCCTTCTGAAATATCAACATTAGCTTCCCCAAGCAGAATGCACTGATGACACTAATGAGTGAGCCCTCACCTGCCAAGATCCTGAGTTAGTATAGACAGAGAACAATTACAGCTTTCCTCTACTCCTTTTCTCCTTTGCAGAGACAAATGAGAGTGACCTCACAGTTCATGCCTCGTAACGTTTGCCTAGTGATCTTTTCCATTCTCCAACACCATCCAGGCAATAAACATCAATGTTAATGAGCTGCTGGACAGCTTTGTGAAACTGACTGAAAGAGCCAGATAGGTATCTGTGTCCTACATAGGCAAATAATGTACTTTCCCTTTAAATGTACTATTTTATATAAGGTTCAAAACTTACTTCCTGTTGCAATGACAGTGCCCAATTGTAATATGTTTTCCACTCTATGTTACTGCTTACTTCAATGGGAAAAGAATAAATTTACACTTTGCCATATTATGTAAACATGGAAAACTGAGCTAACTGGTGTCATGTTCTTAATTGACTCTAGTGATATTTTAGCATCCTTTATAGATTGGTCCCCTGGACTCCTAACTGCCCTTAATCCAAGTATGTATATGTGAAATAACCTCAGGAGTGGGCGGGAGGGGGGAATGGGTTATTTATACAGTGTTTCAAGAAGTACAGCAGTTGCAGTTTCAATTTCAGAAGCAGTAGGTACTCAGGCATCCTGGATAGACTGTAAAAGAGTAGTCAGGAAATCCTGGCAGTTATCAATGATTAGAAGCCAAGTAAAAGCTGCAAGTCATAATTGCTGGAAATTCGTTTACATGTAACAGTACTTTCAAATGAAAGTAAGAAGCAGAGGGAAAAGGGCTTGATACAGAGCAGACTTCTGAACCCAAGTACTTCATAGTAGGAGGAAAAAGGAGGCTGAAACTAGCTTAGAAGTCATCTAAAAAAGAAACATTTAGTCAGTCTTTATTCACTCTAAATTAGAGAAATTTTTACTGAAACCTATGCCTCAGTCTAAACTTCACAGTGAACATGTGTGGAGATTTGGCTATCTAGAACCCATTTCTTACTTCTTTGGGCAACAGCATCCTTATTTCATTTTAGAGAATTCCCTCCTCTCTATTGTATCCAGGTTTGGTGGTGTTACAAATCAACGTGCCCTGTGCTCCTCTAACCAGTAATCATCCAAGCTATGCCAATAAGACTGTCTCCAAAATTTAAATCTAAAGTGGAGTGGCTTAAGAATGGAAAAGGGTAAAGTCCCAGAAACAGCGCTCCAACAAAACTATTATGAGTACCTTGCTGTTTAGAAACCCTGAGCCTGGTCTCTAGCTAGCTTTTACTTTAATTCTGTTGACTACCCAATAATCTTTCATTAAATTCCTTTCTGCTTCCTTAACTAGACTTGGTTCCTATTGTTGGCAACCTAAGAAGCCCTGATAAGGAATTAAAGCCATTTTGCCTAACTTTGTCCCCGGTCTTTCCAAATGAAAACTACACATATTTGAAAACAAAACTACCTTATAGTTTGTTGAACAGTTTTTTTATGGCTCTATTAAAGAAGTATCTAGCATACTTGCATTTTTCAAACACACAAAACTTAAAGGGTGCAGTTTTGTTTACTTTTCCTACCTCATTTTCAGCAGTATTCACTCTATTCCCACTGTTCCCTGCCACACTTTCTCATTACACAGTTTTCTTCATAACTGGGCCAAGGTTTACTCTAGTAACATTAGCTGTATTGATTTATTTGTACATTTGCTGTCTCGAGAACTTAAGTAACTTGAGTAGCTCATATTCTTGTTTACATGTTCAATTATCTTCTAATCCTTAGCATTTTTGATGCCATTGCCTGTTATTCTAGTATCTTTTCCCAAAAATGCATTACTGTATTAAGCACAATGTGTCCAAAATTAATTGTTAAAGGTATGATATCACTATTTGTTCCCCCAGGACTCTTTGATGAAATAAATTAGTAAAAGAAAACCTAAATGTATAATTTATAAATTTATAGAAATTTAGAAATCTGAAAAATGTTAAGTGATCACCTAATCTAAGGCCATAATTTTATAGATAAGGGAATTGGTCTCCCTAGGCCATTATCCTTGATTCCAACATCTCCATTGATTTATTTTGGGTTTTATGTGTTTTCTGTCATTGCAAGGGGGTTCAGGGAAAAAGACAGCAACGGTATACGTTTGGTAATCCTTCTTAAACAAGAGGAAAAAGGGAAGTAATCTGACATCCCAATTTAAATCAGTGGCACCAGTAATCTCACAGTAATTTAAAGGTCAAAGTTTACAGTTATCTTAAATTTTTCTTTAAATCTCCTTCCTATTTACCTGGCCACTGTAAAGATTAAATGAAAGTAACTCATAGCCTACAAAATGCTATATGAGTCAAGATTTTGTTAATATTGCTATTCTTCGTCCTTTCCCTTCCCATGGCACAAACATAGAGTTATCATCGCCTTACATCAAAATTATAACACAAACCAATAAAGCCCCCATCCCCTCCCCATTGCAACCCACTCTACAAGACAACTTTTTGTACTAGACTTTCAATTCTTTCAAATTTTTAAGAAAGAAATAACACCAATTGTGTCGGTCTATTTGCACACTGTGGATGAAGACATACCCGAGACTGGGTAATTTATATAGACGAAGAGGTTTAATGGACTCACAGCTCCACGTGGCTGGGAAGGCCTCACAATCATGGTGGAGGGTGAAAGGCATGTCTTACCTGGCAACAGGCAAGAGAGAGAATAAGAGCCAAGCAAAAGGGGTTTCCCCTTATCAAACCATCAGATCTCACAAGACTTACTCACTACCACGGGAACAGTATGTGGGAAACCACCCCTACGATTAAATTCTCTCCCACCGAGTACCTCACACAATACTTGGGAATTATAGGAGATGCAATTCAAGATGAGACGTGAGTGGGGACACAGCCAAACCATATCACCAATATTACACCTATTCTTCCAGAGAACAGGAAAACAAAAAACACTTCCAAATGTGTGTTGTTGTTGTTGCTGTTTTGAGGCCAGGATAGTATTAATATCGCAACCTCACAAGAAAATTGCAAAAAAAGCAAAATCAAAGGCAAATCCTACTAGTGAACATGAGTGCAAAAACACCTGAACAAAATATCAGCAAATCAAATCCTGTGATATATAGAAAGGATAATAAACCATAATCAAGCTGGGTCTATTCTAATAATGTAGTATCATTTACTACAGTAACAGGATGAAGGAGAAAAATCATATGATTATCTCAATAGATGCAGAAAAAGCATTCTATAAAATTCAACACCAATTAATGATTTTTTAAAAAGAAACTAGCAAACTAGCAATAAAATGGAACCGCCTTGGACTGATAAAGCAAATCTAAAGCATTCAAAAGTCAGGATAGTGGTTGTCCTTTGGGAGTAGTAAATGGAATGAGTAAGAAAAGAGCTTCAGGAGAGCTAATTTCTTTATCTGAATGCTTAAAACTCAAACATGGCAAGTTTATGAGAATTTACTGAGCTGTACAAATATAGTATGAGCACTTTCTTCTATGTATATTGTACTTCAATAATTTTTTTAAAAGCCTACAGCAGTCATAATTATGAAATAATAAAAGTTTTCTTCTTGAAATTGGAAATTACACAAGGATGCCACCAACACTGTCGTTCTTCAACAATTTATTGGAGGTCCTAGGCAGTGCAATAAGAAAAAGAAATAGAAGATAAAGGACAACAAGAAAGAAATTTCATGCAGAAAATCCCAAAATAATCTACAGATAAAGTATTACAATAAAAATCTACAGCAAGATTATTGGATTTCAGGTCAAAATAGAAAATCAATTGTTTCTATATATCAGCAGTTAAAAAAAAAGTTTTTAAATGACACCATTTATAACATTAAAAATATCCAACACTTAGCAAACTAATGGAAGATATGCAAGGTCCTTACAGAGAACACTATAAAACATTTTTTTTTTTTAATTTAAGGAAGAGGCCAGGTATGGTGACTCAAACCTGTAATTCCTGCACTTTGGGAGGCTGAGGCGGGCAGATCATTTGAGATCAGGAGTTTGAGACCAGCCTGGCCAACATGGCAAAACCCTGTCTCTACTAACAATACAAAAATAGCCGGGCATGGTGTCGGGCTCCTATAATCCCAGCTACTCAGGAGGCTAAGGCATGAGAATAGCTTGAACCCAGGAGGTGGAGGTTGTAGGGAGCAGAGATTGCACCACTGCACTCCAGCCTGGTCAACAAAGTGACAGTCTCTCTCAAAAATAAATAAATAAAAAAGGAAGAAATAAATGGAGAGATATAGCATGCTGATGAAAGAGAAAATACTGAAAATGTCAATTTTCCCAAGTTGTTCTATAGATTCAATGTGATTCCAATTAAAATCCCAGCAGAATTTTTGTAGAAATTGATAAGATGATTATAAAACTTCATATGGCAAAAAATCAAGAGAATTTTGAAGAAGTGGGAGGAGGTAGGTACACCATCAGACAACTAGAATAATTAAGACAGTGTGGTATTGGCACAAAGATAAATAAAACCAGTGAAACAGAAGAGAGTGCAAAATAGACTTACACATATATTTTAAAAGATTGGGCTGGGCACAGTGGCTCACACCTGTAATCCCAGCACTTTGGGAGGCCGAGGCAGGCGGATCACCTGAGGTCGGGAGTTCGAGACCAGCCTGACCAACGTGGAGAAATCCCGTCTCTACTAAAAAATAAAATAAAATAAAATACGAAATTAGCCAGGCATGGTGGCACATGCCTGTAATTCTAACTACTCAGGAGGCTGAGGCAGGAGAATTGCTTGAACCCGAAAAGCAGAGGTTGTGGTGGGCCAAGATTGCGCTATTGCACTCCAGTCTGGGCAACAAGAGTAAAACTTCATCTCAAAAAAAAAAAAAAAAAAAAAAAATTGTACTGCAGGTCATAGAGAAACAGTGATCTGTTCCATAAGTGGTGCTGGTTCAAATAAATTTCAATAGCAAAAAAATGCAAACTGCTGTATACCTCACATCATATAAAAAAAGAATTTCTAATAGATCTATGAAAAAATAATAAAACATCTTAAAAGTTTACATAAATGAGTAACTCATCACCTTTATGTAAGCAAAATTTTCTTTTTTTGTCCTTCCTTAATTTCAACTTTATTTTTTCTTGTTTTTTTTGTAATTTCAACTTTTATTTTAGATTCAGGGTAGATGTACAGATTTGTTACATAAATATATTGTGTGATGCTGAGAATTAGGGTACAACTGATCCTATCACTCAGGTAGTGAGCATAGTATTTGATGGTTTTTCAACTCTTCCTCCCCCATCACTCCCCTTTCTAGTAGCACCAGTTTCTATTGTTGTAATCTCTACATCCATGAGTACCCAATGTTTCACTCCCACCTATAAGTGAGAACCTGTGGTATTTGGTTTTCTGCTCCTGCATTAATTCACTTAGGATAATGTCCCCCAGCCACACCCATGTTGCTGTGAAGGACATGATTTCAATTTTGTTATGGCTGTATAGTATTCAACTGTATATATGTACCACATTTTCTTTATCCAATCCACCATTGACAGGCAGCTCAGTTGATTTCATGTCTTTGCTATTGTGAATAGTACTGAAATGAACATACGATTGCATATTCTTTTTGGTAGAACAATTTATTTTCTTTTGGATATATGCCCAGTAATGTGATTGTTGAGTCAAATGATAGTTCTAAGATATTTGAGAAATCTCCCATCTCCATGATTGTTGACCTAATTTACATTCCTACCAACAGTATGTAAGTGTTCCCTTTTCTCCACAGCCTTGCCAGCATCTGTTGGTTTTTTTGTTTGTTTGTTTGTTTGTTTTGACTTCTTAATAACAGCCATTCTGAGAGATGGTGTCTCATTGTTGTTTTGATTTGAATATCTCTGGTGATTAGTTATTTGAGCATTTTTTATACACTTGTTGGTCACTTGAATGTCTTCTTTTGAGAATTGTCTGTTCTTGTATTTTGCTCACTTTTTAGAAGGGATACTTGGTTTTTGCTTTTTGAAATGTTTAAGTTCTTTATAGATTCTGGATATTAAACATTTGTCAGATGTATAGCTTGTGAATGTTTTCTCCCACTCCATAGGTTGTCTGTTTACTCTGTTGATAGTTTCTCTTGCTGTGCAGAAGCTCTTTAGCTTAATTAAATTAGGTCCTACTTGTCCATTTTTATTTTTATTGCGATTGCTTTTGAGACTTAGTCATAAATTCTTTCCCAAGGTCAATGGCCAGAATAGTGTTTCCAATGTTTTCTTCTAATATTTTGATAGTTTGAAGTCTTACATTTAAATATTTCATCTGTCTTAACTTTTGTATATGGTGAAAGGTAGGGGTCCAGTTTCATTCTTCTGCATATGGCTAACCAGCTATCCCTGGCTAGCACTATTTATTGAATAGCACTATTCAATATGGCTAGCACTATTTATTTATAAATAGCACTATTTATTGAATAGGCAGCCCTTTTCCCATTGCTTATTTTTGTTGAAGATCAGATGGTCGTAGGTGTGTGGCTTTATTTCTGGGTTCTCTATTCTGTCCCATTGGTCTATGTGTCTGTTTTTGTTCTAGTATCATGCTGTCTTGGTGACTGTAGACTTACGGTATAGTGTGAAATCCAATAATGTGATACCTCTGGCTTTGTTCTTTTTGCTTAGGATTGCTTTGGCTATTTGGGCTCTTTTTCTGGTTCCACATGAATTTTAGAATAGTCTTTTCTAATTCTGTGAAAAATGACACTTGCAGTTTGATAGGAATAGCACTGAATCTGTAGATTGCTTTGGGAAGTATGGCCATTTTAATAATATTGATTTTTCCAATCCATGAGCATGGAATGTTTTTCCAATGTTTGTGTCATCTATTTCTTTCAGCGTGTTTAGTAGTTCTCCTTGTAGAAATATTTCATCTCCTTGGTTGGTAGTATTCCTAGGTATTTTATTTTTGTGTGTGTGGCTATTGTAAGTGAAATTGTGTTCTTGATTTGGCCCTCAGCTTGTACATTATTGGTTTATAGAAATGTTCCTGATCTTTCCACATTGATTTCATATCCCAAAACTATAATGAAGTCATTTATTAGTTCCAGGAGCCTTGGTGCAGTCTTGTAATGTTCTAGGTATAGAATCATATCATCAGCAAGAAGAGACAGTTTAGCTTTCTTTTTTCCTATTTGGATACCTTGTATTTCTTTCTCTTGTCTGACAGAAATAGGACTTCCAAAAATTTCTTAAATTGAATACAAAAAACACTAACTACAAATGAAAAGATCGATAATTTGCATTAGTTAAAATTAACAACTATTATTCGTCAACGACAACATTAGAAAGTAATAAGGCAAGCCACAGATGGGAAAAAACATATGTACCAGGATGGCTAAAATTAAAAAGATTATCAATACCAAATGTTTTGGATAAGAACTACTCATGTATTTCCAGGTGGAGTATAAATTTTTTACAGTCATTCTGGAAAAAAAAATGCATACGCTATAACCTAGCAATGCTATTTTTAGGTATAACAAAATGTGTATGTATGTGCATGTGTGTGTGTACTACCAATTAGAAAGAAGCATGAGGGTGTTTCTGAGTACTGGTAATGCTCTATTTCTTATTCTAGGTGGTATTCACATGGGTTTTTTTTTTTGCTTCATAATAATTCATAAAGCTGTATACTTACAGTCAGTGCCCTTTTCTGTATGTATGATATACTTCAATTTTTTAATCGGGGGGAAAAATGAGAGAAAATCACCAATGTGAAACAAACATCAGAAACGTCCATCCAGGAACCAGAAATCATTTCTTACTGGCACAAACACTATCCAGTGATAAAACAAGGATTGATATTTAGACAACAACAAAAACTTGATGCTTTAGTTTATCTATACGGCCTTAGTAAAGGTATGTAATTTTATTAAGCTTTCTGAAATGCTAAAAACAATTTTAAAGATTCTTATTGTTTTTGTGTACCCTTTTATATTCACAGATCCCAGATTAGAAATTAGTGCCCTAGTCTGAAAAGAAGGATCACTAGACAAACATATTCAGTAAATGTTGCCTCTTCTCTTTATAATCTGTATGTTAGGTTTACACTGAAAACTATCTCTTTAGGGAAATTATATAGATACACCAATCCTAAATAAATATTTTTAAATAAAATGATGAGGGTCTTATTCTCAAATGTTTCTAACACTAACACATTATAAAATGAAGTTTTGTCCCTATAACCCCTAAATCTATGTTCTTTGTTAGTCAGTGTGTCACAGTTCAAATCTTAACTTAATCACAACCAAAATTTTGTGACCTTGGGCAAATTTCTTAACCTGTGCTTCAATTTCCACATCTGGAGAATGGGGATGATGTTACTAATACCTACCTCGTAGGGCTACTGTGAGGATTAAATGCAATAATACATGTAAATCATTTAGCACTGTGTCTAAATGTTAAGCTATTATTATTATCACCATGATCTTTGCCCATTTGTTCATTTTTTAAAGTAAAACACTAAATTGCTGATTACAAATTTGTGAGTATAAGGAAGATTATTGGCATAAGGCCTTCACTTTTCATTGATCATGTTAGGAAGTAACCTTGTATTGGGGGACTTCCCAATATCAGTATATGAAGTCTTCTTTGGAGCCATTCGATTCTTTCAGAGAAGAATACATTTTTCTCCTAACCTAGAAAGTGCTGTCTAGTTGATGATGCTGTGCAAAGGAACAGGAAGAGGGTTTAATTGCTCCATATATCAACTTTCTACCTATCCCTTTGTTTACTGCTTAAAGGCTCATCCCCTACCCTCAGCTCTACCTCGTAGCTCCAAGTCCTTCAAATATTTAAAGATAGCCATTATTTTATTCTGAGTCTTCTCTTCTCCAGTTAGACATACCCATCTCCTTTAACTATTTACAGACCATTCTCTTTAATCATCAATGTATTCATTCAAATCTCTGTTATTGTGATGGTTAATTTTATGTGTTAACTGGGCTAGGCCACAGTACCCAGATATTTGATCAAAGATTCCATGATGGCAATTTTTAAATGATAATAACACTTAAATCAGTAGATTTTAAGTAAAGCAGATTGCCCTCTGTAACCTAGGTAGGCCTCGTTCAATCAGTTGAAGGTCTAAACAGACTGACCTCCCTGAAGGAAGAGGGAATTCTACTAGCAGACTACCTTTGGACTGGAACTGCAACTCTTCCCTGAATCTCCTGCATGCTGGCATGCTCTGCAGATTTTGGACTTGCCAAATCTCCATAATCTTGTGAGCCAATTCCTTAAAATCAATCAATCAATCAATCAATCAATCAATCAATATCTCTCTCTCTCTCATACACACACACACACACACACACACACATATATGAAACACTACATACCTTTGTGGATATGCCAGTCTAACCTCACTTTATTATGTCCAAATAATTCTTAAAACTGTTTCTAGGTCACATGGACCTATGCAATCAGACCAATGCAATTTGACCATAATATAGAATAAATAAACTGAAATTTCACCTCTCTAATATAGTTCTTTTACTGCAACCAAAGAGCAACCTAAGCCACATCACTGCTTATATTGAGTCTACCATAATAAAATCCCAAAAAACTTCCCACAAGAACTGTTACATTTCACCAATTCTGTATTTGTGCAATTGTCTTGGAGGAGGCCTGCACATAATACCTAACATTTTTTCCTACTAAATTTTATCCTCTGAAATTTAGTTTTTCATTGAATGCTGTCAAAATCTTTTGGATTCCAGATTCTCTCATTTCAATATATTTACAAACACTCTCAGCTCCACATTAATGAAATATCAGTCTTTATCAAACTAAAAAGGCATAGCTAAGATCAAGAGAAGTCTCTGACATCATCAACTATAAACAAAGCCTGAATTCAAATAATACTGACATACATACGCTGCTATTGAAGTTCTCAGGGAGTATTAGATATGCAAGGAAGGTGGAACATATGTTGCTCCAGACAGGCCTGGTGTCAACTGCTAGCTCTAAACTTACGAGTTTTATAACTGGACAATTTACTTATTCCTCGGAGAGTTTCAATTTCCTTTTCAATAAAATGGTAAAAATAAAACTTACATCACAAGAGTGGTGTGAGGCAAAATACACATAAAGCACTTGACACAAGGCTGAATACATTGCAAATACTTGACATGTGTCTACTTTGAAGCACATATTATAGTAAGAACTCAGCATAGGTGAGATCCATTCCTGCTTCATCACATTCCCTTGGATCAACTATAGCCTAAATAATTTAGCCTTTCCTGGCCTTGGGGTAGAGAGGTAGACAGAAGGGGAGAGAGGCAGATGGATGAATAAAGTTGCTGCATGAAGTTGCTACATAAAGAGACTATTTTAAAGGCTGAGAATCCTTTAGAAGATACCAAATAGTTTAGAAAGATGCTTTGACTTGGGCTCTTAGAAAACTGCAACTTCTAGTCTGAAAAGAATAAATGCAGTGATGTTTGGGATTTGGTTAAACATTTAAATTGCATTTCAAAATGTTGGATTTGGCAAAATCTAAAATAAATTTTGCCAAGTCCTTAACTTTTTTACTTGCATGTATTCAAGGGAAAGCCAGCTTGTAGATTTGAATCATTTAGATTTAACTCATTAAAATGTATAGAGTGCTTTATCAAGCCACAAAAATTGTGCCCCAAATCATTTACAGTTTAACTTAGAAAAAATAAAAAGTCTTATATAAACCACAGCGCTTGTACACTAAATTGCTGAGACTTAGAAGAAAACATTAACTCAGAAAGCCCCCAAGAAAGAAAGAAATTTTGAAGAAGTAATTAAAGGAGTGGAATAGCACTGAATACACAGGAAATGGAAAACCATTCCAAGGATGCAGACAGAAGTGATATTACATAATAGCTGACACAGACTATATGCAAATTTCAGTGATTGGATTTTGACTTAAAGATATTTTCCTGAAATGTCTGGAAGAACAATGGGACTTTGGGGGGCATCCATAAAATTATAATCAAGATCTATTCAGCAGATGTTTACTGTGTGTCTCCACATGCAAAGCTCTCTAGCAAGCACTGAGAAACAATGCTGAACGGGACAGACATGTCCTTGCCTTTTGGAAGCTTACAGTCTATCGACAAAATAGATTTTTTTATGTGAAAACAGAAAATAATTAATAAGCTGAAGTAAGGACTAGGAAGCATCAAGATGCAGGAAGCAGTCGCATTATACCCGGATTTTAAGGTGTAACGTAAAAGAATCATATATTTTAAATTTCTTAGGGACTCTGAAGTTCGTCAGTCCAGTTTTCTCAAGAGGAATCCAAGACAGCAATAAGTAAACTGCTTTGATCGAGGTAGGGGGCAAAAGGAAAAGCAAAGCCAGACCTGGACACAGGTGTCCTAACTCTATATCAAACATCCACTCCTTCATTCAACTTTTACAGAATATTTACTATGATTAGGCACTACGCTAAGTGCTGCAGAAAAGATAAAAATTAAAAACACAACTCCCTAACATGGTCCTGGAAGAGAGATAAGTATGAAAATAAACAATCCCCAAAAGATAAATGATGTAACAGAAAATTGCGCAAAGTTGTGCAGCACCCAAAAGCAAGACCCTCTCTGCTTAGGAAGATCATGGTGGCTTCACAACAGCCAAATCATATAAAATGAATAGGATTTCCCCAGGAACATAAAAAGAAGAGAACTTAAGAAAGAAGAAAGAGGCCAGGTGCAGTGGCTCATGCCTGTAATCCTAGCACTTTGGAAGGCTAAGGCAGGCGGATCATTTGAGGTCAGGAGTTCAAAACCAGCCTGGCCAACATGGTAAAACCCCATCTCTACTAAAAAATATATATACAAAAAAATTAGCCAGGATGGTGGCATGCCTGTAATCCCAGCTACTCAAGAGGCTGAGGCAGGAGAATCACTTAAACCCAGGAGGTGGAGGTTGCAGTGAGCCAAGATCATGCCACTACATTCCAGACTGGGCAACAGATGAGACAGAATCTCAAAAAAAAAAAAAAAAAAAAGAGAGAGAGAGGAAAGCAACTGTGCAAAGAACACTGTATGTGTGGGAAAGTACAAGCATAGAAAGCATGAGTTCCTTTACTTCTGAGCTTTTTTTCTTAATTATTTTTATCAAAGTAATACATGCACATAGTCAGATGGTACGAAAAGACTTGAAACACAGCAGTCCTGTGGCAACCTTTCTGCTGGTTACACTACCATCAAGGTTCTCTCAGTGCCAGATGCAACCATGTTAAACTGGTTTAGCTGCTGCTTCTGGCATTCAGCTCCATACTTCTAAATCATGTGTGTCTATACTGATAAACTGGTGTCCTACGCAGTATAAGGACTTTGACCTCATACTCGCTTCATGCCCCCCACCCCAGTCCCCCAATATGGTTGAAACATAATTTGGGGCTATATCCATAATTGCAGTTATAATGACTAAGTAAATATTGCTTGCTGATTAAGGTATTATACTCTGACTATATTTCCTCTCTGTGATACCTTTTCTTTTCTCTAATGTTGATTTGCATGTACTTGATTGTTCTTTTCTACCCTCTGGTTAAATCTTCCCCCACATTCCAATGGCTCTAAAGCCATTTCTAAATACCATTTTTTGTATAGTCAAACCTATCAGATAATCTATTTTTCCCCATGGTTATGCTCCCTAGAAATCTGCCCCTGTACTCACCTCTTGGCCTGTCCTAGGAATTCCTTCTGTCTATGGTGTAAACCAAGAAAGAGGAAGCCTCCAAATCTAGGAAACATAGGCTCTAACAATCTCACTTTTATAGAACACACATTCTATTAGCTTCCTGAGAAAGAATGCATCAGAGGTAAATACTTTTTTAAATTTTCATATCTTTGTCAGTCATCCTTGACTAATATTTTAAGAACGTAAACAGCTCAAGGTTGAAAATTACTTTTCTTCAGAATTATTATCTTCTAGCTTCTAGCATTGATTTGTGGGGCTTTTCGGTTTCTCAAAGTATGAGTTAGGATTGTGTTTAGTTGTAGGTAAAAGAAAATCCAACAAGTTATAACTTAGCCAAATAGGGAACCTGACCAGGTGCAGTAACTCACACCTATAATCCCAGCTCTTTGGGAGACCAAGGCGAGTGGATCTGCTTTGAGCACAGGAGTTTGAGACCAGCCTGGGCAACATGGTGAAACCCCATCTCTACCGAAAATACAAAAATTAGCCAGACATTGGCGGCTTGCTCCTGTAGTCCCAGCTAAATGGAAGGTTAAGGCTGAGAATCATTTGAGCCCAGGAAGTGGAGGTTGCAGTGAGATCGCTCCACTGCACTCCAGCCTGGGTGACAGAGTGAGACCTTGTCTCAAAACAAACAAACAACAACAAACAGACAACCTCGCACCCCCAATGTAACAGGAAATCCAGAGATGGGTAGTTGCTGAAATTGATTCAGCAGTTCAGGTATATCAGAGCTGAGAACTCTGTGATTCTCATGGTGGCAAAATACTGTAGCTCCAGACATCTTGTTCAGGTTTCAAATGAGAAAAAGTAGAAGGGAAAGGGGAGATTCAACAGATTTCCACTTATATTTTACGGGCCAGCACTTTGCCACACTTGGCCATACCTAACTACAAAGGAACTGAAAAAAGTAAGCTTTTAGCTTTCCAGCCTCTACAATGAAGAAAAGCAAGGGTTGACAGAGACAAACTAGAATATGAGATAACATTACAATGTGCTCTGGTGTGGGTCTTTTCAAAAATCTTTTGTGCTGGGCACTCTGTGAGTCCTTCTAAGTTTGAAACACATATTTTCAGTCCTAGCAATTTTCCTTTTAAAATTTAGTTGATAGTTTTATCCTTTTTGTTTTTTCATTCTCTCTGGAGAGCTCCTAAAAGTCAAAGGTTGAACTTCTGATACTGATCATCTATCTTTTTCTCCTATTTCCCATCTCATTATCTTTTACTTCTTTTTTATTTTATTTTCAGTTCTGGGATACATGTGCTGAATGTGCAGGTTTGTTACATCGGTATTATTTTTTACTTCTTTTTTAGGAGATTTCCTCATCTGCATTTAACTCTTTTGTTGAATATTTTATTTCTTAAGTGCTTTCTTACTCTCTTATTCTTCCATTTCTATAGTATTATATTTTTATTTTATGGGTGCAAAATCTTCTCATCTTTCTGAGGTTACTGATTATAATTTCTTGAAGTTTCCTTCTTTTTCCTGACAGTCTTTCTTCTGAGCTTTATTTTGTTATTGTTATTGTTTATGTCTTTGTTAGTTTTGATCTCTCTTTTCCTGTTGGAGTTTCCCCTTAATTGACTGGTGATAATTGATTCTGTGTCATATCTAAGAATGAGGTACTAGAAGGGTGCCTGGAAGCTGTGTGTATGTGGCCAAAGCTTAATGAATAGTAAGCTTTACTGAAGGACAATCAGGAAGCCCATTAGTTTCCTCATCAGGGAAGCCCACGTGTCAGTATCTACAGAGATTTTCTCTGAAGCATGTTATCCCTTCAGAGAAGGAGCACCTATCTGAGGAAGTGTTAAGAGAGAAAGGCAGTTACAAGCCTTGCTGCTACTGTTGTAGAACTCAGCACAGGAAGGCAGCTAGAAGTCTCACCATTACACAGATCACTTAATTTCCCTCACTCCTATCCTCCCCTCTTCGCAGTCTCCCAGGTACAGTTCTTCACAGATTATACATTCCATATGCAGCAGAAACAGGGAAGTGGCAGTTGTTAGTGCCTAGTAGGGATGACTGAAAAATATAATTAATTTTAAATAATTATTTTGTTTGTATCCCACCCACATCATCTCTCCCTCACAATCACACTCCAACTTCCATAATACCTAATTTCTGATTCCTCAGCCTATCTCAGATTCTGCAGGATGAGTTAGTTTGTTTATCATTGGTACATCCCTCTGCAGATAATGAGATTTTGCATTCTTGCTGCTAAGTTATCTACAATTCTTCCACATGCTTTCAATTTTCCTATACTATAGATGAAGGTTAGAGAAATCTAGTTTTCCTAAAGATGGAAAGTATCTGTTGCTTTTGTTTGTTTGTTTTAAGAGATTTCTAGTAAACAAGTACTTTTTCTGCCATTTTGAAACAGGTACGTCTCCAATTATGAATTTAAAACTCAAAAACATTGATAGATATGAACAAAATATGCTCCAGAGCAAAACTGTACCCATTAACAACAGACAGTGTCGGTGATCATACACCACCAGATTAGAATGGCCATTATATTGATGGTTATCCCCAGTGGTAATATGACATAGCAGCTAAAAGCACGAGCCAGATTGCCTCGCCTTAAATCCCATCTCTACCACTTTACAAGATGCATAATCTTGCACACATTCTCTTTATATCTCTTAACCTGAAAAAATGTAGAGTGATGATGAGGATTATGTGAACAAAATGCCTGGCACACAAGTATTCAATATATGCAAACTACTATTATTAACTCCAACAGATCAAATTTTCCAAAGTAGTGAGAGTAATACGCACTAAGTGCCTTACAGATATTAACTTACTGAATCCTGAAAACAATGCCATGAGGTAGAGATATCACTGTGCCAATTTTATAAAAGACAAAACTGATAGATGAACAGGTTAAATAACTTGCCCAAGGTCACACGGCCAAAAGTAGATAACAGGGATTCAATTTGAAGAAATCTGGTTCTATCGTCTTTGATCTTAACCACTTATAACACACAACCCAAGGATAACATCACTCCAATTTGAGTCCCCAGGTTCTCTCTAGCTCTCTTATGGAACGCCAATTAAGTTATATTCAGTACCACAGACTAACTTAAAGGAAGATTTCAAAATGACACTGCAAAATTTGAACCAAATTATTTCTCCATTTAACTGCCTTCTATGTACAGGTAGTAGTATAGAACAGTTGTGTACACGTGATGCTCATTTCCATAATGAATAAAGGACACAAAACATAAAAATATCATGCAGGTTTTAGGACTATTGCTCCCAAATCATTCACTCTGATTATATCCTTTATTGCAGGGAAGTGTGTTTTCTATCTTCTTTGCATGGATTGAAAGATTTGTGAAACTGAAAACTCACTTTCCTCTGCCAAGAGCCCCATCAAGACAGAAGTTCTTAATTAACTAAGCAATTAGTCATAACAAGTGAAAGCTTAAATGGAGCAGGAATACATAATTTGGTGATTATTTTTCTCCACTAGAACCCTCAGCCAGAATTTAACAAAAAGTGTCCTGTGGGTGCTAGTTTTGGGAAAGATGGAAAAACCTGGACAGAATGCACTGAAAAGCTATTTGAGGGCTCCAAAGAGTAAATAATTGCAGATGGATTGGAGAAGATCAGAATTCAAAGTATCAGCAGTACGTTTCTTGTTTTTCCTTCAGTATCCCCCAGCCTGGTGTCTACACCTGGTACACCAAAACCAAGAGCAGACACCAGCATACAAACAGAGAGATTTCCAGAGAAGTCCTCTAGCTCTGGCTCAACCGGTGGGAAAAGAAAGAGATTTCTAACACTCAGAGAGAGTGGGGGAAATTCCGAGTTTTTCTCTTGTATCATCATTATTACTTATATTTTCTCTCTCTCATGCCTCAGTCTCCAGGCCATCCTGTGGCAGTGGAGGCAGCAACAATGGCAAGCAACGGGGTGATTGACAGGTGCCTGAAACTTGGATAGAAGTGTGGTCCACAAGAGAGAGGCAAACTCCTACTGCTTTTTCTCTCTCTCTCTTTTTACCTACCTCTTGAACCTAAACAGGGGTACAACTACAGGATGTGTGTGGCAGAGCAGGATAACTAAAATCCAGTTTCTGGCCGAGGAACCAAAAAATACTGGGGAGATTGGGGAGAAAGGGTTGGGATATGAGCCCATCCTGAGCTGTGCATACACATATGTGATCTTCAACACCATAACAAAGACTTGAAAAATGAACTAACCTACTGAGCACTACCCAGATATCAGACTACCTGCTTGGTTGCAAATATGTGGGACAGAGTAAAATAGCATCACAGAGCCTTTGAAAATGGAATTGACACTGAAACCACCAGCCACTGAAGGCTGGTCAGAGCTTACAACCTGAATTCTCTGGGTTGCTTGCAAGCTAAAATAAAAATGTCAACATTCATCATAGGATGTAAATAAGACCCAGAGTCTCATAATATGATATTCAAAATGTTCAGAAGATAATACAAAATTACTCAGCGTTACAAAGAGCCAGAAAAATTTCAAATTACATAGAGGAAGAAATTTCACAGACATCAATGCCAAGATGATACATATGTTAGAATTACCTGAAAAAGATGTCAAAGCAGCTATTAAAAACACTCTTGAAATAAATAGAAATTTTCAGCAAGGAAATAGAAGATGTGAAGAAGAACCAAATGGAAAATTTAGAACTGAAAAATGCAATAGCAAAACTTTAAAAACTCACTGAATGAGTTCTGTAACAGCATAAAAATGACAGCGGAAAGTATAATAAACTTGAAAACAGATCAGTATAAATTATCCAATCTAAACAACATAGAAAAAAAATACTTTAAAAAATAAATAGAGCCTCAGGACCTGTAGAACAATATCACAATGCCTAGTATGTATATCATCCCAGTTCCAGAAGGAGAGAAAAGAGAGTATAGTACAAAAAAAAAAAAAAAGTAATGGCTAAAAACTGCCACATCTGCCAAATGACATAAACCCAGAAATTCAAAAAGTTCAACGAACTCCAAAAAGAATAAATCCCCAAAATATCCATACCTAGACACATGATAATCAAACTTCTAAAAATTACAGAAAATAACGATGGAAAGTAACCAAAGAAAAATGATGCAGTACTTACAAGGAAGCAATGATTTCAAAGTCTGAAGATCCCTCATCAAAAGCGGGAGCTAAGCTATGAGGACACAAAGGAATAAGAATGATATAATGGACTATAGAGACTTGGGGGAAAGGGGTGGGGAAGGGGGTGAGGAATAAAAGACAACGCAGTGGGTGCAGTGTACACTGCTCAGGTGATGGGTGCACTAAAATCTCAGAAGTCACACATAAAGAATTTATCCATGTAACCAAACACCACCTGTTTTCCAAAAACTATTGAAATAATAAGAAGAAAAATAATTTTCTTAAAAAAAGAAGTCATGGAGGCCAGAAGGAAATGCACTCATTTTTAAAGCACTGAGAAAAAGGGACCATGAAACCAGAATTCTGTATGTAGCAAAAATATCCTTCAGGAACAACAATGAGATAAAGACATTCTTACATGAAGAAACACTAAGAGTATTTTCATTAGCAACAGACTTTTCTACAAGAATGACTAAAAGGAAGTTCTTCAGACAGAAGATGATGATGCCATATGCAAATTTAGAACATCAGAAATGAAGAGAGAACAACAGTAATGGTAAATTTCTGGGTAAACATAATACACTATCCTTTCATCTTGAGTCATTTAGAGTATGTTTGACAGTTACGAGCAAAAAATAGAGCATTGTCTGATGAGATTTTCAATGTGTAAACAGAGTCCAAAACTAGGCCTATAAAAGTATAATCAATGGGTTTTTAACGAGGGTACAAAGGCAATTCAATGGCGATATGATAGTCTTTTCCATAAGAGGTGTTGGAACAAACGGATGTTTCAAAGCAAAAACAAACAAACAAAAAAAGAACCTCACGCTTTATACAGAACTTATCTCAAAAGAGATCACAGACATGAACATAAAACATAAAACTAATTTAAAACATTAAATATAGGTTTTTGAGTAATAATTGAAAAAAATCTTAGTAACATTGGTTTAGGAAATGATATAACACCAAAAGCATGATTCATTTTTTAAAATTTTTGATTAAATTGGACATCATCAAAATAAAACTCTTGCTCAGCCAAAGACCCTGTAAAGAACATGAAAAGATAGGGCATAGACTGGGGGGAAAATCTGCAAATCGCCCAGGCACAGTGGCTCACGCCTGTAATCCCAGTACTTTGGGAGGCTGAGGCAGGCGGATCACGAGGTCAGGAGTTCAAGACCAGCCTGGCCAACATGGTGAAACCCCGCCTCTACTAAAACTACAAAAATTAGCCAGGCACATTGGCAGGTGCCTGTAATCTCAGCTACTTGGGAGGCGGAGACAGGAGAATCGCTTGAACCTGGGTGGCTGAGGTTGCAGTGAGCTGAGATCGCACCACTGCACTCCAGCCTGGGTGACAGAGTGAGACTGTCTCAAAAAAAAAAAAAATCTGCAAATCATATATCAAAAAGATTTGTATCTGACTATATGAAAACTCCCCAAACTTACAAAAACAAACAACTCATTTAAAAAATAAATAAATTATTTGAAAGAAAACTTCACCAAAGAAGATACATAGATATTAGGTTGGTGCAAAAGTAATTGCAGTTTTTGTGATTACTCTTAATGCTGAAAACCGCAATTACTTTTACAACTTAATAGTAAATAAGTACATGAAAAGATGCTCACTGTCATTAGTCATTAGAAAATGTAAATAAAAATCCACAAGAACATGCTACTACACACCTCTTAGAATGGGGGAAAAACGGACAACTGCAGGTACTAGCAAGTACACAGAGCTATTGGAACTCTCAAACACTGCTGATGGGAATGTAATGTTACAGCCACTTTGGAAAAGTTTGGCAGTTTCTGACAAAGGTAAACATTCATTTAACATGTGACCCAGCAATTCCACTCTTAGTTATTTGCCTTAAAGGAATGAATATTTGTTTCACAAAAGCACCTGTACATGAATATTTACAGTGGCTTTATTCATGAACAAAAAATGCAAATGTCCTTAAACTGGTGAATGGATGGAACAAAACTAATTGTGGCACATTCATACAAGAGAATACCACTCTCTAGTAAAAATGAACTACTGATACATACAACAACATGGGTGAATCACAAATGCACTATGTAAAGTCAAAGATGACAGATGTAAAACACTACATACCCTATGATTCCATTTATATGACATTCTGGGAAAAGCAAAAAAAATAGGGACAGAGAAAAGATCAGAGGTTGCCAAGGATTACAGGTGGGGAAAGGGTTGACTACAAAAGAGCAGACTGAAGGCATTTTCAGGGACGATGGAACTCTTGAGTATGTTCATTGTGATGGTGGTTACAAGATCACATTTTTGTCCAAACTCATAGAGCTGTACACCAAAAACAGTAAATTTTATTGCATTTTAATGTTTTTAAATTTTAAAGCAGATTTACCCATTTAAAAAAAAAAAAAAAAAAAAAAAAAAAACAAGAGCAACAACTTAGGATCCCACATTACCATTTAATGTGATCTTAGACAAATCACTTAATATAGAGCTTTGGTTCCCCCAATTTTTAAAATGAAAAATATAGTATATTATATCTCACAGGTCTTTATTAAAAAGTTTTTTTAAAGGTTTCAAGAGCCTGCCTTTTCACAGTCTATTCTTCCCTCCCTCCCTTCCCTACTTTGCTTGGCTAAATGTTATTTGACTTTCAGGTCTCAGCTTAAATATTAATTTTTCATAAAAGCTTCTCCTAACTCACATTTTAAATCAGGGCCTCAGCTATGTCTTTACTGCACAGTGTACTCTTATTTCATAACACTTCTCACATCTTTTTTTTTTTTTTTTTTTTTTGGAGACGGAGTGGCCCAGGCTGGAGTGCAATGGCAGGATTTCGGCTCACTGCAAGCTCCACCTCCAGGGTTCACGACATTCTCCTGCCTCAGCCTCCGAGTAGCTGGGACTACAGGCACCCGCCACCATTTTTTTTTTTTTTTTTTTTTTTTTTTTTTTGTATTCTAGTAGAGACAGGCTTTCACCATGTTAGCCAGGATATCTCGATCTCCTCACCTCGTGATCTGCCCGCCTTGGCCTCCCAAAGTGCTGGGATTACAGGCTTGAGCCACCGTGCCCAGCCTTCTTGTTTATTTCAATAGCTTAGGAGTACAAGTAGTTTTGGTTACCTGGATGAATTTTGTAGTGTTGAATTCTGAAGTTTTAGTGTACCTGTCACCCAAGTAATGTCCACTGTATCCAATATGTAGTTTTTTTTAATCCCTCACCCCTCTTCTACCCTCCCTATTTCTGAGTGTTCAATGTTCATTATATCACTCTGTATGCCTTTGTGCACCCATAGCTTAGCTCCCACTTATGAGAACATATGGTATTTGGTTTTCCATTCCTGTGTTACTTCACTTAGAATAATGGACCCCAGGTCCATCCAAGTTGCTACAATGGACATTATTTCATTCTTTGTTTTGTGGTTGAGTAGTATTCCATGGTGTATATACACCACATTTCCTTTATCCATTCATCAGTTGATGGACACTTAGGTTGGTTCCATATCTTTTAAATTGTGAATTGTTCTGTGATAAACATAAGCATGCAGGTGTATTTTTTTTTTATAGAGAGGTTGAGGTTGTACGAATTTACATTCCCACCAGCAGTGCACAAGCATTCCCTTTTCAACACATTCATGCCAACATCTTTGTTTTCTGACTCTTAAATAATAGCCATTCTGGCTGGGGTAAGTTGGTATCTCACTATAGTTTTAATTTGCATTTCCCTGATGATTAGCGAGTACATCTGTACTTAAATAATTGTATTTGATGTCTTTCTCCTTCACAAAATGGTAAGCTCCATGATGGAAGAAACTGTTATCAGAACACAAGCAGTAAAAAGTGTCTGAAAACTGGTGAATATTCTGTACACATTTTTAAATGAATGTGCAAAAACACAATGGCATTTCCTATTGTATTAATTCTTTCTTCATATCTTTATCTTTCTCACTATTTATATCAATAGACACATGTATCTTAATGTTTTTACCTTTCTCACCCTGTATATATACACATACACATACACATATGTGTATGTATGTGTATAACTTAATAGTATATACCATGCATATCATCAACAAAGTTTCTTAGCAAATGTCCATCAAAAGATAATAAATAATAGATTATGCTTTGGTTGACATACCTGTCTACTTTTCCTCATTTGTAGTCATTAACACTAATTGAACCTGACAAAAATAAGATGTGACAGACCTACTATATATCCACAAGTCAAATTAACAAATTAGTTGAAGAATCAATACATATACATATGAGTCTACTAACTATTGGGCATACATCCAGACTTACATGCAGAAAAGCACTTAAGAACCACATCTTTTTCCCTCTTATATAAGCTGTCAAAAATGTTACAGATGTGACATTTAAGAAACTCAGAGCATGATTTATAGATTACCTTAAGTATAATGGTAAAAATTCCTCTAGAACAACCAGCAAGATTAATAATTTGTTGGAACTCAATTATGGGTACTTGCCAAAGCAAATCCCCAGAAAGCTATCTTGTATCTTTCAACCTGGCCTTGTAGAAATGATCTAATGCAGCATCCTACAGTGCTGATATGTGGGGTATTAATATCCCGCCCTCCTTGATGGCTCAGTAACTGAAACAATGAAAGGCTCAATGAAGATCGCAGCACTAATAAATGGTGAGACAGGTATTAATACTGCAATCCCGCACTGTCCAATATGGTAACCACTGAGCCACGTGTAGCTACTGAGCACTTCAAACGTGGCTAATCCAAATGAAGAAGTGCTGCAAGTGTAAAATACACACCTGATTTCAATACTTGGTACAAGATAAAGAATGTAAAATTCTCATTATCTACTTATACTGAATACATGTTGAAATGACTACGGGTTGGATTAAATAAAATCATTATTAAAATTAATATCACCTGTTTCTTTTCACGTTTCAAAGTGTAGTGACTACAGAATTTTAAATTATATATGTAGCTTGTATCATATTTCCATTGGCATCGGATAGGGCACTCCTGGATCAGTATGGTTGAATGAGACATTTGGAGGCAAACATTTAGGTTTACTTCCCAGACTCTACCATATACTTACTGAGTGACTTTGCAGAAGATTATTGCATATCACTAAGATGACTTTTCCCACATTTAAAATCAGAACATTAAACCTATGATACAGTACTCATAAGAGGTTAAATAATACATTAAAGGTCTAACAATGTATTCTACAATGAATAGCCACTCAATGTTAATTTCTCTTTTCCTCTTTTTTCCCAATCCACTTCCCTGTTAATTTAAGCTGCAGTTAAACTTCCGTAATGGACAGATTAGTCCCCATGCCTACTATTCCCAATATCTTGGTCTAGCTTAACACAACCTCCATGACCAGAAAACCAGGTACAGAATGGTGGTCACTGAGTAGCCCAAAGTAGGTACAAAACAAGTATGACCTGTCTGTAGTTTGGCATAGTCTAATACAATGGGCTCAAATAGTGAATAACAGCATGTCTGCTCCATTCAGAATTCATCCAAGAAACAGAGACAGACTGGTTAATACAAAAGGGTAATTGAAGTAGACATAGAAAGAGACAAAGAAGTAACAAGATGGAAAAGCCATTAATTTGTTAATTCCACAAATATTAATGATTGTCTATTTATTACATGCTATATGACCTGAGAGAGGAACTAAGAGAGGAATAATTCCCAGAGCTTTATAAGACCCAGACAACTTCCAATTCCAGTCCAAATGTCTCTTTACAATAAATATTTTTTTCTTTAGATGAATAGATGAAGGCTCTGTTCCTTGAAACTAAAATGACCTAACGTTGCTTCACAAAGGAAGGCACAGAAAAGTGCCTTTTTGTTAGACACTCTCACACACAAAGACAAAATATGTATTGCCCTAGGTAATAAACAAAAACGGTTCTTCCTCAAAGTGGGCAGTTCCTTTTCTAAAACCAGTAACAGACAGAACAGAAAATGACAAGTGGAGGTAGCAAGGGCCACTGACCCTTAATATTCCTTTAGAAAGCCACTACCAGAAATATACCTTTAAGTGCCTTACCTGCACTGCATAGAAATATGTAGGCAAAGAGAAAAAAAGTCTGCCAACTAAAACTGCAGACTGTAAGTACTTATTAAAGACTGTTTTCACTAACACAAATGGGATTTACTACATCAGAGTCCCCTGACCACTTTTTGCAGGGCAGTCTGTGGGCCTTACTAAAATAATTTGTGATATTAAGGCAAGCAAAGAAGAATTTCCTCATTCTAAATGTATTATTAGACAGGCTTGAAGTCCAAGTCTTAAGTATGGTTACATAAGGGACAATAATAACTATTTGTTTAAAATTGTATCTCTTTCAATAAAACAATATCTCAGTGGTTTCAGTAGGGAGTACAAGATCTGATCTCTTAACCTAAAATTCCAACCCTGGAAAAATGGCTCACCTTTGCCAGAACACACACACACACACACATATATAACTAGAGACATATTTTTCACACAAAATTTACGTACTTATTAAAAAGGAATTTACTTTCTAATTATGTGCAAGAATTATCATGGTGAGAAGTGAATGTTAGTTTTAATCATTGCCAGCAGATCCTCCCATCAGCCACATACTCACACTCACTCTATGGAGGAAGCACTATTAGTCACTCTGTACCGAGCATCTTACATAATATAGCTTTTTGTTTTCATCCCTACGACAAAACATGTGAGGTGGGTGTGTGAGCCTTGTTTTAAAAACAAGGAAACTGACCGCTGGAAAGGTAAGTAACGTAATTATCCAAGATCTCCAACCTAACAAATGTCAAAGTATGGGAGCTAACCTTGGGCTTTCATGCTCTTGTCTACAATAATCCAGAGCACCCAGGAAACACTTATGTCTCTAAGAAGTCAGGTTTAGAAAAATGCATCTTTTTTGCATATATGTCACCGATTTTGGGTATTCCTTATTACAAGAGACCTTTATGCTTAAAGATCCCAAATCAATCACTGATCATTTTTCTAACACTGTAAATTCTAAATGCAAATGTCAACTAGAGAAGATTGATGAACCTTTTAAAGACTCATTTTCCCCAAATCCATATGAGTCTGAATGCTGAGAAATTCCACACTATAGGCAGAATACTTAACAAAACACCAACATTTCCCTTCCGAAATAACAAAGGGAAATAGAAGTTTGTGCTCACTTTTTCAAAATGTCATGGTGTGTGAAAAGATGAAAACCTAGTAACTAAAGCAATTAATAGAATCTATAGTCTTTCAAAAATATTTCAGTAGCTTATCAAGCATATTAAAACTAGAACCTGAGAAGCCTCGAAGGGGCGGAGCAAGATGGCCGAATAGGAACAGCTCCAGTCTCCAACTCCCAGCGCCAGCGACACAGAAGAATGGTGATTTCTGCATTGTCAACTGAGGTACTGGGGTCATCTCACTAGGGAGTGCCGGACAATCGGTGCTGGTCAGCTGATGCAGCCCGACCAGCAAGAGCTGAAGCAGGGCGAGGCATCGCCTCACCTGGGAAGCGCAAGGGGGAAGGGAATCCCTTTTCCTAGCCAGGGGAACTGAGACACACAACGCCTGGAAAATCGGGTAACTCCCACCCCAATACTGCGCTGTAAGCACACCGGCACACCAGGAGAATATACCCCACACCTGGCCGGGAGGGTCCCACGCCCACGGAGCCTCCCTCCTTGCTAACATAGCAGTCTGCGGGGATCTAACCGCAAGGCAGCAGCGAGGCTGGGGGAGGGGCACCCGCCATTGCTGAGGCTTAAGTAGGTAAACAAAGTCGCAGGGAATGTCGAACTGGGTGGAGCTCACAGCAGCTCAAGGAAACCTGCCTGTCTCTGTAGACTCCGCCTCTGGGGACAGGGCACAGCTAAAAAATAACAGGGGAAGCAGCAGAGGCCTGTGCAGACGCGAACGACTCTGTCTGACAGCTTTGAAGAGAGCAGTGGATCTCCCAACACGGAGGTTGAGATCTGAGAAGGGACAGTCTGCCTGCTCAAGTGGGTCACTGACCCCTGAGTAGCCTAACTGGGAGACATCCCCCACTAGGGGCAGTCTGACACCCCACACCTCACAGGGTGGAGTACACCCCTGAGAGGAAGCATCCAAAGTAAGAATCAGACAGGTACACTCGCTGTTCAGCAACATTCTATCTTCTGCAACCTCTGCTGCTGATACCCAGGCAAACAGGGTCTGGAGTGGACCTCAAGCAATCTCCAACAGACCTACAGCTGAAGGTCCTGACTATTAGAAGGAAAACTATCAAACAGGAAGGACACCTATACCAAAACCCCATCAGTACGTCACCATCATCAAAGACCAGAGGCAGACAAAATCACGAAGATGGGGAAAAAGCAGGGCAGAAAATCTGGAAATTCAAAAAATAAGAGCGCATCTCCCCCTGCAAAGGAGCACAGCCCATCGCCAGCAACGGATCAAAGCTGGTCAGAGAATGACTTTGACGAAATGAGAGAAGAAGGCTTCAGACCATCAAACTTCTCAGAGCTAAAGGAGCAATTACGTACCCAGCGCAAAGAAACTAAAAATCTTGAAAAAAGAGTGGAAGAATTGACAGCTAGACTAATTAATGCAGAGAAGGTCTTAAAGAAATGACAGAGATGAAAACCATGACACGAGAAATACGTGACAAATGCACAAGCTTCAGTAACCGACTCGATCAACTGGAAGAAAGAGTATCAGCGATGGAGGATCAAATGAATGAAATGAAGCGAGAAGAGAAACCAAAAGAAAAAAGAAGAAAAAGAAATGAACAAGGCCTGCAAGAAGTATGGGATTATGTAAAAAGACCAAATCTACATCTGACTGGGGTGCCTGAAAGTGAGGGGGAGAATGGAAACAAGTTGGAAAACACTTCAGGATATCATCCAGGAGAACTTCCCCAACCTAGTAGGGCAGGCCAACATTCAAATTCAGGAAATACAGAGAACGCCACAAAGATACTCCTCCAGAAGAGCAACTCCAAGACACATAATTGCCAGATTCACCAAAGTTGAAATGAAGGAAAAAATCTTAAGGGCAGCCAGAGAGAAAGGTCGGGTTACCCACAAAGGGAAGCCCATCAGACTGACAGCAGATCTCTCGGCAGAAACTCTACAAGCCAGAAGACAGTGGGGGCTAATATTCAACGTTCTTAAAGAAAAGAATTTTAAACCCAGAATTTCATATCCAGCCAAACTAAGTTTCATAAGTGAAGGAGAAATAAAACCCTTTACAGATAAGCAAATGCTTAGAGATTTTGTCACCACCAGGCCTGCCTTACAAGAGACCCTGAAGGAAGCCCTAAACATGGAAAGGAACAACCGGTACCAGCCATTGCAAAAACATGCCAAAATGTAAAGACCATCGAGGCTAGGAGGAAACTGCATCAACTAATGAGCAAAATAACCAGTTAATATCATAATGGCAGGATCAAGTTCACACATAACAATATTAACCTTAAATGTTAATGGACTAAATGCTCCAATTAAAAGACCCAGACTGGCAAACTGGATAAAGAGTCAAGACCCATCAGTCTGCTGTATCCAGGAGACCCATCTCACTTGCAGAGACATACATAGGCTCAAAATAAAGGGATGGAGGAAGATCTACCAAGCATATGGAGAACAAAAAAAAGCAGGGGTTGCAATCCTAGTCTCTGATAAAACAGACTTTAAACCAGCAAAGATCAAAAGAGACAAAGAAGGCCATTACATAATGGTAAAGGGA
>NC_045443.1:97472268-97472584 GCF_002776525.5 Piliocolobus tephrosceles
TCCTTTGTAGGGACATGGATGCAGCTGGAAACCATCATTCTTAGCAAACTATCACAAGAAGAGAAAACCAAACACCGCATGTTCTCACTCATAGGTGGGAACTGAACAATGAGCTCACTTGGACTCGGGAAGGGGAACATCACACACTGGGGCCTGTCATGGGGAGGGGGGAGGGGGGAGGGATTGCATTGGGGAGTTATACCTGATATAAATGATGAATTGATGGGTGCTGATGAGTTGATGGGTGCAGCACACCAACATGGCACATATATACATATGTAACAAACCTGCACGTTATGCACATGTACCCTAGAAC
>NC_045443.1:97472684-97522802 GCF_002776525.5 Piliocolobus tephrosceles
ATTATGAACAAAAAAAAAAAAAAAAAAGAATTGGTTTCAAGTTAAAGTCACCATCTACATTAACCCCTAACAAGGGAGCCTGTCCTTTGAAGCTTTGAAGCCAGGCAGTGACTTCTCTTTAGCTATGAAAGTCCTAGATAGCATCTTCTTCCAATAGAAAGCTGTTTCATCTACACTGAAATTTTGTTGTTTAGTGTAGTCACCTTTATCAATTATCTTAGCTAGATCTTCTGGATAACTTGCTGCAGCTTCTGCATCAGCACTTAACTGCTTCACCTTGCCATTTTATGTTATAGAGATGGCTTTTTTCCTTAAACCCCCTGAACCTCTGCTACCTTTAGATTTTTCTTCTGCAGCTTCCCCAGGGCCGGTCAGCTCTGATAGAATTGAAGAGTTAGGGCCTTGCTCCGGATTAGGCTTTGCCTTCAGGGAATGTTGTGTGGCTGTTTTGATCTTCTATCCAGACCACTCAAACTTTCTCCATATCAGCAATAAGGCTCTTTGGCTTTCTTATCATTCATGTGTTCACTGGAGTAGCACTTTTCATTTCCTTCATGAACTTTTCCTTTGCATTTGCAGCTTGGCTAACTGTTAGGCATAAGAGGCCTAGCTTTCAGTCTGTCTCGACTTTTAACATGCTTTCCTCACTAAGTTTATTCATTTCTAGCTTTTCATTTAAAGTGAGAAATGTGTGACTCTTCCTTTCACTTGAACACTTATAGGTCAGTGAAGGGTTATTCGTTGGCCTAATTTTAATATTGTTGTATCCGAGGGAATAGGGAGGCCCGAGGAGAAGGAGAGAGATAGAATGGCCAGTTGGTGGAGTGGTGAGAACACACACAGCATTATTCAGTTCACAGATCATCATAACAGATATAAAAATAATGAAACAGTTTGAAATATTGTGAGAATTACCAAAATGTGACATAGAGGCATGAACTGAGCACATTGGCCTAATTGAAAAAATGGTACTGTCAGACTTCTAGACGTATGGTTCCCATAAATCTTCAATTTTTAAAAAAATACAGTATCTGTGAAGTGTGCAATAAAACAAAGTATTTCTGTACACATTTATTATATCACAGGTGACAGAGATATGTAACAAAGTTGTGTCACGGTGTTAATGCCTAATGTGGTTTGATATTCAAATGTTAAAAAATGTATTTTATTTTTCTTTTATAAAAAGTTGTGTTGCAAGTTGGCTTCAGCATTCAGGTTATTCCTAAAACTTATGTTTTATGGTACATGGGAAGCATTTGAAGTTCTGATATCTGGATCTCAATTAGCATTCTTCCACGTTGATTTTTCTTTTTTTTTTTGGCCTGAATTACTATTAGTCACTTTAGGTTCTTGTTTGGTACCTCTAGTTAGTAATCTACATTTGAAATGTTTTATGTATTACACAAATATGCTAAATATAGTACCTAGTGTTTTGAATATACTAAAAAACTGCTCTATTTACTTACAGAATTATCTCTGTTTTATATAGATATTTTACTGCTAGTGTGGAGATGGCAGTGAGTGGGAGTGTGTTTGGGGGAAGCAGCAAGAATTCTGCAGGGATGTTCTTTGGCTGGGTAAACTCCAGCAATGGAGGAGCCCAGAGCAGAGTTATTCCTGTTAGCCTGCTTTGGCTATTGACCAGAGTGGTCTGTCATCCTGAAGGTTGCTAGAAACTTTGAAGACATAAGCAGAGAATGTGAAGAATTACAAACAATGGTTAAACTGTTTCTTAAAAATTTTTCATGGGTTTGTTTTATGCTGCATATGTGTGTGTGTGTGTGTGTGTGTGTGTGTATTAGACAAAGCCCATTAATCATTGAGCCATGTATTATCCAACTAACCAGCAGGGCACTCAGGATTTTTTAGAGAACTGGTAACTAAGAACAGTGATAACAAAAAAAAGGTCATTACTTATTTTAACAAGTATTTGCTGAATACCTCGTGGATTCTAAAACTGAATGAGATAATCTCTACCTACCCCAGGTACTAGCAGAATAATGGGCTAGATCTATCAGCAAAAAGGTAAAATAAAGGGTGATATATGGAGCAATGGAAATGCCAAACAATGCTGTAGGAATACTAGGAACAATACTAGGAGCAAGAAGGAAGCACCCAGAATTTGACTTGGGGGAGTATTCAGGGGAAACTGCAGAGAGGATGTAGTGCTTGAATCTTGTGGGATGAGTAGGAATTTTCCAGACAAGTTGGAGAAAGGGCATTTCAGGCAGAAGGAACAGTATATTCCATAATAGTGTGTGAAAATGTAGAATATAACTTGGGGTATTATAAGTAGTTGGATATGGAGCATGGACAAGAGTTAAGTCTGGGGATAGAAGGACCTTGTGTGTTGCCCTAAGGAGTTTGAGCGTACTCCTGAAGGCCATGAGGATCCATTTTTTTTTTCAATTTTAATGTGTTGGTGATTCATTTATAATAATAGCATGACTGTTTAAAAATTTGAGTAAAAGATCAAAAATTACCTTTAATCCTATTGCTAAAAACAACTTTTTTCTTAAGCATGTTTAATGTAGTTATCAGATAAAGCATACAAGTTTTGATCCTGAATTTTTCACTTAAGGGTATATCATACACTTTTTCAATGTTATTTCAAAGTCTTCATAGTTATTTTTAATGGCATCATCGTATTCCATCTCCTGCATACTTTTCGTAGATGTCCTCCATCAGAAGCACCTATGGTTGTTTGTTAAACGTGTTATTTCCTGATTCCACCCCAGGATTTCTGAATATTCTAAGAATTTCTTAGTGTAAGGCCTGGAAATATGCATTTTACAACCCCCTAGAACATTCTTAAGTGCACTAACATTTGAGAGCCAGTAATCTGGTGTATATACTGTTGTTACTTTATATTTTCTTAATGATAGATACTTGGATGATTTTTGACTTTATTATTATAAGTAATGTTATAAACATCACACAGACCACTTTTTTTTTTTTTACATAAAATTACATTCTTCAATCTTTACAAGTCTTGCAATATCTTTATTATTAACCCTATTTTTATTTATGGATTAAAAGGTCAGAAAAATTGAATAACTTGCCCAGAGTTACAAAGTTAGTAGTTTTATAATCAGCACTCATGCAGATTGAAGAAGCAAATTCAGGTATTTCTGATCTCAGATATCTTTCAATTGTGCTGTATTGCTTCCTAGTGCCATAGGAATCAATGCATATCCTATGTTAAAATATGAATATACCAATATATTTCCAACATGTAAATAGAAAGTACATTTTCTACAAAATTATGTAGTAATATTTAGTTCCTACATAGTTCTCAATTATTCTTGTGTACTTATCATTTTCATATTACTGGCAGTATTTTGCTTTGAATTTGTTTCTTGATAGCACATGAACAGTAAACTGAATTGAGTGGTAAAGCAAATCACTTAAAGAAATTTCAAAAATATGCCCTTGTCAGATATTTTCACTGTACTACAGGGTTAGTCCAGGTGTGTTGGCTCACACCTGTAATCCCAGCACTTTGGGAGGCTGAGGTGGGAGGATTGCTTGAGCCAAGGAGTTCAAGACCAGGCTGGGCAACATAGTAAGGCCCTGTTTCTACAGAAAATAAATAAAAAGTTAGTTGGGTATGGTAGCCCTAGCTACTCAGGGGGATGAGGTAGAAGCATTGCTTGAGCCCAGGAGTTCAAGTCTATAGTGAGCTATGATCATGCCACTGTACTCCAGCCTGAGCAAAAAGAAAAAAAAAAACCTGAACCAAAACAACCCCCACAAAAACCCAGTGTGGAATTTTTTACCCCCAAAGTTTTGGATGCTTGATATTGTCTAATTTCTGTTGTATTCAAAGGTATTTTAATAACTTGTCCATAAGAAATACCTGAGGCTAGATAATTTATAAAGAAAAGAGGTTAAATTGGCTCAGGGTTCTGCAGGCTGTACTGGAACCATGGTGCTGGCGTCTGCTTCAGGTGAGGCCTCAGGAAGCTTCCAATTATGGCAGAAGGCAAAGGGAAGTCTGTGTATAAAATGGTGAGACTGGGAGCAAGAGAGAGAGCAGGGAGGTGCCACACACTTTTAAACAACCAGATTTCATGTGAATTCGGAGTGAGAACTCACTCATCACCAAGGGGATACTGATAAGCCATTCATGAGGGATCCACTGCCATGATCCGAGCACCTCCCACCAGACCCCACCTCCAACACTGGGAATCACATTTCAATATGAGATTTGGAGGGGACAAACATCTAATGTACGTGGGATTTATTTCTCCTCATTCCTTTCACACAAAGAAGGAAAGTACAGTGTTCACCACAGCCTTTATTTATTTATTTATTTATTTATTTATTTATTTATTGAGACAGAGTCTCGCTATGTCGCCCAGGCTGGAGTGCAGTGGCACAATGTCTACTCATTGCAAGCTCCGCCTCCTGGGTTCACGCCGTTCTCCTGCCTCAGCCTCCTGAGTAGCTGGGACTACAGGCGCCTGCCACCATGCCCGGCTAGTTTTTTTGTACTTTTAATAGAGATGGGGTTTCACTGTGTTAGCCAGTAAATCTGAGCCTGTTGTTTTTAACTGAGCTTATTATTAATTCGGGGACTTTTGTCAATTCTAGTATTAGGCTGTGTAGAAAAACTGGGGAAGCAGGCAGTTTGTCCTTAGACCTTCCTCACCCCCTCTTCCTGTGCCCTTCTGTCCGTTTGCTTAGCCTTTCTTCCTTTCATGGTTCTAAGGCATTCTTTGGCTTCTTCTACCCAAAACTCAGAAGTCTCATGATTTAGTTTTATCCTGTACCGATAAGCTTTCCTATATGGCATTTTATTCCCTCATACCATAGATCTCCATGTTTCTTTTTTCTTTTTTTTTCCTTTTTTTTTTTTTTTGAGATGGAGTCTTGCTCTGTCGCCCAGGCTGGAGTGCAGTGGCCGGATCTCAGCTCACTGCAAGCTCCGCCTCCCGGGTTTACGCCATTCTCCTGCCTCAGCCTCCCGAGTAGCTGGGACTACAGGCGCCCGCCACCTCGCCCGGCTAGTTTTTTGTATTTTTTAGTAGAGACAGGGTTTCACCGTGTTCGCCAGGATGGTCTCGATCTCCTGACCTCGTGATCCGCCTGTCTCGGCCTCCCAAAGTGCTGGGATTACAGGCTTGAGCCACCGAGCCCGGCCTCTTTTTTCTTTTTTTTTGAGACAGAGTTTTGCCCTTGTCGCCCAGTGGTGTGATCTCACTCACTGCAACCTCTGCCTCCTGGGTTCAAGCGGTTCTCCTGCCTCAGCCTCCAGAGTAGCTGGGAGTACAGGCACGCACCACCACGCCCAGCTAATTTTTATATTTTTAGTAGAGACGACATTTCACCGTGTTGCCCAAAATATTCTGGATCTCCTGACCTTGTGATCCGCCCGCCTCAGCCTTCCAAAGTGCTGGGATTACAGGCGTGAGTCACTGCGCCCGGCTCTATTTTTCAGAATAGTAAATTACATAGTGAAAGAAGAAGCAGAATGTAATGGAATGACTTGTACCTGTAATCCGTGTGACTTGGGAGGCTGAGGTGGAAGGATTGCTTGAGCCCAGGAGTTTGAGGCTGCTGTGAACTATGATT
Source organism: Piliocolobus tephrosceles (assembly GCF_002776525.5). Taxonomy (NCBI): domain Eukaryota; kingdom Metazoa; phylum Chordata; class Mammalia; order Primates; family Cercopithecidae; genus Piliocolobus; species Piliocolobus tephrosceles. The sequence continues at coordinate 97,478,262 of NC_045443.1, forward strand.
ACACCACTGTACTCCAGCCTGGGTGACAGAGCAAGACCTGTCTTGCTCTAAGAAAACAAAATCTGTAATCTCTAAGAAAAGAAAAAAGAAGACCGTAATGGAAAAACTCTGAGTCTTGAGTTTGAATGTAGACTCTGCCATTGAAAGGACATTTGGCGCTATGCAGGTGATTTAAATTCTTTGGGCTTCGGTTTCCTTATTTATAAAGTGGAGGTGATAACGTTTATCTTGTAGAGTTGGAATGGTTAAAGATAACTTATGTAAAATATCTATCACAGTACCTATTACATAGGAGGGAATAAAATGCTTATTGTTAGTAAACATTAATATTTATGCAATAAATAATTTAAATAGTCAATAAATTATTCATAATTATAAATCATAATTATATATTTCATGAGTATCTTTATTTGAATGGGAAACTTTGGAATATTTGCATTATAATAGGTCATTTGTTTATCTACATTGTCTTGACCTAAGTCTTTAATGGTGTAACTATAGGCACCAAGACAGGCCATAGGGAGTGATACTACTTGGCCAATCTTCCTCTGATCCTAGAGGCAGAGGATTGCTTTTTTCCTCTTGCTTTTAGTAGTGGTACTGGTCACCAAAGATTTAGTATTTGTTTTCTATCTTGTGCATTCCTTACAAAGATAATTTGAACAGAAAAAAATTGTGTTCCATGGAAGTTGTATGTGCTGTGCTGTAATCCATGAGATTAATGGGTTCCTAGTAAGCCTATCATTACTATTTTCTCCTTTTTAAAAGCATTAAAATATTTTGAGACATATTTTTATGGTGTGCAAATATTTTGAGGTGTACACTGTGCATTTAGTATGGTGATGGTGCTTTGGAGGCTGGAAAATAGACTCTTGTCTCTAGGCCCTTACAAAAATCATTTACATGAGATAATAGCTAACTATATAGTAGTATCTAATTTTACTAGAGCACAAAAACTCACAAATTTAGCTTTTTCTTTTGAGCAGTCCAGCGTCAGCATTTGGCTGCTATCTCCCATTATACATCAGATCTAAATCCGACCATGAGTCAGGTTCAGATAATTCTTTAATGTTTGGAGGTAGAACTATATACTGTCAAATATTTTTATTTTTAAAATTAAAATTTATTTTGAAATAATCACATATTATGGAAAATCTGAAAATATAGTTTAAATAACTCTTTTTTTTCCTGAACCATTTGCAAGTAAGTTGTCAACCTAATCACCCCAGAATACTTTAGTTTGTGTTTCCTACAGACAAGGACATTCTTCGACATAACCACAATACAGTGACTAAAATCAGAAAATCAGCTTTGTCATATTACAGCCATTTATTCCTCAGACACCATTCAAGTTTTGCCAACTGTCCCAATAATGTCTTTATTGGGATCCAGTTCAAAATCATGTACTGCATCTGGTTGTCATACCTGCTTAGTCTTCTTGAGTGTGAATAATCTCTTAGTCTTTCTTTGACTTTTGTCATCTTGACACAGAGACTCTAAGCCAGTTATTTTATAAGGTGTCCCTCACTTTGGGTTTACCTGCTGTTTCTTATTATTACATTCAGGTTGTGCACTTTTTTTGTTGTTGATGCTTGGTTGTTTTTGGAGACGCAGTCTCACTTTGTTGCCGAGGCTGGAGTGCCGTGGCGCAATTTTGGCTCACTGCAACCTCTGCCTCCCAGGTTCAAGCGATTCTTGTGCCTTAACCTCCTGAGTAGCTGGGACTACAAATATGCATCTAATTTTTGTATTTTTAGTAGATACGGGGTTTCGCCATGTTGACCAGGCTGGTCTCAAACTCCTGACCTCAAGTGATCTTCCCACTTTGGCCTCCCAAAGTACTGGGATTACCGGCGTGCACTGCCATGCCTGGCCCAGGTTGTGCACCTTTGGTGGGAATGCCACAGAGGGATGCTCTGTTCTTTTCATTGTATCCTGTCATGTGGCATGGGATTTGATCTGCCCCATTGCTGATAATGTTCATTTTAATCACTTGCTTATGATGGTGGTTGTCAAGCTTCTATATATATAATTACCTTTTCCCCCTTTAATAACTATTTTGTGTGGAGGTACATTTAAACTATGCAGGTATCCCATTCCTCATCAAACTTTCTTTTATTCATTTATTTATATCAGTGTGGACTCACGGTTTACTATTTTATTGCCTAGTTTATAATGCATTACTGTCATTATTAATTTTGATGCTTAAATTATCTCAGTAGGATCCCTTTTAGGCTGACTTTTTTTGGAACCATTCTTTGAGCATTTCCTTGCTTTTGGCATCATAAAATGTTCCAGGACTCATCTTTTCCTGCCTTAGCCCTGGAATCAACCTTTTCTCCAAGTGGCCTTGTTCCTTTTATTGGAAAGTGGGCCATTAGAGGCTAAGATTTGGGTATTTCATATGCTCATGGCTTTTGAAGTGTCATATCTCCCAGATCCTCTCAGCCAGGGAGTGAATATATTCACATACACTATGTACACATATTTACATCTCTATAGTTATTAAAAATATGAGTTTATTGTCAACTTCCTTCATCCTTCTCCAGTCTGGCTTCTGTTATCTTTGTGTATATACTTACTTGATAAGTACTCTTATATGCTATCAATCTCCTCTCCACTATCATCCCCTCCCTTTGTTAATGTCCCCCTTTTCCCTCTTAGGCTCTGTCACCCCACACTAGGCTGTTGTTCTGCAGAGACACCCCTTCACCCTTTTCAGATCTGACTCTCTGTGCTGGTGTGCATCTATAGGGGACTAATCTTTTCATCCTGCTTGGGCTCTAATCCCCCTGCACTAAGTCACCCTTGCATAAGGATACCCTCTCATTCTTTTTGAATACTGACATTCCATGCTGGGGTGTTCCCCTCTGCCAACACCACATGGGCACCCTCTTCACCCTACGTGGGTTCTAACCCTCTCATATCATGCCAACGATCCATGGGGATGCCCTCTCACTTAGGCTATGGTACCCCACACTAGGTCTCCCCCAATATGGACACACCTCCTACCATTCCACTGTGCCTTCCATCTTACCTCTGGTGTGGATGCCTACCTTTCTCTGTGTTAGCTGTAGGAACTGAATTTTTCAGGAAGAGAAGGGAAATGAGAAGGAAGGAAAAGAGGAATAGGGAGTGGAAGAGAAAGTGGAGGAGGAGAGTAACATAGTGCTCTTCTTTTTATCTATAGTGATGATAATGATAATCTCTCTTTCAAAGTCAGCATTGGTTGTACCTTATATTGGAAGAAAATCGAGCAATTAATTATTATTAATTATTGATTATTAATTATTAATTGAGCAATTAATAATTGTAGGTAACGTCAGATTATGACCAAAGCATGAGCACTGTGTGGCAGTTCTCCTGGATACTATTTCTCCTTGCACTTTGGAGGAGAGATGATGATAATTTGATAGGCTGGTCAGCACTTTGCATTTTTTAATGGGCTTTTTTTCCCATGCATATTGTTGTGGGCATGTAGTAGGTCTCCAGAATGAGAGACAGAAAATCTTTATATATTTTTTGCTCTGTTTAGCTGAAGGTCTTTCTTTATCATAATTGTCAGCAAAGTGTATTCTCAAGAATTTTAGTAAGATGATGATAATGCAGAAAAAGTTATAAAATAACTGAGATATTAACTGTCATTCACTGAGGAAGTTGAGTTTGCAGAATTTGATAGAGATAATGATTTCAGCAAGTAGGTTTTTCTTGTTATATGATAGTCCCACTATGATTTTTAAAATGTCATAAAAATATGTCTAGAAATTGACACAAGTATATTTTAAACTATGGCACATCTGCACAGGTCTTTAAAAAATGATTATTGCTTCAAATGAACCAGGACAATAAGTAATTTGTACTGGGGATTCCCCAAACTTTAAATTACTATCAGAAAACTATAATTCCTAGAAATAAATCTAAGCAAAGAAATGTCCAGGAAGCTCTTTAGTAAACATTTGCTGTAACCAAAATATGCTACCATTATTTGCAAAAAAAAGGGAAAAATAGCTGGAAGTATTGCAGAAATAATTCATTGCAGTTATATTCTGTACTTTAAAAGATCATTCAGCTTTGCATGCCACATTTAAGAAAAAATAAACAGCAGGCACTATTATCAGTTCCTGCTCTCCTTCCCTAGGTTTGGAAAACAAGCTCAATGGAAAGATGATCTGAATTTTAGTTTTACTACCTTAAGACGAGAACTCTTGACAAATGGGATCTAATTAAACAAAAGAGCTTCTGCACAATGAAAAAACCTATAATCGGAGTGAACAGGCAGCCTACAGAATGGGAGAAAATTTTTGCAGTCTACCCATCTGACAAAGGTCTAGTAGCCAGAATTTACAAGGAACTTAAACAAATTTATAAGAAAAAACCCCATCAGAAAGTGAGCAAAGGATATGAATAGACACTTCTCAAAAGAGGACATTTACGTGGCCAACAAACGTGTAAAAAAGTTCAACATCACTGATCATTAGAGAAATGGAAATCAAAACCACAATGAAATACCATCTCATGCCAGTCAGAATGGTGATTATTAAAAAGTCAAGAGACAACAGATGCTGGCGAGACTGTGGAGAAATAGGAAGCTTTTACACTGTTGGTGGAAATATAAATTAGTTCAATCATTATTGAAGACAGTATGGTGATTCCTCAAGGATCTAGAACCAGAAATACCATTTGACCCAGCAATACCGTTACTGGGTATATACCCAAAGGAATATAAATCATTCTATAAAGACACATGCACAAGTATGTTTATTGCAGCACTATTTACAATCTCAAAGTCATGGAACCAACCCAAATACCCATCAATGATAGACTGGATAAAGAAAATATGGTACATATGCACCATGGAATACTATGCAGCTATAAAAATGAATAAGATCATGTCCATTGCAGGGATATGGATGAAGTTGGAAGCCGTTATCCTCAGCAAACTAACACAGGAACAGAAAACTAAACACTGCATGTTCTCACTCATAAGTGGGAATTGAACAATGAGAACACATGGACACAGGGAGGGGAACAACACACACCAGGGCCTGTTGGGGGTGGGAGGGTGAGGGGAGAGAATTTAGAGGATGGGTCAATAGGTGCAGCAAACCACCATGGCACACGTGTACCTACGTAACAAACCTGCATGTTCTGCACACATATCCCGGAACTTAAAGTAAAATTTAAAAAACAAAACAAAACAAAAAAAAACAGCTTGGATTTTAAAAATGTCAAACTTAATACACAAGAAAACATCTAGGAAATAATGATTTCTACTCTTTTCCTAACGTCTTGTTTTCTTATCAATAACTCTAATAATGCAGGACCTTTTCACAGTATTTCAAAGTATTTGTATCTTGGCTTTCTATTTTTATGTTGTCCTTGGGCTTCCAGAGAAATGCTTCTTAAACTTTGTACTTCGTGACATTCATCAGCAGAACAAGGGAACATGCAGAGTACCCATCCTATTTGTTCCTGGACTACCTTTTAAAATCCCTCCAAAACTCTTGACTCTTGGGATGGATAGATACACCTATTTTCTCAGCAATCTAATCTATAGTATTGTCATCATTTCTCTGGAGTTGCAGAAAAGGGTGCAAGATCCATGTTTAAGATATCCTTCCTTGGAGGTCTGGCTTGCTTTTTCTTTAAAGGGAAATGGGAATTTATGACTATAGAAGTCTCTCATAGAATCAAGGAAATGTTGAACTGCCAGGCCTTGAAAAGACCAGGAATCAAGGCAGTGAGGATCGGGGGCAGGCAGGAAGATAGGATCTTATAGCATAAACTAGGGGCTTCTGAGTCTCCTTGAGCCCCACCTCATGGCTAGGGGGAGAAAGTGTATAAAATCTCAGAAAAGAGGCATGTGGAAAAATGTTTATTACCTGAGCGATTTTGTGAACTTTTTAAGATAATATACTCAAACCAGAAGTTTTTGTCCACCTTACGTTTCCTGCTCTTTTCTGTTTAAATTCCCTCACTTCATTTGTTTTGTTTTGTTTTGTTGAGAAGGAGTCTCATTCTGTTGCCCAGGCTAGAGTGCAGTAGCACAATCTCGGCTCACTGCAACCTCTGCCTCCCAGGTTCAAGCGATTCTTCTGCCTTAGCCTCCCGAGTAGCTGAGACTACAGGTGCCTGTCACAATGCCTGGCCAATTTTTGGTATTTTTAGTAGAGATGAAGTTTCACCATGTTGGCCAGGTTGGTCTTGAACTCCTGACCTCAGATGATCTGTCCACCTCGGCCTCTCAAAGTGCTGGGATTACAGGTGAGAGCCATCATGCCTGGCCCCTCACTTCTTTAAAGAACCAAAATACTGTGTGATGCAGTTGGACACCTTATCCAAAGTGACAATGGTGTTAATAGCAATGCTGTAACTGCCTGGGAGTTTCCAATAGTAAAGTCACTCAAAATGAATGCCTATCCTTCCATTTTCCCTGGTTATTGGCTATAAATGTTATCCAGACTCTACCATTATTACTATTTTTAATGTGTATTTATTTTAGATTAGCGAGGAAGCCATTTGGAAAACTTTCGCAGACCCTTAGTTGACTATGGGCGAACACCTGAATTGAGGATAGTAATCTAGAGTTGCAAGTTTCTACAGATTCAGACATAGTCCAGGATTTTCTTATTTCCCCTCTAGTTAACATTTCCAGGCTGCCTGCCTCTTTTCTCTCTGATTTCCTTCCTTGATAGTTCAGCTGCTTTCCCTCTGCAACTCAGCTGTGTCAGCTTTGGCTGGCAAACCCTGTGGCCAGGAAACTAGAAAATGCTCTGTGACTAAAGAGAAAACAGAGGGTTAGGGAGCAGAAGGAAAGGAAGGTTAAGAGAAAGAGACATGATTTGGCCGTGGTTTTCTCAGAGTAATTTATGTGGCTAATTCAGTTAGATACCTATGAGGCCAGATTATCGTCTTAGAAGTTTGTAAGGAAACCTTACCTTGCATAGATGGTCACAGGCCAGAAGAAAAGGGTAAAGCTTATCTATAGGGATTTAAGGGTTGCCACCTTTGGCTTTTAGAGCTTTTTACGTAGATGAACTTGTGCTTTTAATCTATGTCTTTGAAACATTTTAAACATACAGAAATAGGAATCTTAAAATAATTCTCTATAGTCCTCATTTATATAGCACACATTTTGCTCACATTATAAATCTGTTCTTTTTGCAAATAAAGTGCTCATTTTGGCTGTTTTCCAGATATGACAGTTGGTGGACATGCTTCAGTAGAGAAAAGGAAATGTTCCCTGCTTATCTACTCTCTCCCGTCTGCCCAAGATAGTGTGTCTGTCAATTGTGACCTGATTTTGAAATAATTTATTAAATAGAGGGATGCATGATGTTATTTAAAATTTTGGTATGACATTGACTTTTAGTCCTTTATAATAAGCTTTTCACTAGATTCTCTGGGTGAGGTATATTGCTCTTGGGGTTTTAGAAATTTCTTAACTTCTTCCTTAAATTTGGACTCTGTTCAGTGTCAACTATGACTAATGTTTACTCAGGAAATTAAACACACTTGTTTATTCAGAAGATGAAGCATGCTTTATGCTTTTTTTGGCCATGAAAACATTATTTTGGAAATACATTACTCTTATAGGTAAGGAAAATGTCCTTACATTAGCAAGTAGACTGCTTAAGCAAAGTAATAGACAAATAAATATGCAGTACTTGTCTTTGTTAAAGTTTATTGTTTTCATTAAATTTGTTGACATCTTTCCATATTTTTTAATGTCAGATTTTAATATACATGCAATAGATAGTAATTTAAAGTTTTTAATTTGTAATCTTTTCACTTGAAGTTGGGCGAGAAGTCTAAATGAATTATATGTCTTCTAAAAAGCATGTTCTTGGCCAGGCGTGGTGGCTCATGCCTGTAATCCCATCACTTTGGGAGGCTGAGGCGGGTAGATCATGAGGTCAGGAGATCGAGACCATCCTGGCTAACACAGTGAAACTCCGTCTCTACTGAAAAAACAAAAAAAAAAAAAAAAAAGAAAAATTAGCTGGGTGTGGTGGCCCACACCTGTAGTCCCAGCTACTCAGGAGGCTGAGGCAGGAGAATCACACCTGTAGTCCCAGCTACTCAGGAGGCTGAGGCAGGAGAATTGCTTGAGCTTGAACCCGGGAGGTGGAGATTGCAGTGAGCCAAGATCGCGCCACGCCACTGCACTCCAGCCTGGGCAACAGAGCGAGACTCCGTCTCCCCCCAAAAATGCCATGTTCTTTGTTTTTAAATTGCTATTCTCCAAAATCTACCCTAAACCTGTAGCTGTAATTCATTTCTCTCTCCTGCACTCTGGACATGTTATCCCCCGTGTCCTATTGAACATCTCCTCCTCAATGGAGGTATGAAATGCAAAACATTCATTGTCTGTGCCCAGAGTTCTGCTCTACTCTGCTACTTGCATGATTTGTGTTAGGAATGATAGTGCATCATTTAAACTAGAAACTCTAGACCCATGCCTGACGTTTTTCCTTACCACTTCTGTCCATTCAGCATGACCACTTCCAATAACAGTCCTTCCAACCCGATTCCCCCTCTGCCATTATAAACATTGTTATTCTTTGACTTAGAAATGTATCAATGGAGGCTGGGCACAGTGGCTTACATCTGTAATCCTAGCACTTTGGGAGGTTGAGGAGGGTGGATTGCTTGAGCTTAGGAGTTACAGACCAGACTGGCCAACATGGCAAAACCCCGTCTCTGCTAACAATACAAAAAATTTAGCTGGACATGGTGGTGCATGCCCGTAGTCCCAGCTACTTGGGGGGCTGAGGTGGGAGGATCACTTGAGCCCAGGAGGTTGAGGCTGCAATGAGCTGAGATTGTGCCACTGCACTCCAGCCTGGGTGACAAAGTGAGACCCTGTCTCAACCCCCCACTCCCCCGCCCCCCCAAAAAAGAAAAATCAATGGCTTGCCATTGCTTAATGAATAAAGTCCATACTCTTTGGCATATCACTTGAGGCCTTTTGTGGTTTGGCTCCCTCCTACCTGCCACATTTTTTTACCAGTTCTTCTTTGTAGCAGCATTCTCCAACCAGACTCAATTCATGTACTTGGTGTTTTCAGCAGGCATCATGGACTTTCCACTGTGGCCTGCCCCAGTCTCTCCCAGAATGTCCATCTTTCCCTTATGTGCTCAGTGAAGCCCTACTCATCCTCCCAGACTCAACTCTGGCATAATCATCTCTTCAAGGAAGCTTTGCCTGATCTCTCTTTATGGTACTTCCCTGGCACCTTGTACATGCATCTATTTTCAGCATTTAGTATACTGCCATGTAATTATTTGTTTACATGTTTGCCTTGCTACTAGACACTGAGTTCCTTGAAGTCTGAAACTTTGGTTTAGTTATCTTTTAAAGTGCTGTACAAGTGTTTTTATTTTATGCCTAGAACATATACGGCATTCAGGAGATGATTAGTTGAGTGAATAAATACAGAACAGGGCACATGCTAATGGGACATGATTTGGATTATGTCTTTGAGAGTAATGGTTGACTGAGAAGGTAGCTTTGGTTAGCAATGCCAGTGCTGAGAACAATTAAATATAGTATATTTGAGCACCTATTACGTGCTAGGCATTGTGCCCATTGCCATACATGTGCTAGTATTTAGGACAGTGAGAGCCACATAAGTCAACCAGGTAAGTAATTGGACTACATAAGCAACAGAATTGGATTTGGAATCCAAGATTGCTTGACTCAAAAGCCAGTGCTCTTAATGCTGGAAAATTATCAGAGATGAGGAGGGAAAACCCACTTTAAAACAAAGGCAAAACAGTGTGTTTACGGTAAAGGCAAATTTGCAATCATAGTTTCTACTTTTCACTATGGGTTCCAGAGATTTGTAGGAGATATTTTGGGAGAGGCAGTGGTAAGCTCATGCTCTTAGTAACTTTCAATAAATGAAAAAGTAAATTGTTGATAAGGTGGGGGGAGTTAAATAAAATTAAGCAAAAAGAGAAGAAAAAGTTGTGGTGGAAGGTGAAGGAGAGGAGGCATCACGTGGTGAGAGGAAGGAAGGGAAAGAACTTGATCAATATGTTTGTATCAGATTTGGCTAAACAGAGAAACTAGGATTCATTAAGCACCTAGTATATTCTAATCCATATAGATATATCATATTCTTATCAATTCTCACAACAAACCTCTAAGGTAAATATTATTTTTCTCAATTGCTTTTGGTTAAAGTCTCATGTACTTCAGCCTAGAAGAGGTTGAACATCATGTAGACAGTACCTGATAGAGCTTGGGTTCAAAGCCAGCTCTATAAGACTCCACTTTATGAGGAATGGTGATAATCGTAGTTGTAGCATCTGATATCTCAGTGCAGCAGCAATATGAATAAATCGTTCTGATGGATTAACAAGGTATTAGGCAGAGGCAAAGTCAGTCTAACCAGGTGGATACTTTCTGCTATGTCAATTGGTAATTGGAATTTTTATACTTTTAAAGAGAGAATGAATGTAATATAGTTACGAAATTTCTTCTTAGGATCCCTCCCTGCTGCTCTAAAATTGAGAGAATGTACCAATTAAGGGTGACATTAAAACAACTTAACCATTGATGAAGCAGAAGCACTGACCAGTCAGATGGACACTGGCTGTAAACATCTAGAGAGGCTACATGGTGTCTTTTGGCCTACTATCAGTCCTGATCTGTCTACATACTGGTGGGCTGCATCTGTTTAGAGTCTTCATTATCTGCAGAACTGAGAAGCAAAGATTTTTCAGCATGGATTGTGTTGTAGCATTATTCTACCACCCAGATTAATTTGTTATATATGCTAAACCAATTAGCATTTATAGTGAGAATGACATTTAAGGAAGATGAAAAGAAAGGAGATGTAGTAGAATAATGAGGCTCTCATTTACATGATTACTACCTTGCCTAAGAACCCCCGAAAAAATTTACTTGTTTGATATTTGGTTTCTCATTTATCCATCTGCTTGTTCGTTTGCTCATTTATATATCCATACGCTTTTTTTTTTCTTTTTTTTTTTTGAGATGGAGTCTCCCTCTGTCACTCAGGCTGGAGTGCAGTGGCCCAATCTCAGTTCACTACAACCACCGCCTCCCAGGTTCAAGCGATTCTACTGCCATATCCTCCTGAGAATCTAGGATTACAGGCATCCACCACCATGGCCAGCCAATTTTTGTATTTTTAATAGAGACAGGGTTTCACCATGTTGGCCAGCCTGGTCTTGAACTCCTGACCTCAGGGAATCCATCTGCCTCAGCCTCCCAAAGTGCTGAGATTACAGACATGAGCCATGGCACCCAGCCTCATCCCATGTACTTTTATTTTAAGACCCTTAGTTCTGTCAATTCTGAGGAAGGATTTTATTTCTTTTACAATTTTTTTTTTAGATATTATAAAACAGGAATAATCTGACTGTAATTAGTCTAATTACAGATTACTTATTTACATATCTGATTTTATATACTAAGCTGTGAGCTATTTGTGGATACTTTTTTTAAGCCACCCACCCCCCCACATGCCTGGTACTGTATTTCAATAAATATTTTGGTAACTGAATGAAAGAACTGTTAGATCCAGAATTCAGTCGGTTTAAATGTATGTTCTTTGTAACTCAAGCCTGCAAGTTATTGGTTCATGTTTTCCTCCAGCAACCATATAATGAGCTCTTAACACATGTGAACTGTTGTTCTGGGGATAGGTAACAGCCCCTTAGGTGACAGCAGGAAGAAAAGATGGAATGCTGGGACTCCAACATTAGACAGGGAAGGCCTTTTAAAGGGTGCTCTGATGTGCACTGTCAAACCATATTGTCACCCTGGGGTGTAGGGAGCAATAGGTAATTAGGATTAGTCAGGTTATGTTACAGACCAGCCTGTGCAAAGACTCAAGACCTCCCCCCCAGTGAGAAACAAGCCTGGGGAGTTTTGGAACTGCACAGGGGCGACTGCGTCTTAGGTGTCAGATGGCCCAAGGGAGCTAAGGATCTGAGAATCAGGATATCATAGCCTTGCTGGGGAAAAGACAATCAAAGTATCAATGGTCAAGGCAGACAAAGGACCTGGGAATGCAGGAGATCAGGAGCAGAGGAGAGAATGAGCTTGAGCCAAAGGCAGGTTTTATTTGATTGTTGACCTATTTATAGGTCTTAGAATACGAGTGAGGTAGCTTTTGAGCATGATTTCCCAACCTTGGTACTATTGACATTTGGACCAGATAATTTTTTTTGTTGTTGAGGATGGGGTGGGGCTGTCCTTTGCATTGTAGGATTGCAGCATCCCTTGCCTGTACACAGTGGATGCCAAAAATCATCTCTAGACACTGCTAAGTGTTCTCTGGGAGGCAAAATTGCTTCTGGTTGAGAACCAATGCTTTGGAGGTAAATGAATCAAGTGGCTGCTGCTCGCTAAGGAAAGGGTGAAGAGAACAGTGATAATGAATGGCTCCATAAATGTTACGTCTTTCCATATAAATTCCAAAAGGAATCAGGACCAAAAGTAACCTAGTTGTGAACAATTGGTCACTGGTAGAGATGAAATAAATTCTGAGATTCAGCAGCCTTTGTATTTGCAAATGTGAACTACTATGCATGGAAATGCAACTATTTTAGATTGTAGTGGAGAAATTGTGTTTGGAGAAAGGAGATTGGAGTTGATATAGTTAGGCATAGTTGAGGAGAACTTTGAAGGTCAGTTAAGAAGGCTTAATTAGCTTGGAATTAACACTCGATTAGTCAGAAATTAGCAAGAAATAAATGTTGAAAGAACTGGGTTGAAGATTTCTTTTTCTTATTTCTTCTTACAAAGTAAAATACAAAAGGAAGTCCTTTTGAAAAATTCAGGTTTTGTTAATTTTTGGGTATTTTATTCTGATCACTTGACATCACCTCCCTCACACCCACTGAGCAACTCTATTATAGCTACTATTGTGAAAAACAGAAATTTTGCTGTTTCTAAATCTGTATTTTGTTTAGAGTTGAGTCTCCCCAAACTTACAGTAGCTTTATCTAGACTTTTCTTGCTGCTACTATTTCTTAAGTAAATTAATAAATACCCCTCCCCCAACAAACCCCCTATTACATTTACCAGACCACCTGTTGCAAACCTTTTTCACGCTCTATAAATTTCATTCTTGCTATAGTCACTCTCAGCAGATAACTTGGTTTCTTTTTTAACCCAACTTAAGGACATTTGGGCATGAGCTTTTCAGAACTTTTTCTGGTGTCTCTCTCTACCTCTGCTTTTATTCTTTCTTTTTCCCTGCGTATCTGCCTTGCAGTAAGAATGCCCTCCCCTTTTCTAAGATGAACTTCTGCATGTGTGCTCATGAGTGCATATCCTACCCTTTCTCCTCCAGTCTTTTATTGTCCTTTGATTTTCCTCTTGTCTTCGCATATTCATTCTGTCCTCAAATCTTTCCTTTTGTACTCTTGCTAAGGTGTTTTTTTTTTTTTTTTTCTCAGACAACAAACCAAAAAAACACAAAAGCTTTTCTTGACTTTTGTGTGTGTTCAAATCCTGCTCTCACTTATCTCAGGCTTTTTGTCTTCCACTCACCACCAGATTATTCAGGAAAAAAGAACCACCAATACATTATGCTTTACTATCTATCTACTTGTTGATCTTTTGTACTCATACGCTATTGGAACAGCTCTCTTAAACTTCACCATCATCTTCCTAATCACCAAATGGTATGTCCTCCATATCCTTATCTTCCTGTGTTTCTCAGCAGCATTTGATATCATTGACTGTTTTTTTCTCTTAAAACTTTTTCTCCTTTGACCTTTTTGACTTAATACTAACTCACTTACCCTTCCATTTTTATCTTTCCTCCTTCTTTGAGCTCTTTGACAGTTTCTTTTTCCTAGCTTAGGCATTTCTAAATATTGTACCATTGGATATTTTGTCTTTATTTTGTATTTTGTTTATTTCCTTTGATAGTTGTAGGAACCATTTCTGTATAAGCAGTTCTCCAATTTACATCTCTAATTCTGACCTTTGTCTTGAGCTTCACCTGTGTTTTCAATCAGTGGATATCTGCTTTATTATTGTGGTGTTAGTTGGAATTCACTGTGGCCAAAACCAGATGGAGAGAGCTTCTACAGACCATGTGAGCTCCTCTTCTTTCCTTCCCCAAATCTGACTGAAATGGCAGTAGAAGACTTTAAAAGATATTAACTTATAAGGATAAAGAAATTGGGATAGCAGAAAAGAGAGCTTAACAAAGTTTTGGAAGATGATAAATACAGGAAGAATGTTACCTACAGAGAGTTACCTTTAATTTTCTGAAGTCCCTATAGAAGAGACACTGATGAGATGCAAATCCTTTAGAGACTCACATTTGGAAAGTCCTGGCACCACAAAAGCTGGGAGTAAAACACAGAGCAGAATATGAATCTTGGTTAAAAGTACAAGAGCCTTTAGATCACCCAGATACCTTTCTCTGCTATGGGAAGTTGGGTGAAACTTCCCTTCACCCCCTGAGGGAAGCAGAGACAATTCAAGAAGAATACTTCCAAAAACTCTTATTAATTTCATTAGAGTAATAAGAGAAGATATTGTACCTTTAAAACAAGAACAGATGCTATGAAGGAGGTAAAATTAGATAACAAGAAAGTAGTTTGGAAATTTAAAATTTATTATTAACCAACATAAAAAATTTTAGAAGTTTGAGGATAGCATTGAAGAAATCTCATAGAAAGCAGATCATCAACAACAGCAGCAACAAAGGAAAAAATAAACCTAAGAGATGGAACATAGGAAAGAAAAGAAAATTAGAGGATCAATTCAGCATGTTCAAGATCTGACCATTAGGGGTTCCATGCGTGAATTCATGTATCCAAGCCTTTTGCCAGTGCCCTCCATACTGACTCTGGACTTGGTTATGTGATGCAATTTGATCAATTTATTATAGAAAACTTGACACAACAGAGGCTTAAAAAGCACGTTTTTTCTTCTATTGTTATTTTAATTGACATATAATTGTACATATTTATGAGTGATACTTTTTTCTTCTTTTTTAAAAGTGTATCCATTATTGGCTAAAGTGTGATATTTTGATACATGTATACAATGTCTGAAACCTCTGTGATTATCATGAAAACATGCTTGCGGATGAGACTCATGAAACAGGTCCCTGTCTTACCTAATACCATTAATTAATTAATTACAGAGTCTTGCTCTCTCCCTGGCTAGAGTGCAGTGGCAGCATTACAGCTCACTGTAATCTCCACACCTGGGCTCAAGTGATCCTTCTGGCTCAGCCTCCTGAGTATAGTTGGGACTACAGGCATGGGCCATTGTGCCTGGCTAATTTTATTATTATTATTTTTTTTTGGTAGAGACAAGGTCTTGCTATGTTGCCAAGGCTGATTTCGAACTCCTGGCCTTAAGTGATCCTCCTGCTTCAGCCTCCCAAAGTGCTGGGATTATAGGTGTGCGCCTCTGCACTATCTCCAAATACCATTTTAAATTCAGCTAACAGCCAACCTACCCCAGATATCTGCGTGAGGTCTAGTCAACACCAGAAAGAACTCCCTAGCCAAATCCAACCAAGATCAGCAGAACTGCCTGGCTGACTGGTAGATTCTAGAGCAATTATGAATGGCTGTTGTTTTATGCCTGAGTTTTAGGATGGTTTATTATGAAGCCTTATTACAGCTACAGGACACCTGATACAAATAGAGAACAAGAAAAAGGAAGGAAGCTATCAAAGAAATATTACAAGAAAATTTCCTAGCACCGGTGGATATGTGTCTAGACTGAAAAGGCTGCCCAAGTATCCAGCACAATAAATGAGAAAAGAATACCAGCCATATCATTCTGAAATTTAAGAACATCATAGATTAAAATAAGGTCCTAAAAGCTTTGTGGAGGGAGTATAAAATGAAAAGAAAGCATAAACACAACTCACGTAGAGATGAATGGAAATCAGAATGGCATCAAACTCAACACTGGGTGGTAGAGGACAGTGGTGCAATGCTTTCAAAATTCTGAGGGGGAAATCCTTTTCAGTTTAGATTTCTCTATTCAGCTGAAAGTATCAATTAGATATGAGGACGGAATGAAGAAATTCTAAGTCCTGGCAGGATTAAACAATTTATATCTTATGTGTGATTTCATAGAAAGCTTCTGGAGGATGAAATTTCATAAAACCAGGGAGAAAATCAATACAGAGAAAGACACAGGATTCAGGAGAACAGACTTAATATGACAGGGCAGAGAGAAGTTCCAGGAAAGCAACTGTTCACTAGTCCTTGAGAGCAACCACTCAGATTAGAGAAAAAGGATGGAGGGTTATTGAGGGGGTGGTTTTGAGGGGAACAAATAAAAATGAAGTATTTGGTATGTTTGAATGTTTGGGAAAAAATGAACAGAACAAATGTGTTGGACTCAGAAAAAAATTGTAATAGGTAAATGAAAAACTAAGCAAATGAAACAAATGGTAACTATTAACTTCAGAAAAATACAACTTGTTTCTAATCTTGGAAACATATACATAATCATATTATATTATCTGGCTCAGTAATGAATATTTGTGTAGTCATAATAATGTTATAAATACTATAAATATAAATACATTTTTATATGGGGAAGGGAAAGTGTGTGTGATCGGGAAGGAGAGTGGGGAGGAGGGGAGGAAGGCTGATGGTGCAAGTGAGCCAAAGTCTCAGTAACTATAATAGGAATTCAAATGATAGTCTTGAGAATTTATCAGTCAGGAAATACCCAAATAAACTTAATATTTAGATGAGAACAAACTACTACAAGAATTGGAACAGGCCAGCTGAAGTGGCTCATGCCTGTAATCTCAGCACTTTGGGAGGCCTAGACAGGTGATTGTTTGAGCCCAGGAGTTCGAGACAAGCCTGGGCAATGCAGAGAAAACTCATCTCTGCTAATATATATGTGTGTGTATATATATATACACACACACACACACATACATACACATATTAGCCGAGCATGGTGGTGTGCACCTGTAGTCCCGGCTATTCGGGAGGCTGAGGTGAGAATCACTTCAGCCTACAGTGAGCTGTGATTGTACCACTGCACTCCAGTCTGGGTTACAGAGTGAGACCCTGTCACAAACAAACAAACAAACAAACAAACAAACAAACAAGAGAGAGAGAGAATTGGAACAATGGTTTGTGGAGTATGGGACTAGAGCAAGTGTTGACAATTTTTTTTTTTTTCTGTAAAGCACTAGAAAGTGAATATTTTAGGTCTTGTGGACCACATAGTCTTTGCTATTACAGGGTGAAAGCAGCCATTAACAGTCCATAGATGAGTGGACATGATTGTGTTCCAGTAGAATTTTATTCACTGAGACAGATGGTGGATTGAATTTGGCCTGTGGGCCATAGTTTGCTAACCTCTAGGCTAGAGGGCAAAAGAGGGTGTCAGAGGGATGAATTTTTTCTTTTGAATCCAAGCTCAGTTTTTGGACTTGGCTGTGTTTTTTTGTTGTTGTTGTTGTTGACGACTGTAAAGTAAATATATAGAGTAATCTTCCATCTGACTCCTCACATTAGTCCCCTCTTCTCCTTTTCTCCTTTTGCTTGTCTGAGATGCTAGTTTAGGGTCTTGCCTGAACTATTGCAGTAACTTATTAACCCCAATATTTGGCTTCCGGAATGTGCATCCAATCTATCTTTATTTGTAAAGAGTTCATGCTATGGTGTTTACTTGACCTACTCGCCATTCTCCAAATGTTGATCCTGATTTCTTGCTTCTGTGCTTTTTGCTGTTCCTCCTGGAAATGTTCTCCTTCTTTGCCATTTCAGCTTTTCAAAACTGTGTATATCTTTCCAAGTTCTACCTGAAATAACTGCTTCCCTTAGAAACTGTTCCTGGTTTCCCTCCACCAGCCTCCAAACTCCCATCCAGCTAGCCAACCAGAGGTGATTTGCCCCTTTTTGGGGAGAGATTGAGTTTGGAGTCAGTCTTGAATTTGAATTTATACCCTACAATATACTTGGTATATGACCTTGAAATAATTTTTTGATCTGCCTGAGGCTTTTTCTCATGTATAAATATTTCATATGGTTCTTGAGAGGTTAAAATTGGTTTAATTTGTTTTCTTATCTTCATTTGGTGTTCCACAATTAATATAGCTCAACCTCACATTATAGTCATTTGTGTACTTCTCCTATCCCCCAGCCCTTAGCAGCTGCGTTCAGATTGTATCTTCCCCATCTTAAGTATCCTGAAGCCAAGCTCAGAAAGTATTGATCTGATTGAATTCAATTGAATTAAGAAGGACATATTTACAGTATTAATCCTTAGCTGAAGATTTCTGATTTTATGGTAAAATTAGAGAAATTTTGTATTCTCCAGTTTGTCTGTTTCCTAATCTCTGTTACATTGTCTATTTTTATTAGTTCATGTCTGTTTTCTCCTACATTGCAAAGAAAGTGCGATGTTGGGGAGGAGAATAGTGACTTGATTTTTCCTTTGATGGGAACTAAGCCATATGTTTATATTGAGTCAGCTACTCCAGACTCTGAATTCTCAATCAGATGGTCAGCAGTGTTTAATTGAATTCCCAATATGTGCAAGGCTATGCTAGGTGCTGTCACTCCAGGGAGATGTAACCATCTGGAGGAACTTTTTCAAAGAACCTAGAATATGAGAATATGTTTCTTTGTATCTAAATTAAAATGATACTAATTTTGGCAAAGTAAATAGTTGGCATAAAAGCTGTCTTTTGCCTCTGCCTTTTTTCCTTTTTTTTTCTTTAATTCTTTCTTCTAATCTCCAATAAAAGGCATCCTTCTTTTTTTGCTATGGCCAGGATGGCATACTTTTTCCTTGATTTCTTTCCTTCCTATTTATAGGTAATTTGTGTAATACAAGGCTCTATTTAAAATCTTTTTCAAGGTCTTTTCGTTTTTGGATCTTTTTCTAACTTTAAATGTGTACATGTGGTAGGCAGAATCCTAAGATGACCCTCCAAGATTTTCTGCCATAATTTCTAGGACTGTAAATATGATGGCTGTTACTTTCATAATTAGGTTACGCAGCACAAGGGGTTTTGAGATATAATTGAGATTCCTAATCAGTTGACCTTAACGTGGGGGAGATTATCTGGGTGGGTCTAATACAGTCACATGGGCCCTTTGAACAGATTTTTTTCTAGCTGCTATTAGAAGAACAAGTCAGGTACATTCAAAATATGAGAAAGGTCCAGTGCACCATTGCTGGCTTTGAAGATGGAGATGAGCACATGCAGGGGCTGGAGAACAGCATCTAGGAGTTGAGAGCAACCTCCATCCAATAGCCAGCAAGGAAATGGGGGCCTCAGTCCTATTTGCTGTATGGAACTGAATTCTGCCAACCACCTGCATGTGCCTGGGGGTCTTATTCTCTAGAACTTCCAGATAAGACCAGTTTGGTAGACACCTTGATGTTGGCTTTGTGAGACTTGAAGCAGAGAACCCAGCTGAGCTCACTGAGACTTCTGACCTACAAAACTGTGAGATAATAAGTTTTTAGTAATTTGTTATGTGGCAACAGAAAACTAATATAGCACTGGTCTTCTCTATTAGGAAATGAATTCTATTTCCTACTCCACGAGTTGTTGCTCTATTTTTTCTTCTTTTCATTGTTAAGTTTCTAAACTAAATGATCTAAACTCACTGTCTCAATTTTCTTGCCAATTGTTTTTTTTTTCCTAAATTCCCATGCCTCTGTCTCCCTGGTGTCCAAAAATGGCTTTGTGATGACTAGCCTTCTTAGTAAACGTAGCGACCTCAGATCTCATTTCCTTTGGTGTTTTGTATTGCACTTGATTTTTCTCTCCTGAATTTTTTTCTGTTTTTCTTTTTTTATTACTTTATGATTCTGTATCCCCCTCCCCACTCCTTTTGTCTTCTTCACAAACCTTGCTGACCAGTATGAGAGTTGAATTTAGACCTATTTTAGGGAACCAGCAAAGGTAAATGAGAAAACAGGATTTGAAGGGAGCTTTTGGAGCAGTCCAACTTATTTTTTCTAGACAACTTTGTTAGTTTAAGACTCTTCCTAAACAACCACATGTCCTCCTTGGCCATTTTCCTGTAGTCATCATATAGATCAGTTACCTACTGCCCCGGTAGTGCTTCCTAACAAACCACTACAAACTTGCTGGCTTAAAAACCTAATCATTTGTCATTTATGTATCTGCTGATCTTGCTGGGACCCAGCAAGGTGGCACTGCTGTAGGCTTGGTGGGTTGTGGTTCTGCATGTTGCGGATTGTTGCAATATGTGTTTGCTGTGGTGGTAGTACTCCATGTATTTCTGTCCTCCTTTGTGGAATGGTCTAGCCGTGCCATGTTCTTCTTATGCGCATAGCAGAGGTGCAAGAGGGAAAAAGTTAACATGTAAGGGCTCTTTAAGGCTTGGCTTTGAAACTGGCATATACTGTCAATTCCAGCTCATTCTGTTAGCCAAGCAAATTACAAGGCCAAAGTGCAAACCAAGGAGTGGGAGAAAACACTTAGATATAGATGGAATCATGTCCCCTGCCCAAAATTTCATATATTGAAGCCCTGACCCCCAGTACGATGGTATTTGGGGATGGGGCCTTTGAGATATAATTAGGTTTAGATGAGGTCTTGAGGGTAGGGCCCTCACGACGGACTTAGTGCTTTTATAGGAGGAGACACCAGAGAGCTTGCTCTCTTTCTCTCTTTGTCATGTGAGGACACAGTGAGAAGGTGGCCATCTGCAAGCCAGAACTCTACCATGCTGGCACCCTGATCTCAGATTTCCTCCAGAAATGTGAGAAAATAAATTTCTGTTTAATAAGCCACCCAGTCTGTGGTATTTTGTGCAAGGCTTACATATATGATTAAGGCCACTGATCTAGGGAAGAATGGAGAATTGGGGCAAAAAATGCATGCTGTCAGAGACATTGAGTAGTATCTCATATTCTTTCTTCCTCCTTTCCCCACTCAGAGAAAGAATATCTACTTTTCTTTATAGTCTTTTTAAAAACTCTGTCTGTATCCTGTATTAATCATTAAAGGTTAGGCTATCCTTCCATGACAAACAACCTCCAATTTCTCAGTGAGTTGACACCACCAGAGTGAATCTGGGGGATTCTCCACGGCAGCCTCCCTGCAGGTGTTGGCTCTGCATTCTACACTGTACCTGTCTATAACACCTCCATATTAACTAGTGATTTCCATGTCACGTTTGGGGAGCCAAACACCAGCAATTAAATGCTTTGGCCCCAAAGTGACACATTATCATTCTTGTGTAGGCAGAACTAGAAGAGAACCATGTATTGGTGAACATCAGTTATGATGTCTACTCTCTCTCCTCCCAGGCCTGTTTTCTTCTTTGGGCTTCATTTCTTCCTGCAACAGGGGAAACTGAGCTAGAGAACTTTCTGCTCAGACAGTCTATGTTCCACGTCACCAACAGTCTTGTAGCTGCTTTGCCTTGCTGCCTTGGTGCTCTGGATTAAGTGCCCATGACCTCCACCAGAGTCACCTAGTTTATGAGAAATATCTGTGGGCATCCCTGAGGACCTGCCTAGCAGACCTGGCTGATGATATTGTGAGACAATTGCTTTTGAAAAATGAAATATATACACTTTAATTTGGTGTCTGAAATTTTCTAATTCTAGCCCAAATTTGTTTTCAAGGATCATCTACTACTACCAACTTCAATCTAAACTGACACCTTACTGTTCCTTAGATATAACCTCAGACTTAATCTCTTACTACTTTTGTTTTTGTTCACTTTGCTGTAGCCACACTGGCTTTTTTTTGTTATTGTTGTTTTACAAACATGCCAAGCTTGTTCCTACTTCAGGGCCTTTGCACCTGGTGTTTCCTTTGGCATACTCTTCCTCAGCTCCACTGTCTTTCATCACTGTCTTCCCAGGTTAAATGTTGTCACCTCAGAATGGCCTTTACTACCTTACCTGGAATGTTTCCCCTCCAGTCCCCATAGC
Source organism: Piliocolobus tephrosceles (assembly GCF_002776525.5). NCBI lineage: Eukaryota > Metazoa > Chordata > Mammalia > Primates > Cercopithecidae > Piliocolobus > Piliocolobus tephrosceles. The sequence continues at coordinate 97,500,190 of NC_045443.1, forward strand.
ATATCACCTTCACATCACTTATCTCTAGCAGAAATCATTTCATATCTTTGTCTATGTTTATTGTCTGTCTTTCCCAACTGGAATTTAAACCCTCTGAGGGTAGGGGCCTCCGCTGAATTTTTCACTGCTGTAACCCTGGCACTTAGAAGAGTGGTTGGAACATAATAATTGCTTAGTAAACTTAGCTGCTAAGTTGATGCTGGCTTCTCAGCCTTTGGCTTCCTTCACCTGGCTACCTCTCCCACCCCATCCTCATTTCAGCATGTCTAAATCTTACACAGTCTCCAAAGTCAGCTTAAAGGCCAGCTTCTTCTTGAGTTTTTCACTTATCTATGTCTCCAGTTTTTCCCTAACAATCCCTAGCAAGAAGGCATCTCTTGCCTCCTCTGAACATTCATAATATCCAACAAAAATATTTCTCGGTATCATTCTCAAAGGACTACAACACTTTTCAGATTCAGTGTGCTTCTTAATCTCAGAACAACCTAGTGATAAAGTCCTCATAGATTAAGAATCTTGGAGAGGTCCTGCAACTTGTAAGAAATCCCATCATGCCTGGAAGTCTTGTGTTTTGCCTTCGAGTCCAGCACCCATTCCTCCACATTACATGTGACATTCATTTCTCTCACACTTGTAGGTTATACACATGTATACCTATGTAACAAACCTAACCTGCATGTTCTGCACATGTATCCCAGAACTTAAAGTATAATTAAAAAAAAAAAAAAAGGGAAGTATTTGTAGTTTCAAAGCTTAGAACCATGGACAGTGATATGGTTTGACAAAGTATTAAAAAAAAAGAAAAAAAGAAGTATTTGTAGTTTCAAAGCTTAGAATTGTGGACAGTGATATGGTTCGACTGTGTCCCCCTCTGAAATCTTGAATTGTAGCTTCCGTAATTCCCACATGTTGTGGGAGGGACCTGGTGGGAGGTAATTTAATCATGGGGCTGGGTCTTTCCCATACTGTTCTCATGATAGTGAATAAGTCTCACGAGATCTTATGGTTTTATAAAGGGGAGTTCTCTTACACAAGTTTTCTCTTGCCTGCTGCCGTGCAGGACATGACTTTGCTCCTTCTTTGCCTTCTGCCATGATTGTGAGGCCTCCCCAGCCATGTAGAACTGAGAGTCAGTTAAACCTCTTTCCTTTATAAATTACCCAGTGTCATGTATATCTTTATTAGCGGCGTGAAAACTGACTAATACAGACAGCTAATGCCAGAAGAGTATAGAAAGGACACTAGTATCCTTTCTAGTAGTAGATACTAGTAGAAAGGTCTCTAGTATCTGCACTGGGCAGGTCTTATTTTGTGCTGCAGTTTTCTAACCATTTTACTTGTGCCTACAGTTAGATCTAATTTGTAATTAGGATGGTTTTACTTGAAATTATCAAAAAGTTCTGTTTAAATGGCCTTAAACAAAGAAAGAGATTTATTGGATCGTGTAACTGAAAAGTCCAAAGAAAGGATGGGTTTCAGATGTGGTTAGATCCAATTTTCATTTTTTACAGCCATAATTCTCTCAGCTCTATCCTCCTCTATGTTGCCTTCATCACAAGTGGGCTTCTTTCAGGTAGCAAAATGTATGCAGCAGTTCCTGACCTCACCTCAGCACATTTTGCCAATCAGGATTGTCTTCTTTTCCATTAAATCGAAGTCCTGGGTTTCGTTCTGATAGGACCAACTTAGGTTGTGTGCTCATTCCTACATCAAATACCCTGATAAGGCAGATAAGATGATGCTGATTTCTGAGACTACTTAAGGTTAACCCCTTTTTGTAGCAGTGGAATTAATTCCATCCAAACTCTGTGGCTGCTCTACAACAGGGTAGAATAAAAGTATTCTATCCTGTCCACTGTATTCTTCCTTTTCCTCTGGAAGCTTAGACATACGTGCTCCATGAGCTCAGGATCATACCTAGCTTGTTCTCCAGTGTATATTCTTCAGTTTTGAGTTTATGGTGGGCACTCAGTAAATATTTATTAAATGAATACATCAAGTATTTTATGAATCTTTGATTTATGCCTTTACTGAATCTTCTATCTCTGCACTTTCCTGTTCTAAAAAAAAATTTGTACATGTTTTCTCCAACAAAAGATGTACTCATATAATTTTTCCTCAGCCTAAATTTTTTTCTTCCTTCTGTTGTCTCTCAAACTATTGTTCCATCATTTTCTTTTCCTTCATTTTCAGACTTCAAGAGAGCAGTCTGCTCCAGCTATTTCCACTGCCTCAACATTCACCGATACCTTAACTCCTTGCAAACTGTGTTTTCCCTTATCACTCTGCTGCTCTCTCAAGTGTCAATAATACATTTTTTTTTTATTCCCAAATCCAGTGGCCTTTTTGTCAGTCCTAATTTTCCATGATTTTGCTGTTGCAAATAATACTGTTGATGGTCCATGCTTCTGGAAGCATTTATTGTTGTCTTGCTGATCCTTCTGCCTCTGACTGCTCTCCTCTTTCGTGGTTTGGCTTGGTTTGATTTTCTGATACTTTTCTCTTAATTCTTCCCTTTGCCTTCTCTCATCTCGTTAAATATGGATCATCTCCAAGGTTCTACATGTTTCACCCTTTCTTACCTTGTCTGCTCTCAACTTCAGCTCTCATATTTATGCTAGATGCCGTTCAAATCATAAGCCCTAATCTCTGCTCTGTCCTCCAGTTCTGAATTTGCGACTAATTCACGAACATTTTCACTTGCATATTCCACACAAAGCCAATGTGTCAGAATCTGTCCATACCCTCCTCCCTGTCCACCTTCTGTTTTATTCTTCCATTCTCTGCACGCTGATGCCATCCTCTTAGTTTCCTGTTCTCAAAAATTAAGAGAGGCATTGACTTCTCCCTTTCTTCATTTATTGTATTATTCTGAAAGGGCTGAAATAAAGTCTACTATATTCTACATTTTCAAACTTTTTAAAAATTCAACTTAAGATTGCATAAATGTCTTCTTTTGAGAAGTGTCTGTTCATATCCTTTGCCCACTTTTTGATGTGGTTGTTTTTTTTCTTGTAAATTTGTTTGAGTCCTTTGTAGGTTCTGTATATTAGCCCTTTGTCAGATGAGCAGATTGCAAAAAGTTTCTACCATTCTGTAGGTTGCCTGTTCACTCTGATGGTAGTTTCTTTTGCTGTGCAGAAGCTCTTTAGTTTAATTAGATCCCATTTGTCAATTTTTGCTTTTATTGCCATTACTTTTGGTGTTTTAGACATGAAGTCCTTGCCCATGCCTATGTCCTGAATGGTATTGCCTAGGATTTCTTCTAGGGTTTTTATGGTTTTAGGTCTAACATTTAAGTCTCTAATCCATCTTGAGTTAATTTTTGTATAAGGAGTAAGGAAAGGATGCAGTTTCAGTTTTCTACTTATGGCTAGCCAATTTTCCCAGCACCATTCATTAAATAGGGAATCCTTTCCCCATTTCTTGTTTTTGTCAGCTTTGTCAAAGATCAGATGATTGTAGTAGATGTGTGGTATTATTTCTGAGGGCTCTGTTCTGTTCCATTGGTCTATATCTCTGTTTTGGTACCAGTACCATGCTGTTTTGGTTACTGTAGCCTTGTAGTGTAGTTTGAAGTCAGGTAGTGTGATGCCTCCAGCTTTGTTCTTTTGGCTTAGGATTGTCTTGGCAATGCGGGCTCTTTTTTGGTTCCATATGAACTTTAAAGCAGTTTTTTCCAATTCTGTGAAGAAAGTCATTGGTGGCTTAATGGGGATGGCATTGAATCTATAAATTACTTTGGGCAGTATGGCCATTTTGATGATATTGATTCTTCCTATCCATGAGCATGAAATGTTCTTCCATTTGTTTGTGTCCTCTTTTATTTCGTTGAACAGTGGTTTGTAGTTCTTGAAGAGGTCCTTCACATCCCTTCTAAGTTGGATTCCTAGGTATTTTATTCTCTTTGAAGCAATTATGAATGGGAGTTCACTCATGATTTGGCTCTCTGTTTGTCTGTTATTGGTGTATAAGAATGCTTGTGATTTTTGCACGTTGATTTTATATCCTGAGACTTTGCTGAAGTTGCTTATCAGCTTAAGGAGATTTTGGGCTGAGATGACGGGGTTTTCTAAATATACAATCACTTGATCGGCAAACAGGTATAATTTGACTTCTTCTTTTCCTAATTGAATACCCTTTATTTCTTTCTCCTGCCTGATTGCCCTAGCCAGAACTTCCAACACTATGTTGAATAGGAGTGATGAGAGAGGGCATCATCGTCTTGTGCCAGTTTTCAAAGGGAGTGCTTCTAGTTTTTGCCCATTCAGTATGATATTGGCTGTGGGTTAGTCATAAATAGCTCTTATTATTTTGAGATACGTTCCATCAAAACCGAATTTATTGAGAGTTTTTAGCATGAAGACTGTTGAATTTTGTCGAAGGCCTTTTCTGCGTCTATTGAGATAATCATGTGATTTTTGTCTTTAATTCTGTTTATACGCTGGATTATGTTTATTGATTTGCATATATCAAACCAGCCTTGCATCCCAGGTATGAAGCCCACTTGATCATGGTGGATAAGCTTTTTGATGTGCTGCTAGATTTGGTTTTCCAGTATTTTATTGAGGATTTTTGCATCGATGTTCATCAGGGATATTGGTCTAAAATTCTCTTTTTTTGTTGTGTCTCTGCCAGGTTTTGGTATCAGGATGATGTTGGCCTCATAAAATGAGTTAGGGAGGATTCCCTCTTTTTCTGTTGATTGGAGTAGTTTCAAAAGGAATGGTACCAGCTCCTCCTTGTACCTCTGGTAGAATTAGACTGTGAATTCGTCTGGTCCTGGACTTTTTTTTTGGTTGGTAGACTATTAATTATTGCCTCAATTTCAGAGCCTATTATTGGTGTATTCAGAGATTCAACTTCTTCCTGTAGTCTTGGGAGAGTGTATGTGTCCAGGAATTTATCCATTTCTTCTAGGTTTTCTAGTATATTTGTGTAGAGGTGTTTATAGTATTCTGTGATGGTAGTTTGTATTTCTGTGGGATCGGTGTTGATATCCCCTTTATCATTTTTTATTGCATCTATTTGATTCTTCTCTCTTTTCTTGTTTATTAGTCTTGCTAGCGGTCTATCAGTTTTGTTGATCTTTTCAAAAAACCGGTTCCTGGATTCATTGATTTGTTGAAGGGTTTTTTATGTCTCTAACTCTTTCAGTTCTGCTCTGATCTTAGTTATTTCTTGCCTTCTGCTAGCTGTTGAATGTGTTTGCTCTTGTTTCTCTAGTTCTTTTAATTGTGATGTTAGAGTGTCAATTTTAGATCTTTCCAGCTTTCTCTTGTGGGCATTTAGTGCTATAAATTTTCCTCTACACACTGCTTTAAATGTGTCCCAGACATTCTGGTATGTTGTGTGTGTGTTCTCATTGGTTTCAAAGAACATGTTTATTTCTGCCTTCATTTGGTTATGTACCCAGTAGTCATTCAGGAGCAGATTGTTCAGTTTCCATGTAGTTGTGCAGTTTTGATTGAGTTTCTTAATCCTAAGTTCTAGTTTGATTGCACTATGGCCTGAGAGACATTTATGCAGCCAACAGACGCATGAAAAAATACTCATCATCACTAGCCATCAGAGAAATGCAAATCAAAACCGCAATGAGATATCATCTCACACCAGTTAGAATGGCGATCATTAAAAAGTCAGGAAACAACAGGTGCTGGAGAGGATGTGGACAAATAGGAACACTTTTACACTGTTCTTGGGACAGTAAACTAGTTCACCCATTGTGGAAGACAGTGTGGCGATTCCTCAAGGATCTAGAACTAGAAATACCATTTGACTCAGCCATCCCATTCCTGGGTATATACCCAAAGGATTATAAATCATGCTGCTATGAAGACATATGCACACATGTGTTTATAGCGGCACTATTCAGAATAGCAAAGACTTGGAACCAACCCAAATGTCCATCAATGACAGACTGGATTAAGAAAATGTGGCACATATACACCATGGAATACTATGCATTCATGAAAAAGGATGAGTTCATGTCCTTTGTAGGGACATGGATCCAGCTAGAAACCATCGCTCTCAGCAGACTATCATAAGAACCAAAAACCAAACAGTGCGTGTTCTCACTCATAGGTGGGAATTGAACAATGAGAACACTTGGGCACAGAAAGGGGAACATCACACACCGGGACCTGTTGTAGGGTGATGGACGGGGGAGTGGGGAGGGATAGCATTAGGAGATATACCTAATGTAAATGACGAGTTAATGGGTGCAAGCACACCAACATGGCACATGTATACATACGTAACAAACCTGCACGTTGTGCACATGTACCCTAGAACATAAAGTATAAAAAATAAAAAAAAATTCAACTTAAATACTCCTTCCTCTATGAGGCCTTTCCTTATCTTAGCTAGAAGATCAGTTTTCAATCAGTTTTTCTTATGGAGATGACAGATTGACTCTCAACTCTGAGGTGAAGGACTACAGCTTATTTTGTTTTTCCTGTCTTCAAACTCCTGGCAGTGTCTGGTAGATATGTAGTAGGTGCTCAAAAGATGTTTGTGGAATGGATAACTAACTGATTGTTCTGTTGATTTTATCTGTTTAGTATCACTGTGATTATTATTATTTTTAACTTTCTGTTCCCACTGCCTTTATTCTACTTCAGTTCCTCATTATCTTTGATCTAGACTCCTATAATGATCTCTTGACTGCCTTCATTTTCTCTTTTTTGTAGTCTGCCATATACATTGCTTTTAGATATACTTTCGAAAACACAGATCCAATAATGTCACTACATTCTATAAAGATCTTCAGTGACTCCTTATTTCCAACCAAATAAACATTTCTTACTTTGACTTTTCAAGGTCTTCTGTCATTTCACCTTAAGTAATCTTTTATTCTTCATGTCCCTGTCTTCTATATTTACTAGGCAAATTGAGCGATTTGTCCTCTATATTCCTGCCTCTGTTTATTTATTCCTTTAATAAATATTTGTTGAACATCTACGACATACCAGATATTCTAGGTGCTAAGGAGATCATTGAAAAAGTGATAGTCTCAGCCTTCTCGGAACTTGACGTCTGTTGAGGAAGAGAGACATTCAGTAATTACGTACATAATATTTCATTGCAGTTATGAAAGCATATGCTGCTGATTTTTATTGAAATGAAGGCTACCATATTCTATATTTTCAAATTGTATCTTTTAAAATCTAACTTAAACACCCCTTCCTCTGTGATGCCCTTCCTTGTCTTAGCTAGAAGTCATCTTTCAGCCTCTAAGCTCTGGTCCCACTCTACTTGTACCTTCTCATGACTCATCTCATGCTTTGCTTTGTATTATTATGTGTGAATATTCTTTCTCTTACAAGGCATTTAAATTGTTACTGTGGAATTAGAATCACTTTCAACTTTGCATATCTTAGTATCTTTCTTATAGCAAGTTGGAAGCGTTAAGTAAGATGTAATGTGGGATCGATCTTTTCAGGTATTTATTTTAAGTATCTTTTTTTTGGGCTTTATTGATTGGCTGTATGTTCATCAGTTTGATTCATCAGGTATTAGCAGGGGAGAGACCAGGATGTGAATCTTGGCCCTGACAGGAGAGAATAGAGGTAACCTACAGATTCTCTTTCATTTACTCTGCCTAGTTTTTTTTCCCCCTGAAATCCCCAGAAATGTTTTTGTTTTGTTTTATTATTAGCTTCTATATTGCTGCTTTTTAATATTGTTACATTTAGTGCCATATTGTATCTGGAGGTTATACTGCTTTACATTATTGTACATTTCATTTATTGTCATGCCCTATTTAGGATATTGTTGTGTCAGCCATAGAGCTGACTAAGATGTTCACAAACAGGGCACTCAGAGATACCTTGAGGCATTGTGGGAGTATAGATTGCATGCTTATCTCTGGACATATAATCAAGCTTTACTTAGAGTAAATGTGTATTCTTTCCAATTATTTGGCTGTTATTTCTTGCAATTTTTGGAAATGTGCTTACGCATTTACTAATGTTATAGGAATGATTTTGTCAGACAACAGTGAATATTTTGTCTACCTAAATTGTCAATGAAAGTACATCTTAACTGTTAATGATTAGCAAAGAGCCTTTTTAAAATTGTATACAATTAAAGGAAATTAAAATAACTTTCTCTTAAATGTGCAAACTTAATTTTATTAGCTGCCCTTTGGGAACTAGGTTATTGGTTTCGTGTTCCCTTTACATGAAAAATTATAGTGAATCTCCTTTTACAAAGGAGAAAATTTCGTTACTCTAGGATTATGTCTTATCCCACATTTTATAACACGTAACTAACTGAATTTACTCTTTGAAAAGTGAGCATTAAATAAATACAGTAGCAGTTGAGCACTTTTCTGCTTCTCAGTGTTGAATAATAAAAAGAGAAATCTTGTCATTTGTTTTTAGTTACCTTGATCCTGATAAGGTCATGCTAATACATCACCTTCATTCCTTGTGTGAAAATATTTATACTACAATGAACCTGTGATGATGAGACTTCTGGAAGAATGATGGAAAGAACCTTCAGGTGGCCGGGCAGGGTGGCTCACACTTGTAATCCCAGCACTTTCGAAGGCTGGAGCAGGAGGATCACTTGAGCCCAGGAGTTCAAGATTATCCTGGTCAACATAGTGAGACCCCTGTCTCTACAAAAAAGAAAAAATAAAAATTAGCTGTGCATGGTGGCTCACACCTGTAATCGCAGCACTTTGGGAGGCTGAGGTGGGAGGATTGCTTGAGCTCAGGAGTTTGAGACCAGCCTGGGAAACACAGTGAGATCCCACCTCTACAAAAAATAGAAAAGTACCTGGCTGTGGTCACAGCCACCTGTAGTGCTAGATGCTCGGGGGCTGAAGCAGAAGGATTCCTTGAGCTCAGTAGGTCGAGGTTGCAGTGAGTTATGACTGTGCCACTGCACTCCAGTCTAGGTGACAGAGCAAGACCCTGTCTCAAAAGAAATTTTTTTTAAAAGGAACCTTCAGATGGTATATAGGCCTACTCTGGTTTGTTTATAATGAATGCAGGCCCCCAACTAAGCTGTTGTTTAAGAAAAGGTGGTTATTAGATCTGAAAGAAAATAGGAGGCATATATTTTTACTTTTTTGGATTAAATGGGAATGGCAGTTTTCTTCTGCACCTTAAGCTTGCCCTCTCTACCAGCCTCTGCAGGGCCTCTTGATCCTTCAGATTTCTCATTTTTATCTAACAGGCCTGATGGCTCATTCTGAGCATTGGGAATGGAAGGTCCTTACTCTCTGAGAATATACAAGGCAGGAATTAGCAGCTGCTCTTTAGTTTTTGATCTGTTAATCGGGCAGCCATACTGGCTATTTTGGCAATATTGGTGGCAAATTGCCACTTGAATCTTACAAAAGAGTGTGACTGTGTGACCAACTCTGGTTTTCTCTAGCATGTAGGCTGGGGATTTCATGTCACCAGTGGTGATTGGATGTTTAGAATACTTCATTTTGCCTCTTATGATATGTTAGCAACTTGAATAATATAAGAAGAAAGGTGCGTTAGTCATCTATTGTTGTATAACAATATTACCATAAACTTAGTGACTTAAAGCCACATGTATTTGTTGTCTCATCGTTTCTGGGGCCAGGAGTCAGGGTATAGCTGACTTGAATCCTCTGCTCAAGGTCTCACAAAGCTTCAGTCAACATATTTGCTAGTAGTTAGTTCTCAGCTGGGGCTCAACTAGGGAAGGAGATGTTTTCAAGCTCACTTGGGCTGTTGGCAGAATTTAATTCCTGTGGTTGTAGGACTGAGGGTTTCAATTTCTTGCTGGCTATCAGTCCAGGGCCAGCTTCAGCAACTAGAATTGTCCTGCAGTTTCTGGCCGTATGACCGCTTGCTTCCTCAAAGCCAGTAAAAGACGGAGACTCCAACAAAATGGATATGACAGATTTATATAACATAATCACATAGTCATGTACATGTATCACATCTGTCGTGTCACCTTCGCTTATTCTTTTGACTATAAACAAGCCACATGTCCTGCCCATACTCAAGGGGAGGGATCACAATGGTACGTGGAAACTGGGAATTGGGGATTATGAGGATCGTGTTCAGAGCCCACCTGACATCCAAAGAGAAAGGAAAATTGGGTTGATTCTGCCCTCAGGATTTTCTTTTCACTTATTATAGATAACTTGAAGGCAGGATTCTTGTCTCATTTATCATGTATCTTCTGTTTGCTACCATCACCCACCTACTAGATGGTGTGTTACACTTAGTAGAAACTCAGTTGGTACTTGTAAGCTTAACTGTTATAAAACTACTATCAAAGAAAGAAAATACATACCCCTTTTCTCAGAAGAAGGTATCCTAGTGCTCTACATGTATTTAATTTGGGAGAATACAGATCACCTTGTTAAATCAGTATAGCAATATGATAGTCGTTTGAAGATTTGGAACTGTACGCCACGTTGTCAGGAGAGACTAGCAACTGTATAAGGAGGCCTTCTTTTCATCGTGTTCTACTTCTTTGTCTGTCAGCATAACATTTTCTCCCAAATCAGCAGGCAAAATTAGCAAGGGCTTTTAATTTTTGTCTATGAGAAGAACATAAGCTGCCAAATCAAAGGAGAAGTGGGTATTTCTAACTCTGAGACTTATGTTCCTAAATAATCATATTCAACATTGTAGAAATATTAATTATGGGTCGTCCATGTGGCTGTAGAATTGACATTTTGCTTATACCAAAGCTGTGCTGTTTGTTATTCTTCTTTCTTGGATAGTTAAGATGGAGATTACTTTCCAACTTTGGCCTGATAGAATGACTCCCACAGAGAAGGGTGGCAAGAAGAAGGGCTCTCCTGCTGTCAGTGGGGGTGGTGATCCAAGAATACACCATCAACATTCAGAAGCACATCCGTGAGTGGGCTTCAAGAAGCATGCCCCTGGGGCACTCAGATCCAGAAATTTGCCATGATGAAGGAGATAGGAACTCCAGATATGCGCATTGATACCAGGTTCAACAAAGCTGACTAGGCCTAAGGTTAAGGGATGTCCCATATTGTATCCATGCATGGTTGTCCAGAAAACGTAATGAGGTTGGAGGTTCTTAAGCAAGCTGTATACTTTGATTACCTATGTACCTGTTTCCACTTTAAAAAATCTGTAATCATTCAGTGTAGACGAGAACTAACTACTGATCATTGAATACATCAGATAAGGTTATAAAACTGCAAAAAAAGTGGAAGCTATATAACCATTGAATACTTACACTTTTGTAGTGTGAATTTATGCAAGATCACAAAAGTAATGCCTAAAAATAGATGGAAAAAAAGCAACAAAGAGGCTAGGTCTTTGTGGAGTGAGGAGGACCTTAATAAGTTAAATATTAATCTAACAGTAACAGACAAGGCAGCCAAGAATACAGCAATCAGAGGTAGGAATGGTTTATATTGAATAAAAGACTGTGAATGGAGAAGTAGATATTCCCAGTCAGTAACATAGGCATTATAATAAATGAGTACCACCAATAGCCAAAGAGTAGACAATTACCAAATATGGTAGGTTCCTCAGTTGCAACTGCGATTATGCATTTTTTTTTAAGTGGTGGGGTCTCTCCATATTGGCCAGGCTGGTCTCGAACTCCTGGCCTCAAGTGATCCTCCCATCTTGACCTCCCAAAGTGTTGGGATTACAGATGTGAGCCACCGTGCCTGGCCTAATTATCCCTTGTATTTTACAAGTAGCATAACATTTGGGGACAGAAATATAGGATGGAAAACTATTTAATTTTGGCTTAGCTTTTGAGAATTTTTGTTCTCATCTTCTGTTACCAGCTGTGCTTGGCAGAATTCTAGGATGACTCCCAAGATTCTCACCTGATGTGGTTTGGCTCCACGTCCCCACCCAAATCTCACCTTGGATTGTATCCTCATAATCCCCATGCATCAAGGGCAGGACCAGGTGGAGGTAATCGGATCATGGGGGCGATTTCTCCCATGCTGTTCTCGTGATAGTGAGTCTCACAAAATCTGATCATTTTATAAACATCTGGCATTTCCCCTGCTTGCACTCATTCTTTCTTCTGCTGCCCTGTGAAGAGGTGCCTTCTGCCATGATTGTAAGTTTCCTGAGGCCTTCCCAGCCATGCGGAATGGTGAGTCAATTAAACTTCTTTTCTTTATAAATTATCCAGTGTCAGGTATTTCCTTATAGCAATGTGAGAATGGACTAATAATAGGGTACACATCCTGTAGAGTCACTTGTGATTAGGTCACTAATCAGTTGACTTTAAGTGAGTTAATAGGGCCATTATCTGGGTGGGCCTGATCTAATCAAGTGAGCCTTTAAAAGGGATTGGGTTTTCCCTGAAGTTAGAAAGATTCAAATCTTGGGAGCATTAGATGGCCTATTGAGGGGACCACTAGGCAGGGAATTGCTGGTGACATCTAGAAGTTGAGAGTGGCTCCTGGCTGACAGCAAGAAAATGGGGGAGTGTCTGTCTTACAACTGCAAGGAAATGAATTATGTCAGCAACCAGTGATCTTAAAAGAGAGCCCTATGCTTAAGAGGAAACCATAGTCTTGGTGGACATTTTGATTTCAGCCTGTGAGATCCTGAGTAGAGGACCTAGCTAATTCAGACTCCTGACCACAAGAAGTGTGAGGTGGTAAATGTATGTTGTTTAAGATGCTAACCGTATAGTTTTTTTTTTTTTGTCAGATATGTGTAGATAAAGAACACATCCTTATATGCAGCCTAAGCTTCTAAAATATCACTTTTCTAAACACACCCCATCCCTTCCCAACTTTGTGACTATACACAGGTGTTCTCTTCCCTGGAATGATTTTTGTTATATATCTATTCTACCCATCATTTAAAGTCCATCTCATGAACCACCGCCTTATTGATACTTACTCTGTTTCTCTAGGCGAATAGGCTCTTTCTATCCTTTGAATATCAAGTATAGTTTATATCTCTTACGTGTAACTTTGTTTTGTAAAATTATTTGTGTATATGGTTTATGCTTTTTATTTTAATTTTTTTTATTTATTGGAATAGAAAGGACTGTATATACATTCAAATATTCCAACAGTGGGAAATAGTATGTAATGAAAATTAAGTGCTCTTATCTCAGATCACCAGTCCCCCAGTCCTCTGACCCAAAGGCAATCATTCTTTTCAGTTTTCACTTATCCTTCTGTAGAGATTCTATACTTAGACAAGCATTTATGTACATATCTCCTCCCTCCTTTATATACAAAATTAATATGTTTATCGTCTCTTCATTGTGAGATGTTTGAAGAATCCGTGTCTTTTTTTCTTTTTGTATTAATCTCCTAAAGTACGAAAGTATTTAAGACCTACTGAATTTAATCTTTTTCACCAAGTTGGTTTTCGAAAGATAAACAAAATTGGCAAACCTTTACCCAGAATAAGAAAAACAGAGAAGATCCAAGTAAAATCAGAGATTAAAAAAACAGACATTATGACTTATACTGCAGAAATTCAAAAGATCATTAGAGACTAGTGTGAGCAGCTATATACCAATAAATTGGAATAACTAGAAGAAATGGATAAATTCTTAGTCACATACCCTACCAAGATTTAACCATGAAGAAATCCAAAACTTGAACAGACCAATAACAATGGACAAAATTGAGCTGTACTAAAAAGTCTCCCAGCAAAGACAAGCCCAGGATCCAATGGCTTCACTGCTAAATTTTACCAAACATTTAAAGAAAAATTAATACCAGCTCTATTCAAACTCTTCTGAAAAATGGAAGTAGTTTCTCCTTCCAGGCTCATTCTACAAGGTCAGTATTACCTTGATACCAAAACCAGACAAAGATACATCAAAAAAAGAAAACTGCAGGCCAGTATTACTGATGAACACTGATGCAGAAATCCTCAACAAAACACTAGCAAGCCAAATCTAACAACACATCAAAAAGATAATTCATCATGACCAAGTGGGATTTATTCCAGGAATGCACGGATGGTTCAACATGCACAGATCAATCAATGTGATACATCATATCAACAGAATAAAGGACAAAAACTATATGATCATTTCATTTGATATTGAGAAAGCATTTGATAAAATTCAACATCCCTTTGTGATAAAACCCTCAAAACACTGGGTATAGAAGGAACATACTTCACCACAGTAAAAGCAATATACAACAGACCCACAGCTACTATCTTACTATTCTTACTGAATGGGGAAAAATGGAAAACCTTTCCTGTAAAATCTAGAACAAGACAAAAATACTTACTTTCACTACTATTATTCAACATAGAACTGGAAGTCCCAGTTAAGCAATCAGACAAGAGAAAGAAAGAAAGAACATCCGAATTGGAAAGGAAGAAGTCAAATTATCCTTGTTTGCAGATGATACAGTCTTATATTTAGAAAAAACTAAAGACCCCACCAAAAGACTATTAGAACTGATAAACACGCTCAGTAAAGTTGCAGGATACAAAACTAACATAAAAAATCAGTAGTGTTTCTATATGCCATGGTGAACAGTCTTAAAAAGAAATCATGAAAGTAATCTCATAAAAATATACCCAGGAATAAACTTAACCGAAGATGTGAAAGATCTCTACAGTGAAAACTATGTAACACTGATGCAAGAAATAGGACATGGAAAAATGGAAAAATATTTCATGCTTATGGATTGGAAGAATCAGTATTGTCAAAATGTCCATACTACCCAAAGGAGTCTACAGATACAGTGTAATCCCTATCAAAATACCAGTGATATTCTTCACAGAAACAAAAAAAATCTTAAAATTTATATGGAACCACAAAGGACCCAAAATAGACAAAGCCATCCCAAGCAAAGTGAACAAAGCCAGAGGAGTCACATTATCTGAATTCACATTATACTACAGAGCTATAGTGACCAACACAGCATAGTAGTGGCATGAAAACAGACACAGACCAATGGAACAGAATAGAGAACCCAGAAACAAATCCACACACCTACAGTGAACTCATTTTTGACAAAGGTGCCAGAACATACATTAGGGAAAAGACAGTCTCTTCAGTAAATGGTGCTGGGAAAACTGATATCCATATGCACAAGAATGAAACTAGACCCCAATCTCTTGCCATATACAAAAATCAAATCAAAATAGTTTAAAGACTTTAAGACCCCAGACTATGAAATTAGTACAAGAAAATTTTGTAGAAACTCTTCAGAACGTTGGACTGGGCAAAGATTTCTTGAGTAATACCTCACAAGCACAGGCAACCAAAGCAAAAATGGACTAATGGGATCACATTAAGTTAAAAAGCTTCTGCACAGCAAAGGAAACAATAAAGGGAAGAGACAGCCCACAGAATGAGAGAAAGTATTTGCAAACTATCCATCTGACAAGGGATTAATAACTAGAATATATAAGGAACTCAAACAACTCTGTGGGAAAAAATCTAATAATTCAATTAAAATATTGGCAAATATTTGAACAAACATTTATCAAAAGAAGACATACAGATGGTAAACAGGCATGTGAAAAGATGTTCAACATCACTGATCATCAGAGAAATGCAAATCAAAACTACAAGGAGATATCATTTCACCCCAGTTACAATGGCTTACCTCCAAAAGACAGGCAATAATGAATGCTGGAGAAGATGTAGAGAAAAGGGAATATTTGTATGCTGTTGGTGGGAATGTAAATTAGTAGAGCTACTATGGAGAACAGTACGGAGGTTCCTCAAAAAACTGGAAATATATAGAAACACCATGTGATCCAAAGTCTCAGGCTACAAAATCAATGTGCAAAAATCACAAGCATTCTTATACACCAGTGACAAACAGAGAGCCAAATCATGAGTGAACTCCCATTCACAATAGCTTCAAAGAGAATAAAATACCTAGGAATCCAACTTACAAGGGATGTAAAGGACCTCTTTAAGGAGAACTACAAACCACTGCTCAGTGAAATAAAAGAAGACACAAATAAATGGAAGAACATACCATGCTCATGGATAGGAAGAATCAATATCGTGAAAATGGCCATACTGCCCAAGGTAATTTATAGATTCAATGCCATCCCCCATTAAGCCACCAATGACTTTCTTCACAGAATTGGAAAAAACTGCTTTAAAGTTCATATGGAACCAAAAAAGACCCCACGTTGCCAAGACAATCCTAAGCCAAAAGAACAAAGCTGGAGGCATCACGCTACCTGACTTCAAACTGTACTACAAGGCCACAGTAACCAAAACAGCATGGTACTGGTACCAAAACAGAGATACAGACCAATGGAATAGAACAGAGCCCTCAGAAATAATACCACACATCTACTACAACCATCTGATCTTTGACAAAGCTGACAAAAACAAGAAATGGGGAAAGGATTCCCTATTTAATGAATGGTGCTGGGAAAATTGGCTAGCCATAAGTGGAAAGCTGAAACTGCATCCTTTCTTTACTCCTTATACGAAAATTAATTCAAGATGGATTAGAGACTTAAATGTTAGACCTAAAACCTTAAAAACCCTAGAAGAAAACCTAGGCAATACCATTCAGGACATAGGCATGGGCAAGGACTTCATATCTAAAACACCAAAAGCAATGGCAACAAAAGCCAAAATTGACAAATGGGATCTAATTAAACTAAAGAGCTTCTGCACAACAAAAGAAACTACCATCAGAGTGAACAGGCAACCTACAGAATGGTAGAAACTTTTTGCAATCTGCTCATCTGACAAAGGGCTAATATACAGAACCTACAAAGAACTCAAACAAATTTACAAGAAAAAAACAACCCCATCAAAAAGTGGGCAAAGGATATGAACAGACACTTCTACACTTCTCAAAAGAAGACATTCATACAGCCAACAGACACATGAAAAAATGCTCATCATCACTGGCCGTCAGAGAAATGCAAATCAAAACCACAATGAGATACCATCTCACACCAGTTAGAATAGCAATCATTAAAAAGTCAGGAAACAACAGGTGCTGGAGAGGATGTGGAGAAATAGGAACACTTTTACACTGTTGGTGGGATTGTAAACTAGTTCAACCATTGTGGAAAACAGTGTGGCGATTCCTCAAGGATCTAGAACTAAAAATACCATTTGACCAAGTCATCCCATTACTGGGTATATACCCAAAGGATTAAAAATCATGCTGCTATAAAGACACATGCACACGTCTGTTTATTGCAGCACTATTCACAATAGCAAAGACTTGGAATCAACCCAGATGTCCATCAGTGACAGACTGGATTAAGAAAATGTGGCACATATACACCATGGAATACTATGCAGCCATAAAAAAGGATGAGTTCATGTTCTTTGTAGGGACATGGATGCAGCTGGAAACCATCATTCTCAGCAAACTATCGCAAGAACAGAAAACCAAACACCGCATGTTCTCACTCATAGGTGGGAATTGAACAATGAGAACACTTGGACACAGGAAGGGGAACATCACATACTGGGGCCTATTGTGGGGAGGGGGAGGGGGAGGAATAGCATTAGGAGATATACCTAATGTAAATGACAAGTTGATAGGTGCAGCACACCAACATGGCACATGTATACATATGTAACAAACGTGCATGTTGTGTACATGTGCCCTAGAACTTAAAGTATATATATAAAAAAAACCATATGATCCAACAATCCCACTGCTAAGTATATGCCCAAAAGAAATCAATATATCAAAGACATATCTGCACCCCCATGTTTATTGCAGCACTATTCCCAATAGCCAAAATTTGGAATCAACCTAAGTGTCCATCAACAGACAAATAGATGAAGAAAATCTGTTACATATACACAATGTAGTATTATTCAATTGTAAATAATGAGATCCTGTAATTTGCAACAACATGAGTGGAATTGGAGGACATTATGTTAAGTGAAATAAGCCAGGCACAGAAAGAGAAACTTTGCATGTTCTCACTCATTTGTTGAAGCTAAAAACTAAAACAATTGAACTCATGAAGATAAGAGAGTAGGATGATGGTTACTAAAGGCTGGGAAGGGTAGTGGGGCAGTGGGGATGGTTAATGGGTACAAAAATATAATTAGATGGAATGAATAAGACCTAGTATTTGATAGCACAACAGAGTGACTATAGTCAACATTAATTTATTATATATTTTAAAATAACTACAGTATAATTGGAATGTTTGTAACACAAAGAAATAAATGCTTGAGATGACGGATACCCTGTTTACCCTGATGTGATTATTACACACTATTTCTGTATCAAAATATCTCATGACCCCATAAATATATACACTATGTACCCATTAAAAATAAAACATTCTTTTCCACAAACCTTTCATTGATGTTGCTTATATTAACTCTAATTTTATTTTGATAGATACATCAATTAAAATGTTCTCCTTAATGTAGACTCAAAACTTTTTAGAACATTTCACTGCTTAGAATGAATGTTGCTATATAGCAGAAAATATCAAAGTTTCATGATTACAAGACATGTTTCCTGGGTTAGAACTGCATGGATGAATATCTGTGAATTGGATATTACTATCAGCATGTGTACCCCTTCTGTTTTGGTAATCCCTCTGTCATTCTCTTAACAGAGTGGTTATTGTGTGAAGAGTCTTAATGGGAATGGGATTGAGAACACTGCAATAGGATAAGAGGTTTTTCTTATATAAGAATTTGTGAAAATTAGTTCTATGAGCTGAACCTGAAATATTGTATTCATTACCTGTTCCCATGATGCTGTTGGACAAATGAAGCTTATAATATTTCCTGCAATTCTGTAAAAATAAAGCAACAGAAAAATCTAACTTTTCCAATCTGTGAGCATGATTCTGGGGCCTGAAATTTTTATTAACACTTGGACTAACTAGTTTACTTCTCACTCCCTAGTTGCTTTAATGGCCTTATGTAGAGTCTGTTTACCACTTCCAAGTCTGCTTTTCCTCTCTTACCTATTCTAGGATTATCTGATTCCCTTTTTTAGTTGATAAAATTAGGAAGAGTGAAAAAGAAAAGTCACCTGGAGTTATGATCCTGAGAGGGTTTATACCCTTTGTGACTAAGTTCTTACCAAGTTTGTTTTTGAAGTGTATATGTGTGTTAGCTTTTTATATTCTCTCTTACTTTCTCCTTATTCACAATTATGCTACTTAGCACATCATTAAGGAAAATCTATAAGGGCAATGAAATTAGAGAAAACAATGATTAAAACTTTAATATTTGTCAGCAGCTTTATAAAATAGTAGGTGGTTGAAGACTTTGAATTCAATTGAATTTGAGTATTGAAGATTGTGTTTATCTCTGAATTTTAATTATCCAAGCCACCATTTTTTTCCTGTTTCTTACGATAACATTTATATTATTGAGGAGGAAATTCAGGACCAGTTTATCTTTCATGTGTATGAATAAGTACTTCATAATTAAGTGTTTTCTATATAACAAGAGTTCTATAAGAAAATAATGAATTTCAGCCTTCAGTCAGCTAAGAAAACACTGAATTTAAAACTTAAAAGTGCCAAGAAGATATTTGATAATGATAACCTCATTTAGTAAATTTGTATGGTTTTCCTTAAAGATTCAGATTACAACATTTTTATAGTATAATTTTTATATAGCAGTTAAAATGTTTTTTAAAATTAAAATTAATTAATAAAAATAGTACAAACTTAAAGCAGCATATTCCTGTTTCTTCTTTCTTTTTTTTCTTTTAAAGAGATGGGGTCTCACTGTGTTGCCCAGGCTGGAGTGCAGTGGTGCCATCATAAGTCACTGCAGTCTCAAACTCCTGGGCCCAAGTGATCTTCTTGCCTTAGCCTCCAAAGTGCTGCTATTACAGGTGTGAGCCACTGTTCCTGGTTTATATAACATTTTTAATGGTTCCTCACAGTGTTCACCAGAGAACGTGGAACTCATTATAATTTCTAATTTTGTTTTCTAATTTGGTAAGTCCCTTGTAAAAAGCAGCAAAGAGACATTCTTCCTAGGTAATCTTTGCATTTTAAGTAGCTTCAATGATGTTAATGTTTTTAGGACAAATATTGAACATATATATTTTTGAACAGTATCAATTTATGGCAAACAGATTTTAGAAAACATTTGAATAACTAAGTTGGTTATTTTTAATATAATTCACAAATTTCTGTCAACAATTTACATGCAGTAGGAATTTACTGTATCTTCTCTAGTTGTGACTAACTGAAACCTAATTCAAACCAGTTTAAGACAAAAGGGAATTTATTGACTACTCTAATGGGGTCAGGGAAAGACAGGGTGAGGCTAAGCTTCAGGTATGAATGAGGGAATTAGGTATCAGTAGGATGCTATTTTTTTTTTCTTTCAGCTTTCACCTTTGTTTCAGTGTGTCTGCTTCATTTTCTTAGGCCTAATTCCCACACATGGTTGTTGGCAGAGAGGGACTTCAATCAATTCTCTTTCAGTTTCTAAATACAAATTTCAAAAATCTAATTTACATTTATGGCTTCTGATTGGCTCAGCTTGGAAGATATCCAGCCAAACAACTGTAATCCAGAGGGTAGGCAGGATTTCAAAGCTCATGTTCTAACCACATGATTACAGAGATGGGGTAGGAATGTGTTTCCACAAGGTAGTAGCATGGGGGAATGGGGACGGTGAAAAGACAAGGTAGTAAGCACAATACTTTTACCTTTTGAAATAGGAGGAAAGGTCTGGAACATTTGTAACAATTTAGGAGGGATGCTTTAGCAGGAGTTAATAAGGGATCATTTGCAGTGTGTATTAGGGTTCTCCAGAGAAACAGAGCCAATAGGATATGTGCATATGTATATAAAGGCATTTATTATAAGGAATTGGCTTGTGTGATTATGGAGGCTGACAAGTTCCAAGACCTGCAGGGTGCAAGATCTGCAAGCTGGAGATTCAGGAGAGTCAGCGGTGTGGTTCCATTCTGAAGACCAGCAGGCCTGAGACCCAGGAAGAGCTGATGTTTCAGTTCAGGTCAGAAGATAGGAAAAAACTGATACCCCATTTTAAAGGCAGTTGGGCTGGTGGAATTTTTTCTTATTC
Organism: Piliocolobus tephrosceles; assembly: GCF_002776525.5. Classification (NCBI taxonomy): domain Eukaryota; kingdom Metazoa; phylum Chordata; class Mammalia; order Primates; family Cercopithecidae; genus Piliocolobus; species Piliocolobus tephrosceles. The sequence continues at coordinate 97,521,163 of NC_045443.1, forward strand.
AAGAGAAGGTCAACTTTTTTGTTCTATCCAGACTTTCAACTAATCGGATGAAGCTTACCCATGTTAGGAAGGGCAGTCTACTTTACTTAGTCTACTGATTTAAACACCTTCACCAAATAACATTTGACCAAATATCTGGGGACCTTAAGTTGACACATAAAATAAGCCATCATGAGTTGGTACTTGCTAGAATATGGGATGGAGTATGTTTTGTACTTTGCAGTCCTAATATAAGCAAATTAAAGTTAATATAGAGCAAGTTAAAGTTTAACTGATAAGCATTAAATATATAAATTGGCAACCCAACCCAGGTTTTTCTCAATGATTTTCATTCTTACTATATCCAAAATGCATATAACCCTTTATCATTCTATAAAATGGGAGATATGTGGAATGTGAAATGGGATATATAGGCAACCAATCTTATGATAAATGAACCTAGGCCTACTGGCCTAAAAAACTACTTAAAAGCTATCCATTTAGATGTGAGGCTATAAATCTTCAAAGATAACAGCTATTGAGTTAGAGAAGAAGCAAATGAAAAATCTGTTTGAATATTAGATGAGTAATGTTTCAGTATATGAAAAATTAAGCTTGACTTAAAGCCAGCCCTACCATTGGAAATGTTCATATTGGATGACAATTCTGTTTATTAACTTTGTTAGGTTTTCAGAAACAATATTTTATGTTCTATTATATTTAATAAGTAAAACCAGTTTGTTTGGAATCACTTCCCTTTTTTTCAATGTGCTGATCAGCCTTATGCCTCCTTTTGACGAAGCTTAACATTGAGCCAGAAGTCAAAGGAGAAATGTTCGTAGGGTGCAGCTCCAATGTTATAAAGCAAGACAAAGAAGGGTGCATTGGGAGCTGTGAGAAAATACATTGATAACTATCACACCCAGAACCGATATATACTTTCTTGGCTTGGGATTCCTGGACCATCTGGGTGGTATAAATTTAAAGCCCTGAAGATAGGAGGCTAGGTCATATTTAAGAATTCTCTGGGAGACTTTTTTATTCTTCCCAGAGTACAGGCTGAGAAATGCAAGTTTCCTTTTATCTTCTCATATGCCAGTGATAGCCAAGTATGCAATCCTTTGAGGGTACCAGCTTTATCTAGAGATTTGATTCTCATCTGGCCAAAGGCTGTTAAACCCAAGCCCACTGATTACTTCCCAAGGTGACTACAGGTAAGCCCCCAAGCTTGTTGCTCTGGTTTGGAATTGCATCTTTGATTTTAGCTCCTAGGGCTTTCTGTTAAATTCTTTTTTTTTTTTTTTTATTATACTTTAAGTTCTAGGGTACATGTGCATAACGTGCAGGTTTGTTACATATGTATACATGTGCCATGTTGGTGTGCTGCACCCATCAACTCGTCAGCACCCATCAATTCATCATTTATATCAGGTATAACTCCCCAATGCAATCCCTCCCTCCTCCCCCCTCCCCATGATAGGCCCCAGTGTGTGATGTTCCCCTTCCCGAGTCCAAGTGAGCTCATTGTTCAGTTCCCACCTATGAGTGAGAACATGCGGTGTTTGGTTTTCTCTTCTTGTGATAGTTTGCTAAGAATGATGGTTTCCAGCTGCATCCATGTCCCTACAAAGGACGCAAACTCATCCTTTTTTATGACTGCA
>NC_045443.1:97522902-97550849 GCF_002776525.5 Piliocolobus tephrosceles
TTCTTGTGATAGTTTGCTAAGAATGATGGTTTCCAGCTGCATCCATGTCCCTACAAAGGACGCAAACTCATCCTTTTTTATGGCTGCATAGTATTCCATGGTGTATATGTGCCACATTTTCTTAATCCAGTCTGTCACTGATGGACATTTGGGTTGATTCCAAGTCTTTGCTATTGTGAATAGTGCCGCAATAAACATACGTGTGCATGTGTCTTTGTAGTAGCATAATTTATAATCCTTTGGGTATATACCCAGTAGTGGGATGGCTGGGTCATATGGTACATCTAGTTCTAGATCCTTGAGGAATCGCCATACTGTTTTCCATAATGGTTGAACTAGTTTACAATCCCACCAACAGTGTAAAAGTGTTCCTATTTCTCCACATCCTCTCCAACACCTGTTGTTTCCTGATTTTTTAATGATTGCCATTCTAACTGGTGTGAGATGGTATCTCATTGTGGTTTTGATTTGCATTTCTCTGATGGCCAGTGATGATGAGCATTTTTTCATGTGTCTGTTGGCTGTATGAATGTCTTCTTTTGAGAAATGTCTGTTCATATCCTTTCCCCACTTTTTGATGGGGTTGTTTGTTTTTTTCTTGTATATTTGTTTGAGTTCTTTGTAGATTCTGGAAATTAGCCCTTTGTCAGATGAGTAGATTGCAAAAATTTTCTCCCATTCTGTAGGTTGCCTGTTCACTCTGATGGTAGTTTCTTTTGCTGTGCAGAAGCTCTTTAGTTTAATGAGATCCCATTTGTCAATTTTGGCTTTTGCTGCCGTTGCTTTTGGTGTTTTAGACATGAAGTCCTTGCCCGTGCCTATGTCCTGAATGGTACTACCTAGATTTTCTTCTAGGGTTTTTATGGTATTAGGTCTAACATTTAAGTCTCTAATCCATCTTGAATTAATCTTCGTATAAGGAGTAAGGAAAGGATCCAGTTTCAGCTTTCTACTTATGGCTAGCCAATTTTCCCAGCACCATTTATTAAATAGGGAATCCTTTCCCCATTTCTTGTTTTTCTCAGGTTTGTCAAATATCAGATGGTTGTAGATGTGTGGCATTATTTCTGAAGGCTCCGTTCTGTTCCATTGGTCTATATCTCTGTTTTGGTACCAGTACCATGCTGTTTTGGTTACTGTAGCCTTGTAGTATAGTTTGAAGTCAGGTAGCGTGACGCCTCCGGCTTTGTCCTTTTGACTTAGGATTGTCTTGGCAATACGGGCTCTTTTTTGGTTCCATATGAACTTTAAAGCAGTTTTTTCCAATTCGGTGAAGAAACTCATTGGTAGCTTGATGGGGATGGCATTGAATCTATAAATTACCTTGGGCAGTATGGCCATTTTCACAATATTGATTCTGCCTATCCATGAGCATGGTATGTTCTTCCATTTGTTTGTGTCCTCTTTGATTTCACTGAGCAGTGGTTTGTAGTTCTCCTTGAAGAGGTCCTTTACATCCCTTGTAAGTTGGATTCCTAGGTATTTGATTCTCTTTGAAGCAATTGTGAATGGAAGTTCATTCCTGATTTGGCTCTCTGCTTGTCTGTTACTGGTGTATAAGAATGCTTGTGATTTTTGCACATTAATTTTGTATCCTGAGACTTTGCTGAAGTTGCTTATCAGCTTAAGAAGATTTTGGGCTGAGACGATGGGGTTTTCTAAATACACAATCATGTCATCTGCAAACAGGACAATTTGACTTCTTCTTTTCCTAACTGAATACCCTTGATTTCTTTCTCTTGCCTGATTGCCCTAGCCAGAACTTCCAACACTATGTTGAATAGGAGTGGTGAGAGAGGGCATCCCTGTCTTGTGCCAGTTTTCAAAGGGAATTTTTCCAGTTTATGCCCATTCAGTATGATATTAGCTGTGGGTTTGTCATAAATAGCTCTTATTGTTTTGAGGTACGTTCCATCAATACCGAATTTATTGAGCGTTTTTAGCATGAAGGGCTGTTGAATTTTGTCAAAAGCCTTTTCTGCATCTATTGAGATAATCATGTGGTTCTTGTCTTTGGTTCTGTTGATATGCTGGATTACGTTGATTGATTTGCGAATGTTGAACCAGCCTTGCATCCCAGGGATGAAGCCCACTTGATCATGGTGGATAAGCTTTTTGATGTGCTGCTGAATCCGGTTTGCCAGTATTTTATTGAGGATTTTTGCATCGATGTTCATCAGGGATATTGGTCTAAAATTTTCTTTCTTGTTGTGTCTCTGCCAGGCTTTGGTATCAGGATGATGTTGGCCTCATAAAATGAGTTAGGGAGGATTCCCTCTTTTTCTATTGATTGGAATAGTTTCAGAAGGAATGGTACCAGCTCCTCCTTGTACCTCTGGTAGAATTCAGCTGTGAATCCATCTGGTCCTGGGCTTTTTTTGGTGGGTAGGCTATTAATTGTTGCCTCAATTTCAGAGCCTGCTATTGGTCTATTCAGGGATTCAACTTCTTCCTGGTTTAGTCTTGGGAGAGTGTAAGTGTCCAGGAAATTATCCATTTCTTCTAGATTTTCTAGTTGATTTGCATAGAGGTGTCTATAGTATTCTCTGATGGTAGTTTGTATTTCTGTGGGGTCGGTGGTGATATCCCCTTTATCATTTTTTATTGCATCTATTTGATTCCTCTCTCTTTTCTTCTTTATTAGTCTTACTAGCGGTCTGTCAATTTTGTTGATCTTTTCAAAAAACCAACTCCTGGATTCATTGATTTTTTGGAGGGTTTTTTGTGTCTCTATCTCCTTCAGTTCTGCTCTGATCTTAGTTATTTCTTGCCTTCTGCTAGCTTTTGAGTGTGTTTGCTCTTGCCTCTCTAGTTCTTTTAATTGTGTTGTTAGAGTGTCAATTTTAGATCTTTCCTGCTTTCTCTTGTGGGCACTTAGTGCTATAAATTTCCCTCTACACACTGCTTTAAATGTGTCCCAGAGATTCTGGTATGTTGTATCTTTGTTCTCATTGGTTTCAAAGAACATCTTTATTTCTGCCTTCATTTCGTTATATACCCAGTAGTCATTCAGGAGCAGGTTGTTCAGTTTCCATGTAGTTGAGCGGTTTTGATTGAGTTTCTTAGTCCTGAGTTCTAGTTTGATTGCACTGTGGTCTGAGAGACAGTTTGTTATAATTTCTGTTCTTTTACATTTGCTGAGGAGTGCTTTACTTCCAATTATGTGGTCAATTTTTGAATAAGTGGGATGTGGTGCTGAGAAGAATGTATATTCTGTTGATTTGGGGTGGAGAGTTCTATAGATGTCTATTAGGTCCGCTTGGTGCAGAGCTGAGTTCAATTCCTGGATATCCTTGTTAACTTTCTGTCTCGTTGATCTGTCTAATGTTGACAGTGGAGTGTTGAAGTCTCCCATTGTTATTGTATGGGAGTCTAAGTCTCTTTGTAAGTCTCTAAGGACTTGCTTTATGAATCTGGGTGCTCCTGTATTAGGTGCATATATATTTAGGATAGTTAGCTCTTCCTGTTGGATTGATCCCTTTACCATTATGTAATGGCCTTCTTTGTCTCTTTTGATCTTTGATGGTTTAAAGTCTGTTTTATCAGAGACTAGGATTGCAACCCCTGCTTTTTTTTGTTCTCCATTTGCTTGGTAGATCTTCCTCCATCCCTTTATTTTGAGCCTATGTATGTCTCTGCATGTGAGATGGGTCTCCTGAAGACAGCAGACTGATGGGTCTTGACTCTTTATCCAGTTTGCCAGTCTGTGTCTTTTAATTGGAGCATTTAGTCCATTTACATTTAAGGTTAATATTGTTATGTGTGAACTTGATCCTGCCATTATGATATTAACTGGTTAGTTTGCTCATTAGTTGATGCAGTTTCTTCCTAGGCTCGATGGTCTTTACATTTTGGCATGTTTTTGCAATGGCTGGTACTGGTTGTTCCTTTCCATGTTTAGGGCTTCCTTCAGGGTCTCTTGTAAGGCAGGCCTGGTGGTGACAAAATCTCTAAGCATTTGCTTATCTGTAAAGAATTTTATTTCTCCTTCAGTTATGAAACTTAGTTTGGCTGGATATGAAATTCTGGGTTTAAAATTCTTTTCTTTAAGAACGTTGAATATCGGCCCCCACTCTCTTCTGGCTTGTATAGTTTCTGCCGAGAGATCTGCTGTCAGTCTGATTGTCCGGCACTCCCGAGTGAGATGACCCCAGTACCTCAGTTGAAAATGCAGAAATCACCGGTCTTCTGTGTCGCTCGCGCTGGGAGATGGAGACTGAAGCTGTTCCTATTCGGCCATATTGCTCCGCCCCGCTTTCTGTTAAATTCTTATGAGATCCTAGCTCTAGTTTTGTATCCACACAGGGTTTTGTTTATTTTCTTTATCTTATTTCTGCTCCATTGTAAGCCACCGTCCAGCCACCCTCCCACTCTTTGTCATGACCTTAATTGGCATTTATTCTAGGTGCTGGGAATACAACTATGAACAAAACAGAAAAATTCCATGTTCTCATGGAGTGAATCTTTTTTAAAGGGGAAAGAAAAATAACTAACTTATAGTGCATCTAGTAGTGATAAATGCTATGAAGAAAAGTGAGCAAGGATACAGAAATAGAGTAATGTGGGTGCCGTTTGATGAAGTCATGTCAAAGACTGTGTTTGTCTTAGTCTATTTGGGCAGCTATAATAAGATACCATTGACTGGGTGGCTTATAAACAATTCATTTCTCAGAGTTCTGGAGATTGGGAAGTGTCTGGTAGGTCCCTCTCTCTGATTCGTACATGGTGCTTTCTAGCTGTGTCCTCAAATAGTGGAAGATGCAAGTCATTTTTCAGGGGCCTTTATAATAAAGGTGCTAATGCCATTCCTGAGGGCTTTGCTGTCATGACACGATTACCTTACAAAGGATTCCACATCTTGATACCATTATCTTGGGGATTAGGATTTCAACATATGTTTTTGGGGAACACAAATATTTGTACCATATCAATGTTAATGGTACATATATGTAACAAGCATCTCATCTTGGCATCCTAAGAAATGTTAACTTAAAAGCTGAACTAAGAAATTGGATATTGCTATAATACCCCAAATATTAGTGTAAGTTTTATCTTGAGAACAATTCCTTGAGTAATGTCACCCTTTAGTATTTCCTATTATTATACATGCTTCCAGTGTTGAATAATAAATGAATCTATAATACACCAAGCAGTGCTTCTGACGTGCATTATAAACTCATGTTCCTCTAAAGTCTTTTGCTCTTCCTATATTCACTGTCACTGTAAAAGGCCCACCACCATCCATCTTGTTGCTTATGCCACTTGTTTGCTTTTCCTTCATTCAGCGTGCATTTAAGTACCTGCTTGTGTTAGGTACTGTGTCAGGAAGGCACTGAGTATCAGGTCTTTGACTAGGGGATAGTAAGTGAGGTACTTGCCACAGGTATAAAATTCAAGAGTGTGCCAAAGTGCTAAGTAACATACAGTATTTTAATTTAATGTTTAAAAAATCAAAATGTATGCAAAAAGTCTGTGATGAACAAAACACCAAATTTTTACATAGAAACAGATTTCAACCTTGTATCAGCATGAACCTGAAGTTGAATGCCTCACTCTCCTCACCCTAGTTCTAGTCCTGCTAAGAATATGAGGGGGATAAGGCACGGTGTCTGCCCATAATGAGTTTACCAGTAGGAGGAGGGAGACATGAATAAATAGGTACCCCCTAAAAGGCCACTAAGATAGAAATAAAATAGGTTCAAAGGAGAAGATGTTTCTACTAGGGGGATAGCGGGATTAGGAAAAAACTCAAGGAGCCATTCAAGGAATCTCTTTCTTCCTTACTTTTACCAAATTTTCTCATCAAAGACCCTCTTGAATATGTTCTTTCCTTTTTTTCTGTCACCATCACTAATGCTATTTCCTTATCCCTTTTCTCTCCTGGATTGCTTCTTACTGGCCTTCTATCAGAAGGGCTTTGTTAAAACATGGGTCTGGTCATTATCTTATTTTAAATTCTTTAGTAATTGCTAGTCACTTTTGTTATAAAAGCCTGGCATCCAAAAACATCTAATGATCCCACCTCTGCCTTTATCTTGGGATCCTCCCATGAATTTAGACTTACTAAACTCTTCCTGTTTCTCAAAATGCTTTTCCATATACCTTTTCTCCTTCCTAGAATGCTCTTACTCCTTTGTTCTTGCAGCTAACTTCTATTTATACATTAGCACCCGGAACAGATACCACTTTCCCAGAGGCTATAGATTTCAAGTCTGTTTCTTTGGTGCCTTGCACATGACAGGCAGTTAATGTTTGAAAAAACAAAAGCAATGTAAGATCTTGATGGAATGCTGAAGCCATGTTAGGTGAGTTACCATTCCCCAAATATGCTATGCAGTTTCATGCTTCTTTGGCTTTGTTCAGATTTCTTCTTTTGCCTGTAATGCACTTTGCTCATACTTCGTTATAATACATTGTCTTAGTCCATTCCATGTTGCTATAATAGAATGCCACAGATTAAGTAATTTATAAGGAAAAGAATTTTTTTTTATAGTTCTGGAGGCTGAGAGTTCCAAGGTCATGGGGTGGCATCTTGTGAGGGCCTTCATGCTGTGTTATCTCATGGTGGAAGTTAAAAGGGGCAAGAGGGCTGAACTCATTCTTTTTATAAGTAACCCATTCCTACCTTACTGACATTAATCCATTCAGAAGGGCAGAGCTTTCATACCCTGGTCACCTCTTGAATGTCTCATCTCTGAACACTATTGCATTGGGGATTAAGTTCCCAACACATGAACTTTGGGGGACACATTCAAACCGTAGTTTACATCATAACATAATTGTATATTGCCTGTATACTCAGCCTGAGCCCTTAAGCATAGAGTCCTTGTCTTCTTTGTATGTCCAGTATCTTGGAAACACCAGTCACACAAATGACACTTAATAAATGCTAGTGGAATATGGTATGGTTTGAGCCTTAAGTATTATGTCCATTGGTATTAGTGATATCAATCTGTTGACTTTCCTGTTCTTAATACAGAACGTTTTTCCTGAAATGTTTTTGTTCCTGCTCTTGTTAGAAGCGTTTAGTGCTATAAAACCATATTTATTGAGTCTTGCAAAAAATTTATTTAATGTGTATCATTTGGCTCTTAAACCTAGTAATAGTTTAACACCTGTTGGAAGAATTAAAGAAGTCCTTAGTGAGAAGAACAGTCATCAATTAAATGAAAAGGCAATTAGGGGAGATTAGATGTACCAATTACTGTCACTTAATTTGTTGGTCATTTATAGTAATAAATACCACTTATTTAGATTTTGCTATGTGTCAGGCACTGTTTTAAATGCTTTATATGTTAATGTATTTAATTATAACAACTCCGTAAGGTAGCTGCTATTATCCAAATTTTATAGAGGAGGAAACTGAGCAGGGAAAGGTTAAGGGATTTTCTCAAGGTCACACGGCACCTAAATGGCAGAGCTGGGATTTGAATCCAGGTAACTTGACTCCAGAAGCCTTACTGTTATCCATTATATGTCCATTAGTTTAAAGTTACTTGTAGAAAAGTGCTTGCTATAGTTATAATACTTGTCTAAGAGATTAAAAACTTTCAAAGTAAAAAAAAATTTATATTTTTCATATTTTTACATTACTAATTTTTCCTTGAAAATTTAGACAAGAGAGGACAGGCGAGGTGACTCACGCCTGTAATCCCAGCACTTTGGGAGGCCAAGGTGGGCGGATCACAAGGTCAGGAGATTGACCATCCTGGCTAACACCGTGAAACCCCGTCTCTACTAAAACTACCAAAATTAGTCGGGAGTGGTGATGGGTGCCTGTAGTCCCAGCTACTTGGGAGGCTGAGGCAGGAGAATGGTATGAACCTAGAAGGTGGAGCTTGCAGTGAGCCGAGATTGTGCCACTGCACACCAGCCTGGGCGACAGAGTGAGACTCCATCTCAAAAAAAAAAAAAAAAAAAAAAAAAAAAAAGGAAAATTTAGGAGATTTTCATGGAAACAAAACATTAGTGTGTGTTGTTTACTGATGGCAGAGTTATGAAGATGAAAAGGCATCCTGTAATCTTTCACTGTTTATGTCATCTTCTCCAGTGGTTCTCTGGTTTTTATCTCCAAAACAGATTTTTTTCTGTTCATTAATTTTCATTTTTCTACTATCAGATTAGATTGCTTTGTTTGTGGTGAGTAGGTTTTTTGGGGGGAGTGTGAGTAGGGTGAGTGAAAATTTGGTTATTTTTGGAGTCTCATGTTCTGTAAAGATTGGGAAACTGTATTTGTGAAACACTTGAAGAAGATACCTGGAGTCTGTGGAGTTGCCTGGTATATTAATCTGTTTTCACACTGCTGCAAAGAACTTCCCTGAGACTGGGTAATTTATAAAGGAAAAAGGCTTAATTGACCCACAGTTCTGCATGGCTGGGGAGGCCTCAGGAAACTTACAGTCATGGTGGAAGAGGAAGCAGGCACCTTCTTCACAAGGTGGCAGGAGAGACAGAGAAAGCAAAGGGGAAAGAGCCCTTTACAAAAAATCAGATCTCATGAGAACTCACTCACTATCATGAGAACAGTGTGGGGGAGACCACCTCCATGATCCAAACACCTTCCTCTGTCGACACGTGGGGATTACAGGTCCTCCCTTGACACATGGGGATTACAATTTGAGATGAGATTTGGGTGGGGACATAGAGCCAAACCATATCACCTGGTCAGTTTTTCCACTGAAGCCTCTGATAGACTTATCAGGCTAGTTTCAGCCAAATTTGTGTAGAGGATTGAGGTGGTGTGATGGCTAATTTTATGTGTCAACTTGAGCGGACTAAAGAATGACCAGATAAGTGGTAAAACTATTTCTGGGTCTGTCTGTTGAGTGTGTTTCTGGAAGAGATTAACATGTGACTTAGTAGACTGAGTAAAGAAGACTGTCCTCACCCATGTGGGTGAGTGTCATTCAGTCTGGCTTTAAGGGCCTGAATAGAACAAGAAAGTGGAGGAAGGGCAAATTTGTTCTGTTCTTGAGATGGGACATCTTCTGCCTTTGGACATGGAGCTCCTCCTTTAGGCCTTTGAACTCCTTTGGACTCTGGGACTTATACCAGCAGCCTCCCTAGTTCTCAGGCCTTTCGATTTGGACTGAATCATACCACTGGCTTTCCTGGGTACCCTGCTTGATGCCAGGGACTTTTAAACTATGTAAAGTATGAATGAATGAAGACTTTTCAGTCTCCATAATCTTGTGAGTCAATTCCCCAATAAATCTCCATATATGTATATATGCATTTTTTTTTTTTGTCCTCTGGAGAACCTTGACTAATTCAGGCAGTTTTCCTAGACTCTTAATTATATGAATAAATGCCTCAAGTTTAAAATTTTATTTTTTCTAGTAGATAGCTAACCTTCACTTGTCTTGAATGTCACGAATGGATACTGCATATTAAAATAATGTTCCTTTTAAAGTGTGTTAGAAAGTACCACAGAGTCTTGCCTATGTAAATATTGTCCTTCAGAGACATTTTCCCTTGGGAATTACTTATCCGTTTATTCATTCCTATATATTTTATAAATCATTTAAAGCCTATTTGTGGCAAATCATCCATGTGTTACGTACAGGATATTGGGGCCCTCATAGAGGGATATGAGTGAAAATTGTTGTTTCTGTAGTGCTAGGTCTTTGCTAAAGAATGGAACAGTGGGAGGGAAGAATATGGGAGCCTAAGAATGAGGACTCTCAAGTTAAATTAGGACCTCACATCAGTGCTGTCCAGTGGAAATATAATGCAAATCACTTACGTAAATTTAAAAATTCTGGTAGCCACCATAAAGAAAGTAAAAAGAGGGAAATGAAGTTAAAGCTAACAATGTTTTCTTCAACACAATAAATCCAAATATTATTTCAATATGTCATCAATCTAAACATGTTTAATGAGATATTTTGTGTATTTTTTCATACCAAGTTTTTGATATCCAGTTTTTTCTTTTTTTTTTTTTTACTCTGCAGCACATTTCAATTTGGGCTAGCTATATTTCAGGTGCTTGATTTACCACCTGCGACTAGAGGCTACCATATTAGTACAGCACAAAATCATAGGAATGGGTATCCATGTCTACCCCTATGGGATGACCAAAATAGTTCTGATGGTATCCTGGAGATATTGCTGAGTAGTATTTAAGTTTTCTTTCCTATGGCTGGGTCTACCTGCTTTCTAATCTATTACTGTTATTTCCTCTTCTTGTGAATCCATGTTTTAATCTGTTTATGCAAGCTTCCAATTTATTTCCATCTTAACTTATAAGATCCTTAGGAGTTTTCTACATTATTTATTTTAGTGGCAAGTAACTATGTAAACATGAATTAATTAATACTACCTGTGAAGAAGGAAATATTTACTTATTAAGTAGCTGCTGGATGCTAGATGGTACACTAGGCACTTTGCATACTTCAATCTTTTTTCTTCCACTCTCTATATATTGGAAAACTGAAGATCCAAAAGTTAAATACATGTCCTAGGCCACATAGCAAGTAAGTTGCAAAACTAGGATTGCCTGACTCCAGAATTCATACTATTTCTATCATATCACTGTTAGGAAATTGTGCATTGTAAACTTTAAAATAATTGTGATTTGAATACTACTTCCCTGGTCTTCACTCTGATGCCTCAAGCATAGGACCAACTGAAGGACAGGTGATGCTAAGTGGTAAGGATTTGCTAGTACAAAGGAGTTTATGTTTACTTTTGAAAACTCCTAGCCTGATTGATTTATCTACTTCCTAGGGATAAAAATCACTGGCAGCTGTTATCTTGAGCTTATCCTGTAACTGTTGTTCAAAAATGCATAACTTGTGAAAAATTTTTATAAAGACATCTTTAATTTTTTATTTTTTTTTGTGTGTGTTTAGGTATGTTTTTAAGGAGCATGTTTATAGATACATGGCAGAGCTAGACATTGTCACTGTCTGATTACATTGAAACTGTATTAAAATAATAAAAAACCTATATTAAATAATACTTGTTCAGATTTCGTTGAACTTTATTTTAATTATAGAGGTGCTAGAGCCACACCTGCCTTAGAAATATAAAATAATACGGGAATGCTTTGCTTCAAGACAATTAAATACAAAAACATGAACTTTAAAAACAGATAATCTAGAGTAGAGTTTGAAAGCAAGGACTCTAGATGAGACTGCCCAGGGTCATGTTCTGATTCTATCGCCTGCTAGCTGTGTGACCCTGGTCCATTTAAACTTCCTTGTGCCTCATTCTTCAATATGGTGATAATAATTGTATCTATCTGTGTTAAAGTTAACTCAGATTCTCTTTTAAATCAGGCACCAAAATAAAGGGTTTGGGTGAAAGTAATTTTCTCTCTGGTGAAAATGTTCCACTCATAGGGGATAAGATATCAAATCCCACAGAGCCTGAAGTTGAGAGAATGGGAAGTACAAATTCCCCAACTTGGCTACTGAGGATGGGCAAATTTCCCAAGTGGGCACCAATCCTATAGACAGTTATTCTAAAGCTGAGCCTTTTGGCCATTCTAGCATTCCATCAGGTGGAATGCTAGTAGTTCATCAGCTTGATGGAGTGCTACCATGGCCATAAAAGGTAGGACCAGTGGATCCTATGCTAGTAAATATGGTTTAGCGGAGGCAAAGAAGGCAAAAGCATGTTTGAATAACTGTCAGTCCCATTGAGGATGAATTGCTGTGCCTTCCAAAGTGGAAAGCCGTCACAGTGGTTGCACAGTGGACATGTAAACTGACTAGCCATAATGTCAGAGATGGAGGCTATGCATGGGTATAAAAGCATGTACTCCCTCTCACCAAGATTGATCTAGCTATTGACAGTGCTGAATGTCTGACCAATAAGTACTGGCCCAAAGTGACCCCTCAATACAGAACCATCCCTCAAAAAAGCCAACCCAGACATTTGTGGCAGGTTGATTACATCAAATTCCTTTTGACTTAAAGAGTTATTGGAGAAACATTAACTCTTTCGCTTAAGAGGACTCAGCCTCCCCTTGATGGGCTCTGGGTCTGAGACCTGGCTTAGATCTGCAAACCGGAACATCGATCTTCTGTTTAGTTCTTGGTCTTCTTTGCAAATATAAATAAAAAATTGACCTTATTAACTACTTGTCATAGGTTGAATTGTATAAGGAGTAACCATGAGATCATACTGGGGTAGGTTGTGCCCCTAATCCAATGTGGCTGGTATTCTTATCAGAAAGAAAATCTTGACACAGAAATGTACACAAGGTCAATGTCATGTGAAGATGAAGGCAGAGAGTGGGGTGATGCTTCTATAAGTTAATGAATGCCACAGAATGCCAGCAAACCACCAGAAGATAGGAGAGAGTCATGGAACAGATTCACCAGCCCTTAAAAGGAACCAACAATGTCTTGATCTTGGACTTCTGGCCTTCAAAACTGTGAGACGATAAATTTCTCTCGTTTCTGTCACTTCATGACAGCAGCTCTAGCAACAGATACATTACCCATATCTTTTGCTTCTATAAACAAAATGTCTAATGACTTATTAACCATTGCCACAGACCCCTGCAGGTCAAGTTCTCTGGTTACTGCTCTGACCTTACTACCTTTTATGACATGCATTCACCTTGCTTCTGGTGGCTAAGTGCCACCTCTGATGCCTGTTATTTTGGAATCCTGTCAGTCACATTGACATCCCATTAGTGTTTTAGGACCTACATGTGATTTCCTTGCTACAAATTAAATTATGAATCACAAGAGATTGCCTCTACATGAAAGCACTGTCCTCTATCTAGCATTCTTTCCCCATGCCTCAGCTCAGCACCCTCAACATCCACGTCCATATATGTGCTCTTAGTTCTAATGACACATGTCAGATAGGCTCAGCTGCCTTTTTGGTGAATAGGCGATTTCTTCCCATAGCAGGGACTGCCCTTCACAGTTGAAGTGTTTTTTTTTTTTTTTTTGAGACAGAGTTTCATTCTTGTTGCCCATGCTAGAGTGCAATGGTGCGACCTCAGCTCACTGCAGTCTCTGCCTCCCAGGTTCAAGCGATTCTCTTGCCTCAGCCTCCCAAGTAGTTAGGATTACAGGCATGTACCACCATGCCCAGATAATTTTGTATTTTTAGTAGAGGTGAGGTTTCACCATGTTGGTCAGGCTGGTCTTGAACTCCTGACCTCAGGTGATCCACCCGCCTTGGCTTCCCAAAGTGCTGGGATTACAGGCATGAGCCACTGCGCCAAGCCTTACAGTTTGAGCTTTTATGAGTAGGACCTGACCCTAGTTATTGGTCTGGAGGCAATGAAAGATGAAGGGCAGATCTTGAGGAGGGTCCCCCACCCCTCAGGTATGTCCTTTGCCAGGTCTCCATGCAATTGGAGGTGGCTTACCTTTATGAAAGGGAAGAGGGTGGATTCTGCTGGCCTAGAGGGTTCAGCAGAATTTGAGTGTTTAGTGTTCTCATGTACACCCTCCTAAATATCACCCTCCCATGCATCACCACCCTCCCCCTTTCCCTATCAGAGCCCTGATGGGAGACCTGCTGGGGCTGTGCATTTAGTTGTCTTTGTAGCTAAGCTCCTTCATCAAATTGTAGGCCTGATTTCAGTGTAGTATGTTAGCTGAGTGCCAGAGATAAGGTTCATTTTAAATACTGACATGGAGTTTTTCTGACTTTTACAGCATGCCCTGAATTCATAGATGGTCTACCCAAGCCGCCATTCTTATTCTTTAAAGCTTCTAGAGTAGTTAACAAATACTCCAAAATCTTTATGTTTTGATTACCACATGTCTTTCAAGTATTAGAGCTATTATATAAGCTTGTGCTTTCTCCTTCTTCTTGTAACACATTACAGTCCACCTCAGTTAAAAATTTCAGCATTATACTGCTGTAGCATGTTACGGGTTATCACCACTCACTTATCACTAGAAATTGGATCCTTGCTGCCCTCTGACCAGCAAGTAATACAATTCCAGAATCTCATTCTGAAAGTCTGCTTTCTAGTGCTATTTCTATTAGGGTTTTCCCCAAAAGCAGACCCTGGTAAAAGGACTTAGGCATGGATAGTGTATGTGCAAGGTGGTTTTGGGAAAAATAAAGAGAAAATGGAGAAAGAACTGTGGGTCCTTTAGGTGGGAAGCCGTCAGCATCAGCATGACTATCCACAGTAGTGGAAAAGAACTCACAGACAAGTCAACGGGATGTGGTGTGGGCATTAACAGGGTCTCCTACATGGTCTAACAGGGTTTGTTATAAAGGTTACAGTTGTAAGAGCAGAGAAACTAATAAATTTGCCTATTATTTGTATTGGTGGTTAATCATAATAGAAATGTTTTTTTTTTTTACTTGTTTGGGTTTTTTTTTTAACAGTATGAAAGCTGTCCACCTCTAATTAGTGAGTTCTCCTAATTCATTTGAAATGCGATTTGATTTTTGAAATTTTCCGAACTTTTCCAACTTCCCCAAAATATATATTTTCTTAAGTGTGTTACTCCCATAAGCCCTGACTTACGATTGAACTATAAAAATAAGAAGATGACTGGTCTTTATTTAGCCTGGATAACCTAAGTTCAGCGTTTAGGTCCTGCAGTGCAGTTATTTTGAAGCTAATCTCTTTAATCTGTTTACTACCCCACTATTTGTAACCTATTTTACTTCTTGTTAACGTGATGGAAGAAAATCAAATTTTTTATTTTTATTTCAAAAGAAACTATTATTTATAGCTTTTTTAGGCCTCAGGAAAATCCTTATGTGAGGTGCAAATGGTAATTATCACTCTTTCTCAGAGGAAATGTCTGTTCACTAGTGAAATGCTGATGGAAATTTTCAATACAAAATTTGATGTCTCCTTTTTAAAAAATTATGCTGTTTCTACTTCTGTTTGATGTCATCATTATTTTATCATTGGCTAGATCGAGGAAATGAAATTAATTTTTCAAAGGAATCTTTCAAGGCAAAGTTTGTAAGGCAGAATATCAATTAGTAATTTCATGGTTGAAGCTTTTTTGTTTTGGAGGGCAAGGCAAGTTAGGGAAGGATTGTGAGAGTAAGTATGGTAGGAGCAAAATGGTTATAGAGAGTTATATAAAAAATAAGGGTCACAGAATAAAAACTTCACTTGAGTTGGATAAAATATGTAGCTGGAGAATAATAGCTGGCAAATTGGTGGAACAATTCATAAGGTAGTCATTTGGTATCATGAAGAGGACAATAAATTGAACTGTGGAAGACAGGAAAGGTTAATCACAAACAAACGATGTCTAACTAATTTAATTTCTTTTCAATACCAGGCAAGCTCAATGAGTAAACACAACTAATAAGCTCAATATATACAGAATGTTTAGTAGTCTACTTCTATGGACACATTCAGTATAGTGCCATATGACATTTCATGAATGGAGTAGAGAGAGATTGGGTATAGATATAATATATTATATATAAATTATATAAATAATGTATTAAAATAGATATAATAGTCTGGAAAATTTGAATATACAGATAGCCTTAACACCCAAAGTAAAATTTGTCAGTGTTAAAAAAATTAATTGGGCCCAGGCACAGTGGCTTACGCCTGTAATCCCAGTACTTTGGGAGGCCGAGACGGGAGGATTGCTTGAGGCCAGGAGTTCAGGACCAGCCTGGCCAACATGGTGAAACCCTGTCTCTACTAAAAATATAGAAATTAGCCAGGCATGGTGTGCGCCTGTAATCCCAGCTACTTGGGAGGCTGAGGCATGAGAATCGTTTGAATGCGGGAGACAGAGATTGCAGTGAGTGGAGATTATGCCACTGCACTCCAACCTGGGCAACAGAGTGAGACTCTGTCTCAAAAAAAAAAAAAAAATTAATTGGGAGACCATTAGGTAGTGCTTTGGGTTCCTATGTAAGCAAACTGAAACCAAATTCACTGTAAACAGTAAATACACTGTAAAATAGTGAAATGAAACTTAAGCTTAACCAATCAGAAACCACCAGTGAATCTCTATCTAGAGGCTTTACCAATCAGACACTGCCAATTACCTTTAAGTAGGGACTCTCCACTTTAATCAATCAAACATTTTCTCTGTCCTGCCTCCACAGACATCTTATAATAGTTTTCCCTTGCACCCCTTTGGTGGAGCCCAAATCACTTGCAGTCTGGTGCTGCCCAGTTCATGAATCCCTGAATGCTCAAATAAACTCTTTAAAATTTTAATGTGCCTAGGTTTATCTTTTATTATCAGTGAAAGTGGTACTTAAATCTGTATTATTTGTTGCCATTTATATATTTAAATTTATTTTCCAAGTTTGTCATATGAAGATATTATTGTTCATATTTTTAGGTGTGATAATGGTATCATGATTATACTTTTAAGAAGGGAACCCTTATCTTTTAGACATGCATACTGAAATATTTACAGAAAAGTTATGATGCCATGGATTTTCTTCAAAGTGCGAGGGTATATAGATGAAACAAGTTTGACCTTGAGTTGATGATTTTTGAAGGTGTATGATGAGTACATTGGGTTTTTTATACTATTCTGTCTACTTTCGAATATGTTTAAAAGTTTTTATAGTAAAAAGTTAATAAATCATCGTGTTATATTGCTAATGGGTGATATAGAACTTCATAAGTAAAAATTATGCTTTCATTTTACAGTTATACTTAATATTTTAACAACCTAATAATAATAGTCACAAACTCATAGGGCAGAAAATAAAGAAAGCATTTCTTCTGGCAAGTTTATTTTGGACTGAAGACTCAGATTTTTAAGTAAGTATTTCTTGGACAAAATGGACTTTTAAGCCGATAGGACCTTTAAAAATTTCTATTCCAATTTCCATGTTTGCAGATGAGAGGATTGGAATTTGGCTGGCCTGGTTAGTTTGTATCATGACTCAGACTGCAGTCTGGGTTGCAGCTTTTGGTTCTGGGATTTTTCCTACTTTGTTAGATGCCTGTCTGCAAACATAATGTAAGATTCTTTTAGCTCACTGAGACTCAGTTGCCCTTACAGAGGGATAGCTCAAGTGGTAGCAGAGTGCAGTGACCAGAGTTTAAATCATAGCTCTGCCAACTACTAGCTGTAAAACCTAGAATAATTTATTTCACCATCCTAAACCTCAGTTTTCTCATAAATTGAGAAAAACTGTAGTTCTTGTTGTGAGGATCATAAAAAATAATATATGTTAACATGGTTAGTAGCAGAATCTGTTATTTGGCGACTTTGTAAGGTTTTAATAAGATTATGTATTTTTACCACAGTAGCTGGCACATAGTATGAACTAAATGATTACTTGATATTATTATTGTTGTCATTATTATTGTTATTATTACCATTCTCATACAATCAAGGAATTAAGAAATTTTGAATTTTAAAATTTCAGTGGATAAACTGCAGGCTGATAATTTAGAACTCTCTGTAAATGAGTATGTGTATGTATATATATGTATATATTATGTGTGTGTATATACATAGACTGGTGCATTAGATACATTTTTTAAACAACTTTATTGAGATATAATTATAATGTTCACCTATTTAAAGTGTTTAATTGGATTTTTAAAATATATTAACAAAATTGTGAAACCACTACCACAATCTAATTGTAGAACATTTTCATCACCCTAAAAAGAAGCCACTGTACTTATTAGCAGTTACTTACCATTCCTCCCATCTCCCCAGTGTAGACAATTGCTAATATCCTTTCTGTTTCAATAGATTTGCCTATTCTGTACGTTTCATATAAGTGGAATCATACAATATGTGGCCTATATGACTGTCTTCTTTCACTTAGCATGCTTTCAGAATTCACCCATGTTATTGCATGTATCTGTACTTTATTCCTTTTTTTTTTTTTTTGAGATGGAGTCTCACCCTGTAGCCTAGGCTGGAGTGCAGTGGTACAATCTTAGCTCATTGCAACCTCTGTCTCCCTGGTTCAAGCAGTTTTCCTGCCTCAGCTTCCCAAGTAGCTGGGATTATGGGCACCGGGCACCATCCCCAGCTGATTTTTGTATTTTTAGTAGAGATGGGGTTTCCCCATGTTGGCCAGGCTGGTCTTGAACTCCTGACTTCAGGTGATCCGCCCGCCTCGGCCTCCCAAAGTGCTGGGATTACAGGCATGAGCCACCGCGCCTGGCCCTTTATTCGTTTTTAATGGCAAGTAATATTCTATTGTATGGATCTTTTTACAGCTTGCTGAATACAGTTTCCTATAATGCTGTGTTTGGAATGGAATGTGAACAAATTTAACTCTATTCTAGGTGGACGGAAGAATTCTACATTTTTCTAAGTGATTATAATTGTAGCGTAAATCATCTGCCAGGAGAAATAGTCACTATATACATGTACCTAACATTACCCAAATGTGATCTAGAATGAGAAGCACAGAGAAAAGAGAAGAGGGAAGAAAAAGAAAGGGAACTATGACATGGGAAGAAAGGAAAAGAAGAGGCAAAGGTAATATTTTACAGAAATAGAAAACATTTGTATCGAAACATATAAGACCCCAAATAGGCAAAGCAATCTTGAGAAAGAAAAAGTTTGAGACATCACACTTCCTGATTTCAAACTATATTACAAAGTTATAATGTGGAAAAATAGTATGGTACTGGCATAAAAACAGACACATAGACAGATGGAATGAAATAGAGAGTTCAGAAATAAACCAAAAAGAGATGTGTTGGTGAGGCTGTGGAGGAAAGGAAACTTCTGTATGTAAATTAGTGCAGCCACTATGGAAAACTGAGTGGAGGTTCCTCAAAAAATTAAAAATAAAACTACAATATAACTCAGCAATCAATCCCTCTTGTGGGTATGTATCCAATGGAAATGAAGTCAGCACCTTGTCAAAATATCTGAGCTCCTGTGTTTACTGCAGCAGTATCTACCATGGTCCAGAATGGAAACAACTTGGGCATTTGTTGATGGATGAATGAATAGAGAAATGGTGGTACACACACACGATGGAATATTGTCCAACCTTAAAAAAGGAGATCCTGCTATTTGAGAGAACATGAATAAGCCTGGAGGACAGTATCCTGAGTGAAAAAGCCAGGCACAGAGAGAAAAACACTGCATGATCTCACTTATGTGCAGAATCTAAAAAAAAAAAAGTTGAATACATAGACACAGAGTAGAATGGTGGGTACTAGGGCCTGGGGTAGGGAGGGAGGGACAGGAATGGGGAGATGTATGTCAAAAGGTACAAAGTTGTTATTAAGTAGGATGAATGTCTAGAGATCCAGTGTGCAGCATGAGGACTATAGTTAATGATACCACATCATATACTAGAAATTTGCTAAGAGAATAGATTATCACCAAAGGGGGATAAAAGGTAACTGAGATGACAGATATGTTAATTTGTTTGACTGTTATAATTATTTCACTATGTATATGTATAACAAAACATCATGTTGTATACCTTAAATATATATGATGAAAAGGTAATATTTCAGCACAGCCTGAAGTGGTATATTAGGGAAACTAGGAGATTCCTGCAGTGGATGAGAGATTGACATTGGCCCCTTAATAACTTAAATAATTGGAAAAAATGTATTAAATCACATCTTAAGTAATTTTTCTTTCTTTTTTTTGGAGAGGGTTTCTTTCTGTTGCTCAGGCTGGAGTGCAGTGGTGTGATCACAGTTCACTTCAGCCTTGACTTCCCCAGGCTTGGGTGATTCTCTCACCTCAGACTCTCAAGTAGCTGGGACCACGGGCGCACATCACCATGCCTGGCTAATTTTTATATTTTTTTTGTAGAGATGGGTTTTACCATGTTGCCCTGGCTGGTCTCCAACTTTTGGGCTCAAGTGATCCGCCAGCCTCAACCTCCCAAACTGCTGGGATTACAGGTGTGAGCCACCATGCCAGGCCTCTTAATTTGGTAATGATTGCTATGCTCTTTTGATCATTAGCAATGATTTTTGTCCTTATATTAGTAGATATTGAATAAACAAAAAGTAAAACTCAGGAATTTAGTAACTATATTATATAATTTTCACTTGCATTGCCTCACAAATATATTGCATTTAAAAATGATTTGAGGAGTGCAATGGTGTTACTATTCTAATTTCAACTCTTAGAGTTATAGTTCTATGTCTATTTGCTACGTTCCCACTTAGGATACTAGATGATCAGTACTAGCAGCTCCTTGTTAATCTGAGCTTCAAAGGAACCACAGCTTTTAACCACACCACTGCATTTCCTCTTAGTCCTTTCTAAAATTCTGTGATTTGTTATCATGTTGCTTTACTTGTTCCTCTTTCGGGTGAGTTTTAAGGTGAACATCCTATTAACAAGGTTTGTATCAGAACAGTCAGGTTTTTACAGTTTTTTTTTTTTTAAAGAATTTCTCTGGAGAGGAGAAAACAGATTATTTCCAGGCAGCATTAAAAGCAAAAAGGAATGCTTTACCTGCCACCTTGTTAAAATTGCAGTCTGATTTTAAATGAAGAGTATGAAAACAAAACAGAAACAGCAAAGAACACCATTTTAACTATCACTTTTGTTTCACCTTCTGCTGGAAAGTAGAACAGTGTCCATCCCTGTTGATGGTTGTGAAGATATATCAAGTTCTATTTACAGAGAAAATATAACCCTTTTCCATGAAGCAACAGGAACAGCAAGTGACAAAATATAAAGAACTGGAATGATTCAGTATTGCTCCTCTTATTAACTGTTCAAAACTCCACCATAGGGTTGCTATCACTGGTCTGATCACACATTTTGATGTTTCTCAAGTCATGCTTTTGACATTAGCAGTCAGTGAGAACACGCCTGACATATTTAGAGAACAGTAAGTACTTCTGATTGCTACAGTACAGGCGGCATGGGGCTGTGGAGGAGGGGCGCACCCTGGGGAGTGGGGAGCAGCAGCCAGCCTCAGGAAAATTTTATGCCTAGGGGAAATTAAACACAGAACTGATGGTGCTTAAAAAACTATCAGTGACTTCCCCTGACAGTGCTGGTTGTTTAGTGTAGCATGGAAGGCCCACCGTGAGTCCCAACCTTACAAGCCTTTTGTTAGAGCCATCATGAATATTTTCTGTTCCCTAAACTTGCCTTGCATTTTCTTGCTTTAATGCCTGTTCTTATCCTGTGTCCTTGCCTGGATACTTGACTGTATCCTTCAGTTTGTGTCTTTAAACTCTGCCTTCAGGCAATGTTAGTTCTCTTCTCTGTGCTCCATGGGACCTTACGTGTATCTTTGTTATAATACGGCGCATTCCCTTGTGGTTATTTGTTTACACATCTTTTTTTCTTTTCTAGACTTTACTTTTCTGAAGGGCAGAGGCTATCTTTTATTTATTGTTATATTCCCATACTCCTGGCACTACGATAAATATTTGTTGAATGAAAGGCAGAAATAGAATAAAGAAGCACATGAAGGAGAAAATATAAAAATGTATTATTTTTAAAAGCAATTGTGCCAAATTATTTCACTGAGTTTTACTTTGAATCCAGTACTGTTTAATGATAGAATGAAATATAATTATACAGATATTATTAATCAACCATGAGACTAGAGAGTGGTGAAAATGTGTGTCAACCTGTCCCAGAGGCAGCTTAAGGTGAAGGAGAAGATGAGATGAATATCGCTCACTTCCTTGAATCCATTGGCCTAAACAAATCAATCAACCAATCAATCAAATTCTATTCAGTAGAGAATGAGTTATATTAGGTGTGAAGTAAATGATCATCATTTGTGATTCTAACCAGCCCTCGTCTGAAAAATATCATAAGCACAGACCTCTCATTGTGCATTACTTCTTTGGAAAGGCATTGTTTGGACAAAAGTCACGAAGAGAATAATGTGGTATTAGAGTGAATTTTGAATAACAGAGACTTAATGATGAAGAGAATGTAGCGATACAGATAACTACATTATTCATGTGAAATCTTTTCCTCTTCTTTGCCAGTCCTGCTTCTTGCCTCATTTCTGGCTGTCTAGGTTGACATGCCTTTTAGGGTCAATTCTAGACTTAGTTTGTCCCAGGCTGCAAACATATAGATGCCTGGTCTACTAAGAATTTCTGAGTGTGGCCAGAACACCCATAATTTGTAACATACCCCATAATCAATTCTGTTGAACAGTAGTATTTGAAACTGCTGGTTTGGATCTTTCACGTTTAACATATCCCTGAAACCAAATAACTGTGTATGACCTCTTCAAGATTCAGCTATTCTTGGATTTGTCTAACCTCTGTCAGAGTGGTTACCTAGAGGGTACTTGTTATGGGCTGAATTATGTCTCCTTAAATTCGTATGTTGCTCTCCTGACCCCATCTACCTTATAATGTGACTGTATTTGGAGACAGGGTCTTTAAAGAGGTAATTAAGTTAAAATGGGATTATTAGCGTGGGCTGTAATCCAATATGACTGGTATCTCTATAAGAAGAGGAGATTAGAACATTGACAAACACAGTGGGAAAACCCTGTGAAGACTCGGGAAGAAAGCAGCTATCTGCAAGCCAAGTTCAGAGGCCTCAGCGAGAACTAACCACTCTAATGCTTTGATCTCAGACTTCTGGCCTCCAGAATTGTGAGACAATAAATTTCTGTTGTTTAAGCCTCCCAGCCTGTAATACTTTGTTATGGCCCCAGCAACTGATACAACTTTGTTGAGTACCTTCTATGTGCAAAACAGTTTACAGCACTTTATTGAACCTCCTAGAATGTGTGTGTGGAAGGGAAGAAGGAGGTGAGGAACCAAGAGGCATTTGTGAATGCTTTGGTATGTCTTTTTCCCTGTTGCCCACAGACCTAGAATTCCTTTTCTCTAATTCTCACTCAGGGGGAATCAGTTGGCATTCTTAATACTTGATTTTTAATTGACCAAACTTCCACTCCCTTCCATGGGCTCTGGATGTGAGTGAAGTCAATTAAATCAAAATTGTCTAACTACAGGTGGACATTTGGGTACAACATAGCACTTAATGTGGCCACGGGACACTTTCTTTCTAATGTAACTGTAGTCAAGAGTAATCTCAACAATTAACTCCCTTTACCCTCAATTCAAACTAGCAGAGTGCTAATTAAAATTAGAACAGAAAGAAGGAGAGATAGGCCATTACCTAACCTTAGTACTCTTATTACCTCCCACTACTTCTCTGGATTATTTTAGATATCATATTGGAAATAGCATCATATTAAAAGTCCACTTTAAGTTTTTCTTTTAGTTCAGCAAGTATTTATTGAATATTTGAAATATATCCATTAAGGGTTAGGAATTAAGTATACAAAGGTGAATATAGCATGCACTTCAGTAAATACAGCAGAGGAAATACTTGTAACAATAGAAAAGATAAATAAGGGGCAGAAGTTGCTACTTAGATTTAGTAAGTGATCCAACTCAGTAGTTTTGAATCTGGGTGATTATCAAAATTACTAGGAGAACATTTTAAAAAATGGAGTCCCAGATTCCACCTCAGATCAACTCAATCAGAGTTATCACCTGTAGGACCTTTGATTCTTGTTTGCAACTGCTCCCTTATGGTCTCTTGTGCTAATCAAGGCTGAAATACAGAGGTCTAATGAGTCTTAACTGTAGTGCATATGTGAAGTGGGAGTTGGCACTTAAGTAGGAAAATAGGTGATAGTCCTTATGCTAATAAGAGTTGGTGAATCAATTTTCAGAATATAATGTACTGTGTGTGATCTAAAAGAATGATCAGGCTGGGCACAGTGGCTCACGTCTGTAATCCCAGCAGTGTGGGAGGCCGAGGCAGGCGGATCACCTGAGGTCAGGTGTTTGAGATCAGCATGACCAACATGGTGAAACCCCTCTTCTACTAAAAATACAAAAATTACTGGGGCATGGTAGCACATGCCTGTAATCCCAGCTACTCGGGAGGCTGAGGCAGGAGCATATCTTGAATCCAGGAGGTGGAGGTTGCAGTGAGCCGAGTTCATGCCATTGCACTCTAGCCTGGGTGACAGAGCAAGAATCCATCTCAAAAAAAAAAAAAAAAAAAAAGAATTATTAGGGTTTCAGATGTAAATGGAATAAGTGAAATAATGTTTTTAGGTATATTAAGGACTCTTGGGATAAGAGACACAAATCCAACTTAAATTAATACACCATGGAATACTGTGCAGCCATAAAAAAGGATGAGTTTGTGTCCTTTGTAGGGACATGGATGCAGCTGGAAACCATCATTCTCAGCAAACTGTTGCAAGAACAGAAAACCACACACCGCATGTTCTCACTCATAGGTGGGAATTGAACAATGAGATCACTTGGACACAGGAAGGGGAACATCACACACTGGGGCCTATTGTGGGGAGTGGGGAGGGGGGAGGGATAGCATTAGGAGATATACCTAATGTAAATGACAAGTTAATGGGTGCAGCACACTAACATGGCACATGTATACATATGTAACATACCTGCACGTTGTGCACATGTACCCTAGAAATTAAAGTATAATGGAAAAAAAAAAGAAAAAGTCCTACAAGGGCATGCATTGGCTTATGGTATGACAAGGGCCTGGTAGAGCCCAGGTAGTGTTGACAGTGCTATCCAATAAAGTAGCTACTAGTCATACATGGCTCTTGGTCACTTGAAATATGGCTAGTCTGAGTTCAAATTTACTGTTCACACTGGGTTTTGAACACTTGGCAACTTTTTATTTTTTATTATTTTTAATTTTTCTATGAGTTATTGTGGTACAGGTGGTATTAGGTTATATGAGTAAGCTCTTTAGTGTGATTTATGAGATTTTGGTGCACCCATCGCCCGAGCAGCATACACTGAACCACATTCATGGTCTTTTATCCCTCGCCCCCCTCCCATTTTTTCCTCCCAAGTCCCCAAAGTCCATTGTATCATTCTTATTAGGCAACTTTTTATATTAGTACATATTACCATGATACTATTTTGGATACATTGGTTTAAATAAAATGTATTATTAAAATTAACTATTTTTAGTGTTTTAAATGTGACTTGTATTATACTTCTATTGGACAGCACTACCTTAGAATTACTGGAAATAAGCACTCTCTGCTTCTAGTACTCTGTCTCTCATCTCTGCTTCTCTCTGGGTATCAGCCTTATTCCCTCCAGTTACAGAGGGCATTTCTCATAGAAGTAGGAACCTTACCATCAGCATCCCTGGACTCTTACAAGGTCCCTACTGAAGAGGAAGGGGAACTTCCCTTTCAGCTTCTAGTTTGAAAATCATAGGGAAAAACTTAAGTTGGTGTGGTTGGAGTGATGGACCAATCACTACAGCTAAGAGAATGTGATTCTTGTTGGCTGCATCTAGATCAGTTGTCCAATGCTGTAGCTGGGTCATGAGATAAGATAAAGACATCAGTCATTACCAAAACCACATGGGTAGACCGAGGAAGGAACTTTCCTCTTTTTCTCAAAACACGAATAATAGCTAATATTCATTGAATGTTTACTCTGTGTTAGGCATTGTGCTTTTTACATAGATTATTTCATTTAATATGTATGACAGGGCTGGGCACGGTGGCTCATGTCCCAGCATTTTGGGAGGCCGAGGAGGGTGGATCACTTGAGGTCAAGAGTTTGAGACCAGCGTGGTCAGCATGGCGAATCCTGTCTCTACAACCAACAATAACAACAATAACAAAAATTAGCAAGGTGTGGTGGCCCATGCCTGTCGTCCCAGCTACTTGGGAGGCTGAGACCTGTGAATTGCTGAAACCCAGGAGGTGGAGGTTGCAATGAGCCGAGATGGTGCCGCTGCATTCCAGCCTGGATGACAGAGCGAGACTCCATCTCAAAAAAAAAAAAAAATTGTCTTAACAGCTATTTTGAGGATCTGATAGGCATCTCAAATGTAATAATTCTTGAACTCTGACTTTTGCCTAATCTTTGTAGTCTCAATCAATAGATCACCATATACACAACTGCTCAAGCCAAGTAACCTAGAAATCATCCCTGATTCCTTCCCTCTTTCCCTCTTCCATCCATCCACTTAACTGTATTGAATAGATAACTCTTCTATGTCCATTCTTTCCATAGTAGCTGGAATAATATTTTAAAAACACAAAGCTTTAAATAAAGCACTTCAATGGATTTCCATTGCTCCTAGAATGAAATCTGAATTTCTTCCCATACCTGTAAGGCTCAGCACAGTCCGGCTTCTGTTTAGCTTTCTGATGTCATCTTGTGTTATTTTACCCACTTCTCACTTGCCATGCTTCAGTTATCTAGATGTCCTTTTGTGCCAAGTTCTTTTCTTCCTCTGGCTTTCCCTCTTCCTGGAATGATCTTCCAGTTCTCTGAGTGGTTGGCTTATTCTTACTTTTTATATTTCAGCTAAAATGTCACCTCCTCAGAGAGGCTTTATCCTAAAAGCCTCTTTATCCTGAAATTCTGCACATTCTATGCAAGTGGATCTAGAATCACTCTTTTACTATCTTATCCCATTATTTCTTTTATGGCTCTTATAGTCTGCACCTCTCTTGTTGGTTTATTGTCCTTTACTGCCATATCTGAGCTCCATGAGGATACTGACCTTTTCTATCTTATTCACTATTCTCATCTCAGCACTTGCAAAAAGCATGGATCGTAATAAATATTCAATAAATATTTGTTGGATATGTGAATGAATCTTTGTTTTACAGATGAGGGAATGGAGGTTTAGAGTAGCTAAATAAATGGGTCAAGTCACACGGGTAGGAAGTGGTGGGAACAGGTTTCAAACCCAGGCAGCTTGATCACATAGCCATTAATTGCCATTCCATAAGAAGGGAATGTTGTGTTAGGCAGACAAAACAGTAAATGTCACTGTAATGGGAAGCATAATGTAGAAAGCACTGATGCTGGCATCAGCAGTCTTATGTTCATTTTTGACTCTGTTGAGTGGAGTAAGAAGACCTCATCCAGTCTACATGGACTGAGAATGGGGGAGGGGTGTTATCTAAACAAGGTTTTGGAGTTGTACCAGAAGACCCAGAATAATCCTGGAGAGGGATGGGGGGCACATAACAAATTTCTGCTATAGGATTCCAGTGTGTTCCCACACTGTGCAGAGAGCCTACACATACCTTTGCTACAGAGGCTGCCTCTTCTGTCTCTATCTTTTGCAAATTGCTTGAAATTTTGAAATGTAATATTTTCTAGGGCATATTAAATTTGAAACGAAATCGTGGGGACAGCTGGCATCAAGATAATTGCTAAATGTGAAGTCTGGCAGCACGGGCTGACAGTTGTGAGAATATGATAATATTTTCTACTTAATAGATGTGAAATCATGGATGGACTGTGTTGTGATTCCTTTCTCCCTTCTTGGTATAAACGAGTCTTCATTCATTCATTCCAAACGTGTGTCTAGTATATATAGTAATTGTTCTTTAGCTATACTGTAAACTAGGGTTAAAAGTTATAGCATTTGGTTTTCTTGGTATATTTCTAAGAAGGTATCTCTGTTTTTTTAACTGGTGATTTTTATCTAGAAAAAAATTAGTGATTTTGTGTCTTAGCTGTTTATCAGCTTGTCAGCTCAAAGATAATTTGCTTTTCCAGAGGATAATTATACTTGTCGAGGGGACAGTCTCATTCTTCAGAAATAAAAAGTATAGTTAGAGAGAAAAAATTATATAATGGCAAAATGCTGGTCTGAAATTTAGAAATTCAGCATTTCTTTTTGATTAAATGTGATTTGCTCATGCATTGCATACATTCATTTGTCAAACATTAACTGAACATTCTTTTATATAAGAAATAAGGATCAAGTAGAGTAGTGAGTATATAGGACTCATGAGTCAGAAGACCAGGGTTCTAATCCTGGCTCTGCCTCTTGGTGACTGTGATTTTGGCTGAGACAAGTATCCATTATGAATCATAGTTCTTCCTTAACTTTAATGTGGGTATAATATCATCTTCCTTGCTTGCTTCTCAGGATTATGGTAAGAATTGAAAGGGTTCTGAAAATTAGAGCTCTTCAAATAAATGCTAAATATTTTTTGTCACTATTGTGTGCATGGAACTACTTCATATAGATTTTTTTTTTTTTTTTTTTTTTTTAGACGGA
>NC_045443.1:97550949-97599845 GCF_002776525.5 Piliocolobus tephrosceles
CTGTCACCCAGGCTGGAGTGCAGTGGCAATATCTTGGCTCACTGCAACCTCCACCTCCCGGGTTCAAGTGATTCTCCTGCCTCAGCCTCCCGAGTGGCTGGGACTGCAGGCACCTGCCACTATGCCTGGCTAATTTTTGTATTTTTGGTAGAGATGGGGTTGTGCCATGTTGGCCAGGCTGATCTCAAACTCCTGACCTTGTGATCCGCCTGCCTTGGTCTCCCAAAGTGCTGGGATTACAGGCATGAGCCACCACACCTGGCCATATAGAAGATTTTTAGATCACTATTATGCCAGGTGTGGTGGCTCAGATGCCTGTTATCCCAGCACTTTGGGAGGCTGAGGCGGGTGGATCAACTGAGGTCAGGAGTTTGAGACCAGCCTGGTCAATGTGGCACAACTCCATCTCTACTAAAAATACAAAAATTAGCCAGGCATGGTGATGAGTGCCTGAAGTCCCAGCTACTAGGGAGGCTGAGGCAGGAGAATCGCTTGAACACGGGAAGCAGAGGTTGCAGTGAGCTGAGATTGCGTCACTGCACTCCAGCCTGGGTGACAAAGCAAGATTCCATTAAAAAAAAAAAATCACAATTATTTTTACAGTACTTTGGTTTGCCAGTCCATATCCTGGAAACATTTTAAGACTGTTATGATTTAAAAAGTGCTTTAAAATTCTCTGAGGGTAGATTATAAATAGCAAGGTCATTATTATTGTCAACTTAGGGTATATTGTTATTTATTTCCTAAAGTGAAAATTCCAAGAGAAGTTAGTTTGGCTGCTTTATATTGTCTACAAATAATCCTGATTTTAGGACAGGGCAATCTTCTGCAAGAATATAACAGTGAAATGACATTTTTTTCTCTTGAAATAGACTATATGCATCTGACTTATAAAAACTAAAATTGATTAAATGTCATATTGATAAAATGAATACTGTAGCTAATTACCTAATAATATATATTATATAGTTAGAGAGTATATTTTTACAGCTAGAGATGGATCTATATTCTGTAACATTAGACTTGTAGAGGTAACAGATAATTGAATATATTAGAAAATAAATGCAATACATATTAGATTTCTATTTCAACATATACCTCACTAAATTTAGGAGACAGTCTACGAGGGAAACAATATTAGACTAGGATCAGAGTCAGAAGAATCGAGTTGTAATTTTAACTACAAGAAGTGTAGTTTAGTGTTTTAACTCGACAGATTTTTGAGTCCATCTGCTTTTTGAATCTCAGTTTTGACACTTATTTGCTGTGTGACTTTGGGCAAGTTTTTTGATCTTTTAAAATCTTAGTTTCTTCAACTTAAAATTAAGATAAATATAGTACTTCTCTCCTAGGGCTGCTGTAAGGATTAAATGAGACAAGGCATGCAAAGAATTTAGTGGGTTATTAACATCACTGCCACCATCACCATCATTATTATCCTCATCACTATTATCATCACCAATGCCACTAATTCGTAGTCTTGGCAAAGTTATTAATCTCTCTGACTTCATTAAGTTCTCTCACCTATAAAATGAGAGGACTAGACTCATTGATCTCCATGTAGCTGTTATTCTTGTTAATATGAGATAGTGTTTTTGCGATTATGTAGGGAAAGCCTAAATACATGTGAAATGTTGTTGTCATCATCATCATCATCACCATCTTGTTACAGTCTTTTGGGCTCTGAAATGTTATGAAAAATGAAAAACCACTTATGATATTAATCCTTGGCTCTTCTGCCTTCTTATGTCAAAGTTGGGGCTAAAGCGGAGAGCAGTTTGGCAACCCCCCCACATCTTTGCTTTCTTCATCATTGTTCCATATTTACCCATTATATGTAGCAAATTACAGAAAACAGATAGGTCATGAAGCCAGGGCCAAAATAGGAAGAAGAGGAGGATGTCTAGGGCTGAGTTTGGCTTACCTAGGGCTTTTTTTTCTTTTAAACCAAAGACACGGGATCAGGGCTGGACACTTATGGAAGTTAGATAAGAGACAGACTTGCCTATACATTCATCTGTTATAAAGCCTCCTTCTTTCTTGCTGTTCCTTGGGAAGCTTTTTTTCTTTTTGGAGAACAGAAAGTCCTGTTTGGAGGACATCAGCATTAGAGAGTGTCAGAGAAGGTTATCATTGCCTTGGAAAGACCAAGTTGAATTTCTGTTTAGATAGAAATTGATTTGAAGTACAGGAAAATAAAGATGTGCCTTTTGAATAATATTGAAGGCTTTGCAGTGAGATCATGTATATATAATTAAGAAGTACATAGAAATGTTTAATTCTAGATTTTAAAAATCAGGGATAGTCATATTTACTAGCTGTCCAAACTACAGAAAATAATATTTGAAATATTTAGTTAATAATAATAACAACAATAATAGCAAATATTTGTTCAGCCTTATGGGCCAGATACTGTGCTAAGAGCTGATATGTGTTGCTATTTAAAATGCACATGTACACTGAAAAAATTATGCCTTCCATCATTGTATTTCTATCTAAATCTTTCTGTTATTTCTCGGTATAAGTTTCACCTACTTAATCTTATTTCCCATCATTCTCTTCTAAGAACTCTGCATTTTGGGAAAACTGTTTGTTGGATGATAGTTTTCAGGTTTTTTTTTTTTTTTTTTGAACTTTTAATTTTCAAATTTCATGTCCTTGTTTAGAACTCCTCTTCTCCCTCCTTTCTGTTATCCCTACCCATCTTTCAAGTCTTAGCTCAGATCTTCATCTTGAAGCTGTCTAAACTTTATAGCCAAAGTGGCTCCCCGTCCTTGTTCTAGGCACTAGTATGGTAGATAAATAGCATACTTGTTTGTTAAATAAGCACAGTGTTGCTTTTTAGATTTGAATGGACTGTAAGATTTTATTCTAGTAGCTGCTGACTGTGTAGTTGTTCCTCGGCAGCTGTGAATGGAAAAATAGAAATGATATGTTTTATTTGAATCTGGAATAATTTACACCAATCTTTTGTGTGGATTTCAATAGTTTAATAGTAATTCCCAGAGTAATTAGGCTGATTAGGTAGCCATTGAGGATGGCTTTAGCTATGTTTAAATGAGAATCTGAAAAACATGGCTCAAATTTACTAGTATGATGCATTTGAGAGATACACACATATACCATATACACATATACTCATTTTGCGTACAATGAAAGTAACAATTTTCAGTTAGATGTTTCCATTTTGAATATAATTTTGAAAAAAGCTGTAGTAAGTTTGTATTTGTAGTGTTCATGTCAGTTTTTATCTCACCTGACTTTATTACTCTGCCAATTTTGATAAATAGGTATATTTGAAGGCATTAAACCCAGCTATAAGCTGAGACTCTGGGAAGATTTATAAAATATACCAAAGTTATCTTCAGTGTTCTTTCATCTTTTTTTTTTGTACTGTCTCATTTACTTTCAGAATTTCTCTAGTCTACTTATATGTTTTAAGGGAAAAATGAATAATGTTTATCAGAGTAGTTAATGACCAGTGAAGAGATTGTAAGCATCTCTGTGAGACAGATTTTTCTGCAAGACAACAACTATAAATATTGAAGAAAAACAAACACATAAATGAATTACTTCCTGAAGCCTCAGGGGTTGTCTAGTTAACAGACTAGTTTTGTACTAATTATGAGCGACGTAGGGACTATTAATAAATGAATTTGCTTCCATTCCATAGGCACACAGAGTTTCTATTTATGAATACAGAGCATTTTCCAAAAGTTTGTTTAAAAGCTGCTTGTTTGGACCTTAAGGCACATTTAAGTTCCAGGCTAGACCACAAAGGCCTGAAATGTAATTCAGTATAATATTCTAGATGTCATTGTTGGGAGCTGGGGAAAGGATGAGGTGTGAACCACCAGGCATAGTCTTGGTCATGGGCAGTTCTTTTGGAATCTGCACCAGAGATGGCTCTTTATATATTTACAGAGCAAAAAGAAAGAGGTTTTCTTCACAATAGCCAAGATAATGAAATGATCCAAGTGTCCATTGACAGATGAATGGATAAAGAAATTGTGGTGTCTGTATTCACAGTGGAGGAATATTCAGCCTTAAAGAAGGAAATACTATTTCTCCTTTCTCTTTGTTAGTTTTCTTGTGGCACATATACACCATGGAATACTATGCAGCCATAAAAAAAAGGATGAGTTCGTGTCCTTTGTAGGGACATGGATGCAGCTGGAAACCATCATTCTCCGCAAACTGTCGCAAGAACAGAAAACCAAACACCGCATGTTCTCCCTTATAGGTGGGAATTGAACAATGAGATCACTTGGACACAGGAAGGCGAACATCACACACCGGGGCCCATTGTGGGGAGGGGGAAGGGGAGGGATAGCATTAGGAGATATACCTAATGTAAATGACAAGTTGATAGGTGCAGCACACCAACATGGCACATGTATACATATGTAACAAACGTGCATGTTGTGTACATGTGCCCTAGAACTTAAAGTATGTATATATGTATATATAAAGGAGATACTACCATTTGCAATAACATGAATGAAAGTAGAGGACTTGATGCTAAGTGAAATAAGCCAGACATAGAAAGAAAAATACTGTATGATCTCACTTATGTGTAGGATCTAAACAAAATAACAAAATGAAATGAAACTTCAAGTACATGGAAACAGAGAATAGAAGAGTGGTTACCAGGAATGAAGGATGTGGGAGAAATGGGCAGATGGAGGTCAATGAGAGTATAAAATTTCAGTTATGTAGGACATGTAAGTACAGAGATCTACTGTATAGCATGAGGACTGTAGTTAATAATATTGTATTGTATACTGGAAATGTGCTAAGAGAGTAGATTTTAGGTACTTGTACCACACACATACAAAGAGTAACAGTATGAGATGATGGATATGTTAATTTGCTTGATTATAGTAATCATTTCACTATGTGTATACATATCAAAACATCATGTTGTATACCTTAAAGAGATACAATTAAAAAATAGCCAATGCAAAAATGCAAAGTAAAAAAAATCGTATTCAGAAACCTAAAATATGAAACATAAAAGCAGGGCTTCTATAAATGAAGCAGGGGCAGATGGCCCAGAATCCTGCCTGCTCTTGTTTCTTTTCTATTCATCAATCTCAGGAGTATTTTCCAGAACCGAAGAACTACATAGAAAAGAGGCTGAAATTCTAGGCCAGTTACTCTGAGTAAGGGTTTTGGCCTTGTTAGAGGGAGGTATGTTAGTGTGTTAAGTAGGTAGTTCATGTGGGTCTATTTCTGTTTTTTGTGGTTGGTACTCTGTGGGTCCTTTCAATCCAGAAACTCATGTTCTTCGGTTCTGGGTTAGTTTTTTGAATTATTGATTTGATTTAGTCAAGTTTGTTTCTTCTATTCTCTCTTTCTGGATTTCCTGTTAAGATGTTGACCTTCTGGCTTTGTCTTTTGTTTTTTAAATGCTTTATTTCCTACTATCCTATATTACTAAGGTTCTCCAGAGAAATAGAATCAAAAGGACACACACACACACACACACACACACACACGGGTTGGGGGTTGATGGATTCATTTTAAGGAATTGATTCATGTATTTGTAGAGATTTCGCCATATGGAACTTCTCAGCCTCTAGATAACTTGTAATAAATATTTTTCTAGATTTCTATGTCCTGTTGGTTGTGTTTCTCTGGAGAACCCTGACTAATACATATTTCAGTCTGATGACAAAATTCCCTCTTGCTTTGGGGAGGTCATTTTTTGTTCTATTAAGTCCTTTGACTGATTGAATGAGACTACCCACATTATGGAGAATAATCAGCTTTACTCAAAATCCACAGATTTAAATGTTAATCTCATCCAAAAACATGTCTGCTAAGAAACACGCAGAATCATGTTTGACCAAATATCTGGGCACTGTGGATCAGCCAAATTAATGTATAAAATTAACTATTATACAAACGGTCCTTGATTTATGATGGGATTATGTCCTGATAAACCCATTGTAAATTGAAAACATCATAATTCAAAAATGCATTTAGTACACCTAACCTACTGAATATTGTAACTCAGTCTAGCCTACTTTAAACATGTTCAGAACTCTTACATTAACCAAAATCATCTAACACAAAGCCTATTTTATAATAAATTGTTGGATATCTATCACAAAGTGGGGTGAAATAATCTAACACAAAGACTATTTTATAATAAAGTATGGAATATCTTATATAATTTATTTAATAGTGTACTAAAACCAAATGGTTATATAGGTATAGTTTCTATTGAAGGCCTCTCACTTTTGCACCAAGGTAAAGTTGAAAAATTGTAAGTTGAACCATGGTAAATCAAGCACCATTTGTACCTTTGTTTTTTTTTTTTTTTTTGAGATGGGGTCTTGCTCTGTTGCTCAGGCTGGAGTGCAGTGGCATGGCCATGGCTCACTGCAGCCTTGACCTCGCAGGCTCAATCAGTTCTCCTGTCTCAGCCTCCTGAGTAGCTGGGACTACAGGTGTGCACTACCACGCCTGGCTAATTTTCTTTTCTTTTAGAGATGGCGGTTTCCCTATGTTGCCCAAGCTGGTCTCAAACTCCTGGGCTCAAGTAATCCTCCCACCTTGACCTCCCAGATTGGTGAGATTATAGGTGTGAGTCAGTGCGCTCATCCATTTGTACCTTTAAACATCTTTTTACTTTACTTTCTGGGAAATTTTGTCAGTTTATCTAACACTTAGGTTTATTTTACAAATCTCTTCAGGTTTTCACTTTTCAGCCTTCATTTTTCATGTTTGGGACTTTTCTAAAACATCCTGTGATCCTTGGTTGTCCATTTGTCTTTAAAAATTGGGCTCCGTATGTCCATCATAGTGCTATTCACAGTAGTGAAGACATGAGATCAACCCAGGTGCCCATCAGTGGTGGATTGGATAAAGAAAATGTGGTACATATTCACCATGGAATACTACACAGCTATAAAAAAGAGCAAAATTATATCCTTTGCAGCAATATGGATGCAGCTGGAAACCATTATCCTCAGTGAATTAACGCAGAAACGGAAAACCAAATAACACGTTCTCACTTATAAATGGGAGCTAAACGTTGGGTACACATGGTCATAAATATGGGAACAATAGACACCATTTTTACAGACAGTTTGTCGAAAAGAAAGCCAAAATTATGTTAGATTCGACCATTTATATTGTTTTTCTTTTTTGGCATGATTTCTTTTGTTAATAAAATAATTTAGTATGAACTGTTCTCCCAAGAGATAATATATAGAAAAAACCTGATTCATCACTGCTTCATGAAATGGCTTTCCATTACTTCCTCATATAATCATAAATCTGTAACTTTTTCTGTAGTTCTCAATTTTTAAATCAACCCCCGCCAAAACCCCAGTAAATTGTATCTACCAATTAATGACTCAGAAAATTTGGGCTCTGTGAAGCTAGTGCAAACTCTGTGTGCATGGGTGAGGCTTATTACTGTGGAGTGAGCAGACATGGCGGGGGTCCTCTAATGTCAGCATCTTTTAGTCTTTCTTGTTGGACATCCGGATTCTTCTAATCTTTCAGCCTGTCTATAAGCATTCTGGGAGCTGAACTGAGGAAGAAGTCTCTATATTCAATCTGTAGACTTTTACTTATTTTCTTGATTTTAGTTTTTTGTCCCTACCCTCAACCATAGCTCGGATTCTCCATCGCAGAGAACCTCTCTTTGACTCTGCAGAAAATAAGCCAAAGTCATTTGCTGGAGTAGGAGAGGGGTGGTTGGCTGGCTGTGTAGAGTGTAGTAAAATATCTGGAGGTTCATTTTCTTAAATCTACTTTCAGTTATTCCTTGGTGTTCAGTTCCACCTTCAAACTTATTTCCAGAGATGTACCTGATGCCACCTATTCCTAAACCCTTTGAAGATTTTTGTTGTGTATATCAGGTTGTTTTCTTGGCTTTTTCCATTTCTGATTAGGGATTCAGGTTTCTCAAGTTGGTTCATGTTCATCCATACACTTTCAAGTTTTGTTGCTGTTGTCTTCATTCCCATTCCTTTTCTTCTTGTGGTTTATGCCTTAAAAATCCCTTTATGGTATATTTCGTAGATTTTGAGAGAGTTTGTAGTTAATACATGCATTCAGGGTATCAGTTTTTATTTCTTAAACCTATTATGGGCTGGGCGTGGTGGCTCACGCCTGTAATCCCAGTGCTTTGGGAGGCTGAGGTGGGGATCACGAGGTCAGGAGATCTAGACCATCCTGGCTAACATGGTGAAACCCCATCTCTACTAAAAATACAAAAAATTAGCCAGGCGTGGTGGTACACGCCTGAAGTCCCAGCTACTCAGGAGGTTGAGGCAGGAGAATTGCTTGAACCTGGGAGGCGGAGCTTGCAGTGAGCCAAGATCGCGCCACTGCACTCCAGCCTGGGCGACAGAGCAAGACTCCATCTCAAAAAACAAACAAACAAACAAAAAAACAAAAAAAAGCCTATTATGGAAATTTCAAACATATGCAAAAGTAGAGAGAATAGTATTGTGAGTCCCCATGAATCCTTTTCTCAGCTCCAAGAACTATCAGTTGTCAACATATACATAAATTCCCCTACCTCCTCTGGATTATTTTATAGCAAATCACAGACCTCACATTGTTTCATCTATAAATGATTCAGTGTGTCACATTAAAAGATAAAGATTTTTTTCTAAAAGCATAACTGCAATAGCATTATCAAACCTAAAACAACCCTAATACAGCCTTAATATCAAGTATCCTTTGAATGTTTAAATTTCCACAATTTTATCATAAACATTTTTTACA
The DNA here is from genome assembly GCF_002776525.5 of Piliocolobus tephrosceles. Classification (NCBI taxonomy): domain Eukaryota; kingdom Metazoa; phylum Chordata; class Mammalia; order Primates; family Cercopithecidae; genus Piliocolobus; species Piliocolobus tephrosceles. The sequence continues at coordinate 97,559,704 of NC_045443.1, forward strand.
GTTGGTTTATTAAAATAAGTATCAGTATCCAAAGTTTATTAAAATAGTCAAAGATTCAAGTAGACACTTCACTGAAGAAGATCTACAAATGGCTAATAAACACATGAAAATATGCTCAACATAAATAGTCATTAGACAAATGCAAATTAAAATCACAACAAGGGCCGGGCATGGTGGCTCACACCTGTTATCCTAGCATTTTGGGAGTCTGAGTCAGGCAGATTGCTTGAGCCCAGGAGTTCAAGACCAGCCTGAACAACATAGCAGGACCTCATCTCTATTTTAAAAAATCACGAGATATAAACACCCTCTATATACTACACACTCTGCACACACACACACACTCTCTCATACTCTCAATTGTTTATAATTTAAGAGCTTAGCAATAATAAATTTTGGCATTGATATGGAGAACTTGGAACCTTAATTGCTGGTAAGAATATAAAATGGTGCAACCACTTTGAAAAATTGCTTTCACAGTTCCCTAAAGTTTAAACATAGACCTACTACATGATTCCACTTTTATATTCGAGAAGTTCTAGGAATGAGCTATTGATAGACGCTACAACATGAATAAACTTCAAAAACGTTATGCTTCTTGCAAGGAGTCAGATGCAAGACTACATGTTGTGTGATTCCACTTAAGTGTAATGTTCGTAAAAGGCAAATCAATAAAAGCAGAAAGTGGATGAATGGTTTCCTATGGTGGGCACTGTCTTTTTAAATCTGTAGGTTTCCCTTTCCCTTTTGTCTTTTGTTTTTTTCAACGAACACCCTATCTTTTGTCCTTGACTTTTTTTTGGCTCACCGAGTGCTAACTTCTGTACTGCTTTCTCTCCACAGCCACTAAAGGAAGCTTCCCTGTCTCTGGTCACATCTTCTCTTTATAGCTTGCTTATTCAGCTGTTTAATTGGGTTGTGTAAAGGCTAAATCAGAAAATGTATGTGAATAATTTAGCATGATTTCTAGTACATAATCTGTTTAAATAATGGTATCTGGCATTAGGGTTCCCTGGAGAAATTGAAACAGAATACACACAGACACACACACACACACCCCCCATCAGTGCAAGTGAGAAAGAGACTTATTTTAAGGAATAGGCTCATGTGATTATGGGAGCTGGCAAGTTCAAAATCTGTAAGGCAAGCTGGGAGCCTGGAAATTCGGGAAAGAGTTGATGTTGTAGTCCTGTTTGAAATCTACAGCACATGCCAGGCAGGCTGGAAAGCCAGGTAGAGTTTCAGTGTTACAGTTGGGATGCGGAATTCCTTCCCCTTCTGGAATCCTTAGCCTTTGCTCTTAAGGTTTTGACTGAATGGATGAGCTCCACCTACATTAGGGAGGGTAATATAGTTTACTAAAAGTCTACTGATTTAAATGTTAATTACATTAAAAAAAATACCGTCACAGCAACATGGAGACTGCGTTTGACCAAGCAACTGGGCCCCATAGCCTAGCCAAGTCGACACACAAAATTAATCATCACGGTATCTATTATGATTATCTCTACAAGTTTTATATTCACTTAACTCTGAGTTAGTCAGTGACTATGCTTTTCATAGGACTAGGGGAGAAGAGCTCAAAGAAAGGACATGCAGCAGAAATCAGGCTGTCATGTGCCAGTCCAGTGGTTTCCAGCCATGACAGTTCTCATCCTGGAGTGCACAAGTGCACATTGGAATCACCTGGGGAGGTTTTAAGCTGCTAGATGAATGGGCCCACCTAGAAGCTTGTTAAAATACAGTGCTAGCCCCCTGTGAGTACGATTCTGGAAGAGCTAAAGATGTGCCCCGATTCCAGCCTAATATTTAGGTTCTAGTTTTTTTTTTTATTATTATACTTTAAGTTCTAGGGTACATGTGCATAACGTGCAGGTTTGTTACAAATGTATACTTGTGCCATGTTGGTGTCCTGCACCCATCAACTCGTCAGCACCCATCAATTCATCATTTATATCAGGTATAACTCCCAATGCAATCCCTCCCCCCTCCCCCCTCCCCATGATAGGCCCCAGTGTGTGATGTTTCCCTTCCCGAGTCCAAGTGAACTCATTGTTCAGTTCCCACCTATGAGTGAGAACATGCGGTATTTGGTTTTCTCTTCTTGTGATAGTTTGCTAAGAATAATGGTTTCCAGCTGCATCCATGTCCCTACAAAGGATGCAAACTCATCCTTTTTTATGACTGCATAGTATTCCATGGTGTATATGTGCCACATTTTCTTAATCCAGTCTGTCACAGACGGACATTTGGGTTGATTCCAAGTCTTTGCTATTGTGAATAGTGCCACAATAAACATACATGTGCATGTGTCTTTGTAGTAGAATAATTTATAATCCTTTGGGTATATACCCAGTAGTGGGATGGCTGGGTCATATGGTACATATAGTTCTAGATCCTTGAGGAATTGCCATACTGTTTTCCATAATGGTTGAACTAGTTTACAATCCCACTAACAGTGTAAAAGTGTTCCTATTTCTCCACATCCTCTCCAACACCTGTTGTTTCCTGATTTTTTAATGATTGCCATTCTAACTGGTGTGAGATGGTATCTCATTGTGGTTTTGATTTGCATTTCTCTGACGGCCAGTGATGATGAGCATTTTTTCATGTGTCTGTTGGCTATCTGAATGTCTTCTTTTGAGAAATGTCTGTTCATATCCTTTGCCCACTTTTTGATGGGGTTGTTTGTTTTTTTCTTGTATATTTGTTTGAGTTCTTTGTAGATTCTGGAAATTAGCCCTTTGTCAGATGAGTAGATTGCAAAAGTTTTCTCCCATTCTGTAGGTTGCCTGTTCACTCTGATGGTAGTTTCTTTTGCTGTGCAGAAGCTCTTTAGTTTAATGAGATCTCATTTGTCAATTTTGGCTTTTGCTGCCATTGCTTTTGGTGTTTTAGACATGAAGTCCTTGCCCATGCCTATGTCCTGAATGGTACTACCTAGATTTTCTTCTAGGGTTTTTATGGTATTAGGTCTAACATTTAAGTCTCTAATCCATCTTGAATTAATCTTCGTATAAGGAGTAAGGAAACCATTCCAAAAATCCCAGGGCCCTTAAAAATGATGCTAAATCTACTCTACCTGTGCTCTACAAGTGGAACAACAAAGTCTGGATGACAGCACATCTGTCTGTAGCATGGTTTACTGAACGTTTTAAGCCCACTGTTGAAACCTACCACTCACAGAAAAGAAGATTCCTTTCAAAATATTACGGCTCAGTGGCAGTGCACCTAGTCACACAAGAGCTCTGATGGAGATGTACAAGAGACTAATGTTTCCGTGCCTGCTAACACAACATCCATTCTGTAGCCCAGAGACTGAGGAGTAATTTTGGCTTTCAAGTCTTCTAATTGAAGAAATACATTTCATAAGGTTGTAGCTGCCATACCTAGTGGCAGCTATAGAACCACTAAGAACATTTGCGGGCCAGGTACAGTGGCTTATGCCTGTAATCCCAACACTTTGGGAGGCCAAGGTGGAAGGATCACTTGAGCCCAGGAGTTCAAGACCAGTCTGGGCAACATAGGGAAACTCTGTCTCTACAAAAAATTTTAAAATTATCCAGGCATGGTAGCACATGCCTGTGGTCCCAGCTACTCAGGGGGATGAAAGGAAAGAATCCCTGAGTCTAGGAGGTCAACGCTGCAGTGAGCACAGTGATCGTGCCACTGCACTCCAGGCCTGGGTGACAGATTGAGACCCTATCACAAATAAATAAATAAAACATTTGTGATTCATGGGAGGAGGTCAACATTAACAGGAGTTTTGGAAGAAGTTGATTCTAACCCTTATGAATGACTTTGAGGGGTTCATGATTTCAGTGGAGGAAGGAACTGCAGATGTGGTGGAAACAGCAAGTGAAATAGAAGTGGAGCCTGAAAACTGGACTGACTGACAACAATCTCATGATAAAATTTGAACAGATGAGGAGGTATTTCTTATGGATGAGCAAAGACATTGGTTTCATGAGTGGAATCGACTCCTGGTGAAGACACTCCTAGTGAAGACACTGTGAACACTGCTGAAACGTCAACAAAGGATTTAGAACATGACATAAATAAAGCAGCAGCAAGGCTTAAGAGGAATAACTCCAGTGACTCCAATTTTGACAGTCCTACCATGGGTAAAATGCTATCAAACGGCATCTCATGCTACGGAAACATCTTTTGTGAAAGGAACAGTCAACTAATGTGAAACTTCATTATTGTCTCATTTAAGAAATTGCCACAGCCATTCCAACCTTCAGCAACCACCATTCTAATCAGTCAGCAGCCAACAACATTGAGACAAGACCTTCCACCAGCAAAAGGATTACAACTTGCTGAAGGCTCAAATGATCATTAGCATTTTTAGCAATGAAGTATTTTTTAATTACGTACATTGTTTTGTTAGACATAATGCTGTTGCACACTTAACAGAATACAGTATAGTGTAAACATAACTTTTATATGCGCTGGAAAACCAAAAATTTTGTATGACTCACTTTATTGCAGTGGTCTGAAAACCAATCTACAATATGTCTGAGCTATGCCTGTACATCTAAGTAATAACTTCTGATATAGGCAAATATTATATGTTTATATCTAAAATGGGTTTATATAATCTAATAAAAAATTCTAGCGACTAAATGAGTAGCAAAAAGAAAAGACTTTTCTATCACCAGTCATATACTCTCTCATTTCTCACGTCTCCAGTCAAATCCCTTCCCCTTCAGCCTTTAAGAAGGAAGAATTAGCCGGGCATGGGGGTTCACACCTATAATCCCAGAACTTTGGGAAGCCAAGTCAGGAGGATGGCTTGATTCCAGGAGTTCGAGACCAACCCCGGAGTTGAAGAACAGTCAAGGCAGGAGGATCGCATGAGCTCTCAACAACAGACCCCAACAGACAGGGTTTCCCTATGTTGCCCAAGTTGGTCTTGAACTCCTAGGTTCAAGTGATCCTCCTACCGTGGCCTCCCAAAGAGCTGGGATTATGGGCATGAGCCACTGTGCCTGTCCCACAAATGTTCTTAATGGTGTCTAGCATGGTGAATCCTTTCCAGAAGGTTTTCAATTTACTTTGTCCAGATCCATCAGAAGAATCACTATGTATGGCAGGAGTTTGAGGAACAGTGAGGCCCTGTCCATACAAAAAAAAATTTTTAAATTTGCTGGGCATGGTGGCACGTGCTGGTAGTCCCAGCTACTTGGAGTCTGAGGCATGAGGATCACTTGACCCTGGGGAGCAATGAGGCTGCAGTAAGCTGTGATCACACTGCTGCACCCCAGCCTGGGTGATAAGAGTGAAAACTTGTCTCCAAAAAAAAAGGAAGAATTGCCACCTGTATCCAACATTCTCTTACAAGCCTGGCAAAATCCACTCCATTTGTTCTGCCAGAAGAGGTCGATGGCTTTCCTGTTTTGGCCTAATGTTTTGTTGCCTCTTTAAATGAAAATATGAACAGAGCTTTCTTTCTAAAAGCTTTACCAATCAATTACAACTTCACTATGAATTAACTGTCAGGTCCCACAAACACTTTTTGGTGGTAAAGAAACAAAAGAAAAGGCACTGGGCCCATGAGGTTAGAGGATAAATTAACACTGATGTATAAGCATTCCCTTTCCTCTGCAGCCTCACCAGCATCTATTGACTTTTGACTTTTAAATAACAGCCATTCTGACTGGTGTGAGATGCTGTCTCACTGTGGTTTTGATTTGCACTTCTCTGATAACTAGTGATGCTGAGCATTTTTTATATGTTTGTTGGTCACTTGTATGTCTTGAGAAATGTCTGTTCATGTACTTTACTCATTTTTTAATAGAGTTACTTGTTTTTTGCTTGTTGACTTATAAACAAGTTCCCTATAGATTCTGGATATTAGGCCTTTGTCAGATACATAGATTACAAATATCTTCTCCCATTCTGTAGGTTGTCTGTCACTGTGGAAAGCAGTACAGAGATTTCTCAAAGAACTTAAAATTGCTACCATTCGACCCAGAAATCCCACTGCCGTGTATATACCCAAAAGAAAATGAACCATTCTACCAAAAAGACACATGCACTCATGCTCATTGCTGTGCTATGCACAGTAGCAAAGACATGGAATCAACCTAGATGCCCATCAATGGTAGACTGGACAAAGAAAATGTGGTACGTATACACCATGGAATACTATGTAGCCATAAAAAAGAATGAATCCATGTCCTCTGCAGCAACAGCTCCTCCAATGGAGCTGGAGGCCATAATCCTAAGAAAATTAACAAAGGAACAGAAGACCAAATACCACATGTTCTCACTTATAAGTGGGAGCTAAATATAAAGCATATATGAACAAAAATAAGGGAACGATAGACACAGTGTACTACTAGAGGGTGGAAGGGGGGTAGGCTACAAAACAGCCTATTAGTACTATGTTCACTACCTAGGTGATGGGATCCATGCTCCAAACCTCAGTGTCATGCAATATTTCCATGTAACTAATCTACACACATACTTCCTGTATCTAAAATCTGTTGAAATTATTTTTTTAAATATTGAGATAGGCTGGAATCTAGAGATGATGCCAGCTGGCACAAAAACTGGAGCCAGGGTGAACTTGTAGTAATTAGAAAAAAAGGCTTTTTTTCTGAGACGTGATTGAGGAGGGTTAAAGGGAATGTGGTGTGGGAAACAGAAACAGGAAAGGAGGTTGACTGTTTATGCTCACATCCATCAATCAAGATTTGATCCAATTTGATCAAAGAATGGTAACAAGTCTAAGAAGTTTGTTTCAGTTCACTTAACTAGAAGTAATTAACCACTTCAAATAAAGCTACTCTCATAACACAACGGAATCCAAGTAAGTCTACTGTACAGCTTAATCAAAGTTCCATTTCACAACTAGATCCATGAAGACATGTCGTTTAATAAGAAAGCATGATTCATAAGAATCAGATTCAGAGATGAACACTCTGGACAGTGCAGTAGAAGAAACAGAGTGTTTTAGTCTATTCTGTGTTCCTATAAGAGAGTACCTGAGACTGGGTAATTTACAAACAACGTATGTTTTTGTGATTCAGATTTCCGGATGCTGGGAAGTAAAAGAGCATGGTACTAGCATTTGCTCACCATTTGGTGAGGACCTTCTTATTGCATTATCCCATGGCAGAAGGCAGAACCGCAAGCAAGCATGGGAAACAGAAAGAGGAAATGGGGCTGAACTGATTCTTTTGTGAGAAGCCTCCCATGATAACTAACCCACTCCCACAATAATGGCATTAATCCATTCATACATGCAGAGCCCTAATCACCTCTAAAGGGTCTCACCTGTTTGTTTTTGTTTTTATTTTGAGTAGGGTCTCACTCTGTCACCTAGGCTGGAGTTCAGGAGGCATAATCGTTGCTCACTGCAGCCTCAAACTCCTAGGCTCAAGCAATCCTCCCCACCCAGCCTCTCAAGTACTTGGGGCTACAGATATGCAATTCCACACCTAGTTATTTTGTTTTGTTTTGTTTTTTATAGAGACAGAGTCTCACTATGTTACCTAGGCTATTCTTGAACCCTTGGCCTCAAGTGACACTCCCGCCTCAGCCTCCCAAAGCCTGTGATTACAGGTGTGAGCCACCATGTCCAGACAGATCCCATCTCTTCATACTGTCACAGTGACAAATAAATTTCAACATGAGTTTTGGAGACAACATTCAAATCATAGCACTGTGGAAAACATAATTTATTCTTTGGTCATATTTTTTGATCCATCTTCAAAAATCAATTAAAAGCCTTACCCAGATTTAACACAAATGTAAAATTTATTTGATATCCTACTGACACTAAAGAACAAAAGTAGACTCTAAGAAAAGTTTCTAGATCTGTATTACACAAGAAAATTCAATGAGTTTTCAACTGGCATTGTGCCTCTGCTTGCCTGTAAGGCTTACATAACCATGTCCTCACATGCATGAGAAAGAACTGGAAGATAGAAGAGTCTTCTTTGTAAATTCCTTTTTCAAATATAAAATATTCTCCCATATCAACATATGATGAGTAATAAAAACTCACTGTATTTTAATTAACATCATTCTGCAATATGTCCAAAATGGAAACTAAAGACACTCTAAAATGCATTAAGTGTTAAATATCTTCAGGTTCAGGTTCCATAGTTGAAATTAGTCTTTTCTAACCTTTGTCTGGCATTATAGTCAGCTTCCATTTCTAGTTAAATACTCAGAAATAATGTCTACCATAGGCTTCTGATCGAATTTTCCAAAATTACCTCAAAATTATTTCATTATATAACTGAACTAATCAAATTGTTTACTGTCACCTGAAAGATTAACTTGCTAAAGTCAGTAGAGGCACTAATAAATATTGTATGCTTCTGCCTTAATGTCAGTGAAGACTTGCATCAGCCTTTGTCATCTGTAAGAAATCACTGTCACACAAGAAACTGCAAAGGATGGGCAGGTTGAGTAGTAGTCACTGGCTGGTTGCCCTAGTTCACTGCTACACATCACCCTCAGTGTTTTGAAAAGGGAGCTGAAAACCCTGCTCAGTGAAGAAAGAGGTCAATACCAAAATTCGCTCTCCTTTCGCCTTACTCCCCATCATGCAGCTGGCACTGTTCACTCTGGCAGATACAGCTCCCTGAACATAATGGTGCAATCACCACTTCAAACATCATTACTATCTAAAATAGATAACCCACTTGCAACTTGACTATTTTTATAGATATAACGTTTTCATGGAGCTTAACTGCTCTATTTGTGATTTATTCCATTTAACCAATGCAGTTTCCCTGAAAGTGAGTTTCTTATATCAGAGTCCCAATAACCACAATTGCCCAAATAGTTGTGAAAATTACAGTACTTCCTAGTTGCCTGTTACCTCCTTGTACTCATCACCAAAATGTCATGAGCTGAATCCTAAATCTGAAAAATTATAAGCTCTCTGGTTTTTATGTCTTTGGTGACCAGAAGATTGTTTCGCCCCACTTCTTACCGATCTACTTTTTCATATGGGGATCTTAAGAACTGTATTATTTATTTCTGACAAGAATTTACTAAATACCTTTTATATAAAACTAAACTCTTCGAGGCATTAAAAAAAATCAAATAAACTGAGGCATTAATAAACTTTTATCACTATATTAAAATACAAATAATTCTCAATCCGATACTCAGCAAAAAATTAATTAAATATACATTTTACATGGAAATTAGTTTTGTTTAGAATAAAAGGTAGTTATGCCAAAGGAAGAGAGTTTTTTTTTTTTTAAGATTTTGCAGCTGTCTTATAAAAGATATGTTAAATAAACTGAAATTTCACATAAAATGTGGAGGAAGAAAAGGAGGGAGGCAACTCAATTTTAGTGCTCTGATGAGCTCAGATTTCTTCAAGGATGAAAGCGGGTAGTAAGAGGTATAACTGCAAGCAAACACAAAAAAGAAATACATACTTGTCCAGGAAAAACGCTAATGTCCTTTTAAGCTAAGTTTGAAAAACAGAAAGGAGGTGTAATAGTTCACTAATTTAACCTCAAGTTCTGACAGAGTAAAAGGAAAACTGTGGGTAGTTTTAAACCACAAGAGAATTTTCTATGATATCTAACAATGCCAAGAATCTAATTCTTCCCAGCTTTTATTTTGCTTCTATTTTCCCTATTCAGAACCATTTTCAAATCAGAAGGGATAAACAAATAATTTCAGGAGATTATTGAAGGTCCAAACAGAGACCATAAGGGACAGTAAGCTGCTTTAAATAAGTATGCATATCCAGACCCAGAAGAATTAGATGCAAGAGGGTAGCAGGAATTTTCGCCAATACTAGGAATTACCAATGACTCACTGCCAGAAACAAGCCATAATAAAGTAGACTGATTTTGATGGAATTTAAAGGGATAGATCAAAGGAATGCCATACACTTAAACACAGTGTGAATTTAGAAAGGCAGTAGATAAAATAACTCACAATATTCTCACAGGAACAATGGAGAGAAATAGCTGATTGTCTATTACGTGGCTTCAATTCTGGTAGAAATACCATGAGTAAAGGTTGCTACTTTAAAATTTATATTAAGTTGAAGAGAGGTGTTTTGGGGATATAACACAGTGTGTTGAATTTAGGTTATAGAAAACATGCTTATTAAATCTCTGGATGATACAGAGGACAGAAGTTAATATGCTGAAAGACAGATTGAAGAGTTAGAAAGAAGAAAAAAAAAGAGTCAAAAAGATCTAGAGAAATTACAAATACAACCTAAAACAAATCAGATAAAATGGAATAGGAATATTTTAAGCTCAACCAACACTTTTAAAAGTACCAGAAAGGGGAATCATGGCTTCACAGGTCATTGAAAAAACAATACCAAGAAATTGTAATCGACTATATGTTCAACTTGAGCCAACACCATTACATGGCCCAGAAAATCTTGACCTGTAGGTAGGTCTTAGATCAATAATAAAGAGATAATAATTTCATTGTATCATGTTGTAATAGCTGCTATTTTATTTTAATTACATAATACATATTCATTACAGAACACTGGAAAATGCAAATAAGGAAAAGGAAAATAAAGCCCACCACAATTCCACCACTCAAAGATGAATACTATCTTCATTTTGGCATCTTATCATTCCAGACTACTTAAGCACATTATAAATGTTCACACAAACTTATTTTTCCTTGCAAAAACAAGATCATACTATAAATGCTTCTTGTAACCTGTTGTCCTTGGGTATTTTATTCAGCCATAATGTTCTACTCTGGTCAAGGGACATCTACTGCATTTTGTTAATTTCTAGTCACCATATTTTAAGAGGGTCATTGCAAAATTTGAGAATATATAAAGAAGGAAAAAGAGAGTAGTGAAAAGTATGAAAACTAAGTTCTTAACACCTATGCTCTCTTGCCATAATAAAGGTCAATACCCAGATGATAGCTCTTCCATGAAAAATACTTATAAGAAAACAAAAATACATGCACCCAAACAACTATCCTGGCAGATGAATTAGACTATTTTATATTGACCCGTACAGTCAATCTACTATCAATTGCTGAAAGTCACAGGGAAGTGGATTTTAGCTCAATGACAAGAAAATTTTTAAAATAATTACAGCTGTCAAAAATAGAATGGATCTAGTCATTGGAAGGTCTAACAGGGCTGGAATAACTAACAGGTAAGAGATGTTACAGAGAAAATTTGTGCACTAGGTGAGAAGTTGGAAGAAAGGTCCCTCCCTATATGAAGATTCTATGATTCTAATGACAAATTTACTGCCAGTCCAATATGAAGCAAATCTTTAGTCATTAAGGCCTTAAAGAATAGAGTCAAGCACTTTAGAGGTGCATGAAAAATATTAACAGTAACGATGAACACCTATATGCTAAATGTTTTGCATTCATTACTTATCCTTTTATAACAATCTTATATGATAGGTACTATTATTACTATTTCCATAAGAGTAGTGAGGCTTAGAGAGGTTTTATAACTTATTAAATGGCATTCTTACTTTTGCTGAAAATTGCAGTGCCACCCAAAAGCATACCGGATTCCCCATTATACAGTTACTGCTCAAAGGATAATTTCTTATTATCAGTAGGTAACAAGTAAACAGAAGCATCTTCAGAAAAGTTCTTGTCTAGTGAACCCTCAAAGGGCAGTTGTGAGATTTTTTTAATTAGAAAAAAATATCAAAATTTAAGGAATTTCAAATTATTCTTCGTAGCAAAAAATGTTCAGATTGGACTGTCTAAATTGGCCATATACCTTTAAACTTTTGTGAATAAAACAGATTCAATGAATGAGACTTAAAATGTGGTAAAGCAAATCTGAATTACACATTTTCAAATCTTTGCCACTATTAATTATGTGACCATGGGCAAGTCCTTAATCTTATCTTTTTATTCCTTCATCTGTGAAATGAGAATGAACCTCCTAAGGCTGACATAAGAATTGAATGAGATGACACATGTAAGCATTTAGCATAGGGTCTGACGCCATTATTACCCAACCCAAGTAATAAAGCAAGTGGGGAAAAAGTGCCAAACATATTCTACAGCTCATTCTAAAACATTAAGAAATTTCAAAGTGCCATTATGTTTGATAAGGGGACACATTTTCCATTATCCTGCCAATAAATTTCTGATGACAATCATTTTTGAAATAAAGTGACAACTAAATAACATGTGCCTTCTTAGGAATGTCATTTTATGCAAATGATCGCCCAAATAATACAATTTCAACTCTCATTTTCTTCAGACACCATTCATTCAGTGTAAGATGGATAAAAGCAAGTTTTAAATTATTGGTTTTGTTTGTGATTTTTACAACTTGGTTCGAAGTACTCTAATAAACACATGTTGTTTACTTTTGCTTGCTATGTGCAATCTTTGTTGTAGAGCTACTGCTGCTATCTTTGACAACACCAGCAAAAGAGAAAACCTCTCATTCAAGATATACGCTCTGGGTCACTATTTTGATACGCTAGTGTTCACTAACATTAAATACTTGGTATTTTATCCCTAAAACTTGACATCTATTCTTAAAAAAAAAAAAAAAAAAATCACAGCTGGGAAAGGAGTATTTAAAGGATGTTTGCTTTTGAGTTTTGTCACAGTGTTTTTAAAATACGATTTATCACAATAAAATTAACTGAAGTTCTCACTGTTCTCAAAGAATTCCTCATGTTTTCCCAAAAAAAATGTTTATTTTGAGAAACCTCTTTCAGCATACCAGTTTCTAGACATAATCATTTTTATAGCTGATGGATCCACTGACAAATATTTTTATTTTACCTATAACTTAAAACTGTAAAGAGATAAAATGCTTTTATATAAACTACATGTGACTACAGGCAATTATCAGAACTGCAATCTGAAATACATACACTTTGTCTACCTGTGTTTGAAACTGAAGATTATTTAACAAGGGAGTACACACAAGTCATTTCTATGACCTATTGAAAAAAATGTCCTATAAATATTCATTCTTCTGACATAAACTATCATTCCAATAAAATGTCACTGCCAACGAGTATATAGAATAACATATGGGGCTTTTTAAAATCCCATCAACTACTTTTCAACTAAATTTATTTCACTGTAATAGAAACTTTTCATTTTCCCTTTTAACTAGTCCTATAATTAATTGCACTGTCTGACCACCACGACCTATGAGAACTTGTGTAAAGAACGCAATGTCATCACCCAAAAGTTTCTATTAAGCACTTGTCAAGGGTACCATGGAACAGTTTTTTAAAAACCAGGGAAATCACTTGGGTTTTTTAAAATTTTTACAAACATAATTGGGTTATCCAAGAGATGTTTTAAGGCGAAGATATGAATGACAATTGATGACTCCAAAAATATCCAGGATGAATTGGATAGCCACGATTTTATAAACTAAAGAGCTTCCCTTGAATTGTATCTAGTGAATACTCTCCAGGCTTCCTCCCTCCCAGTTGATTTCATTTGTCCATCAATACAACTTTCAATAGTTTCTCAAGTATGCAAATCAACCCCGCTATTTCCAAGGTACTGCTGAACGAAGACCTTGACATTTTTTAAAATGTCATCTTAGATTCTCCAAGCAATACCAGTCTCACCTACATCTTCACATTAAAAGGCCTCTACTATATTCCATACACACTATCCCAATCCCGACCTAGCATCCTTCATCCTGAGCTATAATAACCAAGTTTCACTCAGCTATGTCCAGGTAACTGAAAGTACTGCTGGGGCTGCCTAACCTGCCTCATCAAGTTTTACACACACCCTGTACTGAAGACATCTCACCAGAAAGAAGGTTCACTCACTTCATTTTGTGGGATCATAACCCACGGCACAGCAAACGCCTTCTGCAAGAGAAGGTAGGAGCCACCGAAGGCTGTGGCTTTTGCAGGGTAATTGCATGCACGCAAGAGCTTCCCTGACAATTTCATTTAACTAGACAAAAAAGGCTGGGTTCAAAGCTGCAAATATATAATAAACGTTGACGGAAAGCGGGTGGAACGTCGATTTTCTTCAAGCAACACTAGTACATGTACAAGTTCTGCACCACGGCTCAGAGGAAAAGTAGCTTACTGACGCATTGATGGAAGGCTATTTTAAAATTACTCAAAGAATCTAAGGCATCAATCTGACTGGGAGGCTCATACCTCCTCTCCATACACGCAGTCTGTTTTCCTATCTAATTTAAGAATGAATCGCTGGCAGCCACCAGGTGCAATAACCGTGAGGAGGAGGACGTATATCCATCACAATGCATAATGAGGTGTGCCAACCCCGGAGCTGGTGCCCGTCCTTACCTTAGCAGATTAGACAGGGGCAGGGGTCCGGATCCACCGCCCAGGATCCCTCCTTTCCTGCCAGACAGGAGTTTCTCCACCAGAGCCACATTTCCAGTGCGAGCAGCTTCCAGCAGCTCCTGGTCCTTCCCCATAGTCTCTCACCGGCTCCCCCACGGAGTCCTTACCCCCCTCGGGTCCTCCTCCCCACCCACCCCCACTCCCCAAAATCCAGGGCCCTCCTCGCCCCACCCTAAAATAATGCAAAAGCTTCAGCACGGAGATCTCCCTGCAGCCCCAGGCAGGGAGCACCACTCTCTCCTCCTCTTCGGGGCGCAGCTTTTACAATGGGGATCAGACCATGTCTTGAAAGAGGGGCTGGCCGAGCTGGGAGCCGCGACGCGCCCCCACAGCCACTCCCCTGTATTCCCGAGGCCTCGTTCCCGCGGGTGGGGCGTGAGGGGGTGGGGACTCGGGGGTGCTTTTGAGGAGCGGGAGGAGGGTGGTGAGGACTGAGGTCGGAGGAGGAAGAGGAGGCAGCAGAGACAGTCCTCGCTGGAGCGGGAGCGCAGGGAACACCCGCGGCGGCGGCAGCGGCCCGCGCGCCCTCCCGCCCGGCCCGGGCTCGCCTCAGCTTCCTTGGCGGTTACGCGGGGGCGGCGTCCGCGGCGGGGAGGAGCGCGGCGGCGCCAGCAGCTCGTGCGCCGTGGCCCGCGCCGAGGCAGTGCGGTGCGGACAAGCCGCAGCCGGCTCGTGCGGAGGGCGGCGGCGGCGGCGGCGAGGCCTGGCGCGCGGGGGGCGTGTGCGAGCGGGCAGGTGCGGCCCACGGTGCGGCCCGAGTTGGGCGGCGGGCTGGCGGGGAGGGGCCGGGCCGGCTGAGGCGGGGCTTCGGCCCTGATATTCTCTTCGTTCTCGTGGGCGGGGACCCTCCCTCCTCCACTCTCCTTGGAAGAGCGTTAACCGTGTAAGGACTGGAGTTCCCCGGGCCGAGTCGGCTCCTCCTCGGCCCGGCGGGCCCCGGCGACACGCTTCGGGTCTGTCACGACGCCTGAGGAAAATCCTCCATGATAGGGATGGGGAGGCTGGTGACACTGGGGAGGGGCCCTTTGGCCACCGCTTCCATCCGAGTCTAGGCAACTTGACCGGCATTTCGCCCTTCCTCTTTACCTCCCCGAGAGAGCCTGAGATCTGCCCTTGGTTAGAAAGAAGAGGCTCGTTTCGTCCTAGTTTCTGTGGCACCGGCCACCGAGCAGTTGTGACTGTTCCAGTTTTTCTAGAGTCTTCAATCAGCCCATATTTTAGTTGGGCTTTGGAGATCTGCTGACTTGTAAGAATACCAGGAAAAAGGCTCTCATTGAAAATTTCTCCACATCCACACTCGAAAAATATAAATGGGCATGGATTAGAGATCCACTTTAATTTGCATATATCATCAGCAATTCATTGTGCATGGTTGGCATGACTTGTTAGATGCTCTCCTTGGCCGTCGTGGAGAACGCGCGTTTATTTTCTATTAAAACTTCCTGTTACACCTTGTGCTTTGCATTGTCCTTGAAACAGACTTCATAAATGTTCACTTGTTGATAATCGATTGGTAGGAAGAGGACTTAATAGGCACTGTGCTTACAACAACCTAGTGAACTGGATATTATTATATCCATTTTAGAAATTAGGATATAGGGCTCAAATGGTTAATTAAATTTCTCAAGATGCCACATGGAGTAAGTGGCTGACTAAGAACTAGACCCCAGAACAGACTCACTCCAGACACCATGTGCTTCCCAATATACGTTCCTGCCGCCCATGGAAAAGCGAAATGCACAATAATTATTGCATACATTTGTGAGTAGTTACTATGTACCAGACACTATGCAAAGTGCTTTCCATGTTTCATTAACCCTTGTAACAATCGCATGAGATAGGACCATCTTCATCCCTATTTTGGAGATGAGGAAACTGATTACCCGCAAGATAATAGGCATAGAAAGTAACTGAGCCAAGGCTCAAATCCGGCACTGTCTGCTGTAGGCAAAGATTTTAAATAAATAACTGGGGGAAACTTAAAACTTAAAAATTTAGAGATAAATAACAATAGTATATTAAAACATTTTTATGGAATTCATTGTGTTCTAAGTTTTCATTTGAGTGATTCAAAGTATTAGGTAAATTATGGCTATTTACTGGACATTTCCTGAAGTATGTAGATTTTGGCTAGTGTCGTTTTTTAATTCATTTTGGTTTCGTTTTCTGTATTAGAATCTTTTTTTATAAGATAATCTATGTTATAATAATATGATCCCTGACATAATGGAGCTAGCAGACCAATGAAAGAAACAAGAGATAAGGAGCCATCACTTTCATTTTGAAAATGGCATAGGGAAATCCTTCTTCCTTTTTCCTAATGTTGCCACCTAAGCAAAACACACCTTTCCCAGAATATACTGTAAGTATTCAATTGATCAGAGCTGAAAATCACCCACAGTTTTCACAAGCAACATTTAATCATGGATGAGTTGGTGACTGCAGGCCCCGAGTCATCTTATCGAAATCATGCAACCGCCACCCCCAGTGGAAAAACCATTAGTAATGATTTACTCTAAGAATCAGTTCCACAGTTCAGGCATTCTACTGACATATGATAATCAAATCCAGTTTTTCAGCTTCAAACTCTTTGGTTTCAGTGACCTCATAACTTTTTTTTTCTTTAGACATTGCAGTGACTGTACCTTATAGCTTTTTATTGAAGAAGATAAAGGCTTTGGCTACATGGGGACTAACATGCAAATTAAAAGTGAAAACACTCTTTTAAAAATCTACAGAGGCCAAAATAAATATCCAGATCTTTTAAACATCCAGATTTAATCAAGATGTTTTGCATCTGTGAATAATGAAAAGAGCGATAGAATCTTGGGAACAAATTAGACAATCACTACCTCAGTGTGTGCATAAGTAAAATGAAGAAGTTATGTCGGATGCCTTCCGCTGGCCTTGCCAGCTGTAATATTCTATGCCTATGATGAAACGTGGTCTTAGTCCATTAAGTCATTCGCATCACTGAAGCTAGAAATTAAGTACGGAGATAGATTTGAGATTTCAATTCTGTTTTTATTTGATTTGATTTTTTGAGACAGAGTCTGACTCTGATGCCCAGGATGGAATGCAGTGGCATGATCTTGGCTCACTGCTCCTGGGTTCAAGTGATTCTCGAGCCTCAGCCTCCCGAGTAGCTGGGATTACAGGCACCCGCCACCATGCCCGGCTAATTTTTGTATTTTTAGTAGAGACAAGATTTCACCATGTTGGCCAGGCTGGTCTCAAACTCCTGACCTCAAGTGATTCACCCGCCTCAGCCACCCTCTATTTTGTTTTTAATTATAAAATAAATATTTTTTGGGGTGGTTTTAAATCTATCTTTGCTATTCTCAATGGACAGTATTAATAATAGCAAATGTAGGCTGGGTGCAGTGGCTCACGCCTATAAGACCAGCACTTTGGGAGGCTAATGCAGGCGGATCACAAGGTCAGCAGATCAAGACCATCCTGGCCAACACGGTGAAACCCCGTCTCTACTAAAAATACAGAGAATTAGCCAGGCGTGGTGGCGGGTGCCTGTAGTCCCAGCTACTCGGAAGGCTGAGGCAGGAGAATGGCATGAACCCAGGAGGCAGAGCTTGCAGTGAGCGGAGATCGGGCCACTGCAGTCCAGCCTGGGCGACAGAGCAAGACACCGTCTCAAAAAAAAACTAAAGTAAGGCTAGGCGTGGTGGCTCATGCCTGTAATACCAGCACTTTGAGAGGCTGATGCGGGCGGATCACAAGGTCAGGAGATCAAGATCATCCTGGCTAACACGGTGAAACCCCGTCTCTACTAAAAATACAGAAAATTAGCCAGGCGTGGTGGCGGGTGCCTGTAGTCCCAGCTATTCGGGAGGCTGAGGCAGGAGAATGGCATGAACCGGAGAGGCGGAGCTTGCAGTGAGCAGAGATCATGCCACTGCACTCCAGCCTGGGCGACAGAGCGGGACGCCGTCTCAAAAATAAATGAATAAATAAAATAATAGTAGTAAATGTGTATTTTGTGCCAGGAATGATACTAGATTCTTTACTTTCTCTCATTTTATTTAATTTTAATATAACACTATAAGGTATTATAAGTCCCGCAGAATGTCTGAATCCCTTATATTTCAAATTCTGATATAAATCTACTTCTGGATACATTTTAGCAAGAATTATTGTTCTAATATACACATACTGCAAGTCACTCTTCTAAGGATTGATTAATAGAAGGGACTAGGGGTTGAGATTAGAAGGGGGAAGTAAAGCAAAGACTA
The DNA here is from genome assembly GCF_002776525.5 of Piliocolobus tephrosceles. Classification (NCBI taxonomy): domain Eukaryota; kingdom Metazoa; phylum Chordata; class Mammalia; order Primates; family Cercopithecidae; genus Piliocolobus; species Piliocolobus tephrosceles. The sequence continues at coordinate 97,578,278 of NC_045443.1, forward strand.
GTTTTTGTATAGAAGTGTTTGCACACACACACAAAAAGTCTTTGGAAACATGAAAGAAATTGAAGGACCATAAATCCAGATCAATCTTAGAATTACATACTAAGGTCTGTTTTCAGTGAAGAAGAGGAAAAGATAATGTCTTATAACATGAAGTTATCAACAGAGCTGAAATAAGAAGATAAACCTGTGATTTATGAAGTAGATTTAGAAGATACTTACTTTCTCCATCTCAAGTTCTGAAGTTACTCTGCATCACTAGGACTATAAAGTCAATAGCTTCATGTTACAGAATATGAAGATACCAGACATCTGGATAGAAGAGCAGGTTCTTGCTTCCTGCATGACATTAAAGTTCTCCACATGGCCACTTGGCACAAACTCTGTCCCTCAACATCTTCCTGAGGGAACCCAAACACCAAGTGTATTATATTTAAAATTTTTCTGAAGATTCATGGCCATGAATATTGAAGGCCACAGAACACCAATCACCCATCTCCTCCAAGTTATAATTAACTGAAAACGGACACAAGGAATCAAATGTGTATCTCATTAGCATATCATCTTTACTATGAGTCACGTAAGGGTCTAATATCCCACAAAATCCCTGCTAAAACTACACTAAAAATGAGACTAGGGCCTACCTCTCTGTGAATGTGCACCTTGGGACCTACCTGTGGGGAGAGGTAGATCTGCAAATCTAACTGTATATACCCAGCCAGACTAACGCCTATCTCACAAATAAAGTCAGAGGAATGGAGAGAATGATCGATTTCCAGGGCTGCCTTTGGAAAGCATGCTGAAACAGACTCTTACCCCAGAATATCACCGTCTTGGGGCAGCAAGCAGAAAAAAGCCCACTGCCCTTCTTAGTGATCCATGAGACAGGCAAGAGAGAAAGAAAACCAGAGCTGAGCCTGTATCTTGTTTTGAAAGCAAGGTAGCCCCACCCACTGGTAAAGTGGTCCCAGTGGATAGAAGTAGGGAAATAAACCAGAAGTGTTCACTGTCTTGGAAAGAGGAGCAGAAGCCTCCTCTCCTCTAGGGAAAGTCAGTGACGAGGAATAAGAGTTCCCCCAGGACTGTCACACTACACAACATTCCATCACCATCCTGCTGATTCTACCATTAACTCTCTCTGAGCCACCCTGCCTATGTGCTACTACCTTTGAAAGTCTATGTGCCCCACAGGTGACCCTGCACCTGGCCAACTGAAAAATATAGTCTTGTATTCACTTCAAACTATTTTTCCCACCAAGAGAATCCACCCAAATTTCAGATAAATGATTTTTCACCATTTTTTTTTAATTTCCCACTGAGGAAAATACCTAGCATCCTAACAAACCTATTACACAATCTCTCAGAGGGGCCGCTAAGAAGACACAAAAACACATTATCCACTTTTGGCATCCTCACTGATCTCCCTGAAGGGTTAATCCCAATATACCTACTTCTTACACTCCATCCTTTCCTTCTTCTGCACAGTGATACACAGACTTTTTTCGTAAAAGGCCAGAGATTAAGTATTTTCATCTTTGTGGGCACACCGTCTCTATTGTACTACTAAATTCTGCCATTGTAGCGTAAAAGTAGCCGTAGGCAATACTGAAACAAATTAGTGTGGCTGTGATCCAATAAAATGTCACTTATGGATACTGAAATTTGAATTTGCAAAATTTTCATAGGTTACAAAATATTCTTCTTTTGACTTATTTTCCAACAATTTTTAGAAAGCAAAATCTACTCTTAGTTCACTGGCCATACAGACTGTGGGTGGGATTTGACCCATGAGCCATAAGCCTACAGATTGAAGAATGACGTATTCCAAAGCCCCTTTGGGGATACTGCTTTCTCCCTTGGTCTGATTGTTTAGACATGGGGGCAAGGGGCAGAATCGAATTGTCCCCTTTAAGGCATCTCTTCTACCCCAGCCTCGGCAGACAGAGAACCTCCCCATCAGCAAATCCTCTCTAACTCTCCTACATCTCAAGAAAGACCCTTAAGGCCAGGCGCGGTGGCTCACGCCTGTAATCCTAGCACTCTGGAGACCAAGGCGGGCAGATCACCTGAGGTCAGGAGTTTGAGACCAGCCTGGCCAACATAGTGAAACCCTGTCTCTACTAAAAATAGAAAAATTAGCTAGGCATGGTGGCATGCACCTGGAGTCCCAAATACTTGGGAGACCAAGGCAGGAAAATCACTTGAACCCGGGAGGCAGAGGTTGCAGTGAACCAAGATCATGGCACTGCACTCCTGCACTCCAGCCTGGGTGACAGAGCAAGACTCCATCTCAAAACAAAACAAAACAACAACAACAAAAGCCTTTTTGGGGTCTCTATCATGGTCACTTTACTGAGATTTTTGTATTATATTGGCGTGCCCTTCTTTACCGTAAACAGATTGGAGAAGTGGCCCCCTCTGAGCTGAAACTCAACCTATGAAGAGAGGGATGATGATGATTCCTGACATCAGACAAGGGGACCCACAGGACTAAGACCCAGACCTCTTAGAAGGAATCACCAGCTGCTTGGTACTAGTGTCTCTGAGGCAAAGCAACAAGGCTGGTTCTGCATATTAGAAAAACTGAAAACTGGATTCAACCACTGCTTCTGGAACAAACTGCCACTGCCAGGTTGAGGAAGTACAGTCTCCCTCTCACATCTTTTATTGGTGGATCCTCACAGAGGACAAGGTGGCAAAGCAGTAATATGGTTTGCAGATTATTACAAAACAGTGTTTGAGAATGGGTTTGAAGTTAAGAGACAGCAGTGCAATAAAAGGCATAATGCCCCCTTTAAAATCAGGTTAAACCAGCTTCACTTCTTGCTACCATCATCACTAAACTTCACAACCAGTGTTTTACTCACAACTTCTGAGAGTTCTTGATTTCCTGTCTTCACTCCTAAGGCTTCTGGTCTTCTGTCTCCACTCCTACAACTCATGGACCTCTTGGATTCTGTCTCCTGCTCTGGCCCAGTAGAGAACTCTATCCAGTACTTGGTTCCAGGAAAAACCTGATCATTTTCTAAAAATCTGAAGAGTGACACACTGAATAGGAAAAACTCAAACTGTTTCGCCTCTGCTCTCACGCCACAGCAATCAACACCAAAGACATCTGTGACCAAATGTGTGGAGATTTCCCTCCACACATAAGCAAACAATCAGTTCTGGAGCAGACACGAACTGGGTGTCCTCTAATTCAATTCAATTCTGACACCATCTACCTAGAGATAGTGTCAGATCTCACAGGTTGAGGGCTCTGTCCCCAAGACTGCTCCCCTCTTCCAATGCCAGTCACAAGGTCCCGGTTGTTTTGTCTGTGTTTCTGCCCAACCTACTGACTACATACAGGGATACCACCCCTCCTTGGGTTCAACTAATTTGGTAGAGCAGGTCAATTAATTGGCTGGAGTGGCTCACAGAACTCAAAGAAACAACTCCATTTTCCAGTTTATTATAAAACATACCACAAAGGACACAGATGAAGAGATGCATAGGGTGAGGTAAGAGGGAAGGGGAAAGGCACTTCCATGACCTCCCTCCTTGGGTGCATCACCGCATGTTCTCACTTGTAGGTGGGAATTGAACAATGAGATCACTTGGACACAGGGCAGGGAACATCACACACTGGGGCCTGTCAGGGGGTGGGAGGCTGGGAGAGGGAAAGCATTAGGAGAAATACTTAATGTAAATGGTGTAAATGATGAGTTGATGGGGACAGCAAACCAACACGGCACATGTATACCTATGTATCAAACCTGCACATTGTGCACATACATATACCCTAGAACTTAAAGTATAATAAAAAAAAAAAGTAGTGTGTGTATGGGTAATGGATAGTAAATGGAAATTACTTGTACAGTGCCCATGTAAGCATGGTGAAAAATGGTAAGAAATCAAAAGAAGCCAGGGTCAGAGATTGCCAGTCAAATGCCATTTTTAATCTTATTATGTTAGAGTCATACCTATTATGTGTAATCGCTATGTTATAGAAAAAAACATCAGAAAGTCCTTCAACATACTTTTTCTCCAAATGACGCAAGTAGAAAACCATTGCAGAACCTCATTTTTATCAGGTGGCTGGTAAAATGAAATGCACAGAGGATACATTGTTGAAACCGAATTTTTACATTAATTAATGATATTTAGATGCTGTTTATACTTTTCCACATAAAAGGAATCACTGTTTCATTAGATGCTTCTCTTTTAAGTTAGAGTGCAATTTTCTCCCACTTTTCTGATGTTTGATATGAGGGCAAGTCGCCTTTTTTTTTCCACTCAGTTTGTGAGCTGTAAAGTCATCTTATAATTGAAACCAAAAGGGAAATTACAAGAGAAAAGGCAGGATAGACACACTGGATTTAATGTTCGTTAATTCCTAATAGTTTATATGTTAACTCTACGATGCTGTTTTTCTCAACTCTTCTTCAGGGGTGTGTCTGTGTGTGTGTGTGTGTGCGCGTGTGTATGTGTGTGTTTGCGTGTTGAGAGCAAGGAAAGATTAGATGGTGGCTGGGAGGTGTAAAGTCTGTTTTCACCAGTGGACTTCTTATTGAAAAATCAAATCATGGTCATGTAGATTGCCATTCTGTTGCTTACACTGAAGGAAAAAATCAGAGATTCAGAAAACCATGGGAATATAGTAGCAGAATTAAGTAAATAAATTAAATAATGTTAGGGAATGTGGTTAAGAACTTAAATAACATATATTTATCCTCATTAAGAGATACTAAATATAACTGGTATAATACTAATTTTTTATTAGGTTTTTAACATTAAATGCTAAACCTCTTGCCAATTAAATCTGAATAGCTCTAACACTAAGGGAGAAGATTTGTATGAGGACTGTGTTCTGGGATTTTTTTTTAATAAAAAGAACACTGTACATAATATGGTTGAATTGGTATTGCTATAATCACCTCAAATCTTTTCATTGATTTATAAACCATATACAAAAAAATAATGCCTTCCATTTGGTTGGATGCAGAACAAAAAACTGAAAAACACTGCAAAAAGATGCAAAGAAATTGGTGAGTGAGCCAGCATATGGCACGTGTGTTTCAACACAAATTTTAAACTCATTTTTGTAGGAAAAAAATAATCCATTCTTAAACCAAGAGTTCCATAAAATTATCTTAAAGTGTTTGGGACAAAATATTTATAGAAATAATTTAAAAAGTTGATCACAGCAATCTAAGATTTAGAAAATAAATTTTTATATTTAAAGTATATTAAACATCTTAATAAAGCACAGTTATGGGTGTGGTATTTTTGTACTCTCACATTACCAAGCTAAGTTTCCCAAAGTTCCCTTCTCTTTATGGTACCTTGTCAGGGTTGGCCACAAAAGAAATTTACATGATATTTGGAGGGCAGAGGTGAAGTAGTGCCATTATACTCTGCAAGGTGATGTGGGGTAGCCAAGTGTGAGCATTGTTGAAGCTCACACTGTCACTGATCAGCTAACTGTGGCACTTTGTTGGTATAGGGCAGCAGCAAAGTTCATAGCTCCTCCAGCTCCTGCAACATCTCTTACTTCAAATCCCATGAGTGCTGGTTCAGGTGCGTGTGCACTCCGTGGTGAAGGGTGACAGATCCTGTAGACCATCTACATCATTGACATTGAAGACAGTGAGAGAGAGATGCAAGTTCCTGTTTGTCCCCATGGGTTCCATTTGGCCTGTGGGTTCCAATGTGTCCTTGCTCTCTCTTACTTCACATCTAGATTTTTTTCCCAACTGCTGATCCTACTAACCCACAATAACTTCAGGCAATAGCTTTATGTAAACTTCTTTCGCGGCTTCAACAATCATATAGGGTTAATTCCTATTTTGAAAAACCTGTCTACCTGTCATTCCACATCACTAATAATAGTTCTGTTTCTCAGATGAAACTCGAATTGATATAAAAATTAGTATCGGACAGACCCAGGGGACTACAACCTTAAGGGTGGGTTCCCTGAATTGGTTTACCTGGAATTAATTGTCTGTTCTGATTATATATTAAGGCATTAATGATCCTGGTGCCGGAGATAAAGGGTACACTGACAGTCCACGGCAAAAAGCCACTTTTTAAAAAAATATATGCTAATCTTCTCCGTATCATTACAACAATAGTATATGTGCTGCTGAAGTGAATATGCAAAAAGATACTTAAATTATCACTTGTAGATACATGTACTTAAGGACCTTTAGAAAGTTAGGCTTCAGGTGACCAAGAAGTGGGTGTTATAGAAAATTCAGTGAAAACAAAGAGTATAGAGAGATTGAGTGGTTGTTTCTAAGAGTTCTAGAGAATTTGGGGAAAGAAAATTAGTTCAAGATTTTAAATTCCTAGCTTGAGGTCCAGATAAGGTATCAGAAAACTATTTCTGCTTTAAAAGAAACACTTATTTCATGTAATCATCAGGGAAAGGTTTCCAACAACAAAAATGACCAACTCATCCCAGTTTATCTGGGACTTTCCCTGTTTTAGCACTAAAAGTCTTATGTCCTGGGAAATCCCTCAGTCTCAGGCAAACGAGGACAGTTGGTCACCCTACAAAACCAAACTCAATGTTGAATTCTGCAAGTGGCTGCATTACAATGCAGATTATATTCCTATTCTTACAGGGCCTCTTTTGTTAAAGTTAGGGCACCGTTTGAGAAGCAGCGGACCCTGAAAATTAAAATGGGATCATATGGGAAGATTCTAATGAAGATGGAGATTGTGAACTCCTGAATTCTGTTGACCTTCCTTTGCCAGCAGGAACAGCCCTTTTTCCCCTACTTAAGAAGATTAAGCTTCTCTTTCCCAAATATCCCAAAACAAACACCTTGCCTGAAGGAGTTGCCTTGTGGGTGTCTGCACATTCTTCTCAGAATCTATATCTAATGCTTCTCATTGCTTTTGGACTGTTAACCAGATTCAAATCCTAGCAGACCCCAGTAAAAGCTGTAACACAAAAAGGAAATGCAAAATTTTGCCAATTTTTATTAACACAAACATGGGCAGCATAAATAAGAATGGATCCAGGCTGGGTGTGGCAGCTCACGCCTGTAATCTCAGCACTCTGGGAGGCCGAGGTGGGTGGATCAGGAGGTCAGGAGTTCAAGACCATCCTGCCAGGATGGTGAAACCCCGTCTCTACTAAAAATACAAAAAAAATGACCAGGCATGGTGGCGGGTGCCTGTGGTCCCAGATACTCTGGAGGCTGAGGCAGAGAATTGCTTGAACCCAGGAGGCGGAGACTGTGGTGAGCTGAGATTGCGCCACTGCACTCCAGCCTGACGACAGAGTGAGACTCCATAAAAAAATAATAATAATAAATAAGAATGGATCCTAAGGGTGTAGGATCAAGTTGAAAATGATATAATGTTGGATCCTGCCAAATTCATTAGTATGTCTATAATATCATAAACATAAGTTCTGGATTCAGTATATTAACTCAAGTAGGTGGAAGTGGCTTAGCAGTTTGTTTTCTTGGTTGACCCAACGGTGGCCTACACTAAACAAAGTTGAAATGCAAGCACTTCTTTGGTATAGTGAAGAGAATGATTTGTGAGAGTAAAGGCTATACATTTGTCCTGTAAAACTTGTTTTTTCAAATATATATATATATATATCCTTCAGAAATGTCTGGAAGTCTGTCAATATAAATGTGAAAAATCATCAAGGCTATGAAAAATACATTCTTGAAGGAAGCCTCAACATCCTTGAAAAGCACTGGGATGGCTACTCTTTCAGGAATAACAGTGGGAAATGCTGCCATCAAATGGAGTCTCTGAATCCAATGGGAATGATTGGACTCCAGAATGGCAGGGGTCAAGTGGTGGCACTAAATTCCCAAAGACATGGTGTGTCTGGTTATTTTAAGGGACAGCAGAACTGAAGCAGTAATCAGAATGATTTGGCCATTCTGGTTTGATCTTTGGCATTGGCTAATGAGTCATGATGTCCTTAGAACTTGGAACTTGAATAGGACAGGGCAGCTTACTGAGTTCTTATTTAATTTGAATAAGCATGCCAGGCCCGATGGCTCACACCTGTAATTCCACCACTTTGGGAGGCTGAGGAGGGTGGATCACTTGAGGCCAAGAGATCGAGACCAGCCTGGCCAACATTATGAAACCCCATCTCTGCTAAAAATACAAAAAATAGCCAGGCATGGTGGAGTGTGCCTGTAATCCCAGCTACCTGGGAGGCTGAGGCATGACAATCACTTGAAACTGGTAGGTAGAGGTTGCAGTGAGCTGAGATAGCACCACTGCACTCCAGCCCGGGTGACAGAGCAAGACTCCATCTCTAATAATAATAATAATTTGAATAAGCAGAAAAGTTCTAAGTCTGGTGAATGGCAGTTTGACTTGAATAACCACTAGAAAGAGTCCATGGCCCTTCAACCAATTCCCAGACTTGAGTCAATTCACAAATCCCAAAATCCTTTGAATAAGGGGCTGTGTCATTTTGAGGAAGTATCCTAATAAACAGCTGAACATTTACACTTTAAATCTTCCTCATCCCCTGCCCTACAAGGTCCTGTGGGGACATGTTTTACAACAATGACAGAAATGACACAGCCCCTTATTCAAAGGATTTTGGGATTTGTGAATTGACTCAAGTCTGGGAATTGGTTGAAGGGCCACGGACTCTTTATAGTGGTTATTCAAGTCAAGCTGCCATTCACCAGACTTAGAACTTTTCTGGTAATAAAAAATGCACATTTTCAATTAAAAGTTTTTAAATTAAAAAGTTATCTAAGCTGGAACATTGTTTCCCAGAGTTCCCTTGCTTATATGATCCCAAGTTAAGATTGGCCACAAGAAATATTTGCACAAGATTTAGAAGGCAGAAATGAAGCTGCAGCCATGACCATCTGCAAGCATTGACAGGTGTCAGATACTGTTGCAGCTTGTGCACATTGTTACTAATCTGGTGGCTTACCTGGGTATAAGGCAGCAGCCAAGCCTGCAGAGCCTCCTCCTCTGGTAATATCTCCTCCTTGTGCTTCTCTGTTGCACCAGAAGCATGTGCAGTTCCATGACTTAAGGAAGCAGCCCCTTCTGCAGGTCACCATGATGTCAAGGTTAGAGCAGGGAGAAATAGAGGCAGCAGGTTCCAGTTTATCCTCATGACTTCCAATTTGTCTGATTGTCTCCCACCCATGTCCAGCTTTTCTTCCCAGCTCCCAGCCTTGACGACCTACGACTTCAGACCTTCAAACGTGGTGTGTATCTTCTTTATATGTATTGATGGATGAGGTCAGCTATTCTTTCTTCAAATAATCTACTTCCTTTCTCTCTCTCTCTTCCCCTTCTTGTGCTACCATAATGTGTATTTTGGTTTGCTCGATCATGTCCCATATGTTCCTTAGGCTCTATTCACATTTCTTCATTCTTTTTTCTTTTTGCTCCTCTGAGTTGGTAATTTCAAACAAACTGTCTTCAAGTTAGCTGATTCTTTCTTGTGCCTGTTCAAGTCTACTGTTGAACCCCTCAAGTGAGTTTTTCAATTCAGCTATATTATTTTTCAGCACCAGAATTTGTTTGCTTTTCATATAATTTACCTCTTTGTTGATATTTGCATTTTGATCATGTATCATTTTTCTGATTTCCTTTAGTTATTTATGAATGTTTTTGTGTATATTTAAGACAGTTGTTTCAAAGTCTTTGTTTAGTAAGTTTAATATTTATGTTTCTTTGGGGACAGTTTCTGGGGATTAATTTCTTTCTTTGACCAGACCATGTTTTCTTATTTAATTGTATGTCTTACGATCTTTTGTCAAAAACTGAGCATTTGAAAAAAGAGTTGGCCAGGTGCAGTGGCTCATGCCTGTAATCCCAGCACTTTGGGAGGCTGAGACGGGTGGATCACTTGGGGTCAGGAGTTCAAGTCCAGTCTGGTCAACATGGTGAAACTCCATCTTTACTAAAAATACCAAAATTAGCCAGGTATGGTAGCAGGCATCTGTAATCCCAGCTACTTGGGAGGCTGAGGCAGGAGAATCACTGAAACCTGGGAGGCAGAGGTTGTGGTGAGCTGAGATCGCACCACTGTGCTCCAGCCTGGGCAAAAGAGGGAGACTCCAGTTCAAAAAAAAAGAAAGAAAAGAAAGAAAAAAGGCAGGAAAGAAAAGAAAGAAAAAAGGAAGGAAAGAAAAGAAAGAAAGAAAACAAAGAAAAGAAGAAAGAAGGAAGGAAAGAAAGAAAGAAAAAGAAAAGAAGAAACACCTCTCCTAGTCTTTACAAACCGGCTCAGTACAGGGAAGCCCTCACTTAAGGACTTCTCGAGGTTTTTCTTGGCATGCTGCTTCTGTGTGTGTGTGTCTGTGTGTGTGTGTGTGTGTGTGTACACGCGTGCTTTTTCCTGATTCCCTAGCATAAATGTCTGCTTTTAAATGTCTTAATTTCCCTAACAGTCTTATCCCTGCTTCTTCATTAGGCCTTAGCTATTCTATTATATTTCTTTTTTTTTCTTTTTCTTTCTTCTCTTTCATTCTCTTCCTTTCCCTTCCCTCCCTCCCCGCGCCCCTCTCCCGCTCTTTTTTCTTTTCTTTTCTTTTCCTTTCCTTTCTCTTTCTCTTTCCTTCTCTTTCCTTTCTTTCCTTCCTTTCCTTTCCTTTCTTTTCTTTTCTTTGCTGTCCTTTACTGTCTTTCTTTCTTTTCTGTCTTTCTTTGTATTCTATTTCTTTTTTACTTTTTTTTTGTTTTTTTTTTATTATTATTCTACTTTAAGTTCTAGGCTACATGTGCATAACGTGCAGGTTTGTTACATATGTATACTTGTGCCATGTTGGTGTGCTGCACCCATCAACTCGTGAGTACTCATCAAAATCAGTAATCTCTTGCCCTAGGCATTTGCAGCTCTGTAACCCCTTGTGGTTTCCATGAGCCATTCCTGCTGCTTCATGTGGCTTCCCTAACCTGGGATCTAAGCTGTGCCACTTTCTGCCATCTGATCTCTGAGTTAGGTAGTACAGAAACCCATTAGGCAGCCCCAAGACAGATTAGAACATAGCTAATAACATCTACTCTACTCTTAGGTTTACAGAAGAGAATCGGGGTTCATACCACTGTTTCTCCCAAACTGCACTGTTTCCCCCTAACAGTGGTTCTTACCGCTGTTTCCTGGGCCATGTCAAGCCAGGAATGGGGTAAGGCAAAGGCAAGTGAAAAGCCATGAAATTTTCTATCTTTTTAAATGTGACTTTTTCTTGATTGGGCATTCACTTGGTTGCTGCAGGTCTTTGCCAGATTTCCAGGTTACCCATAGAGTTATTTTATTGAGTTTCTAGTTATTTATTGATTGTTTCCATAAGGGAACAAGGACTTGGAGCTTCTTAGTCCTTCTTCTTGCTGACATCACTCCCTGTTCTCTATTATCATTTTGGTGATCCAAATTCACGCATGTTACACATTTAAAACTTATTCCACCGATCTTGGATGTTCTATTCTTTTTTATTATCTTTTTTTCTTTCTGCATTTTTGTTTGGGAAATTTCTATTGTGGTAGTTCAGGTTCATTGATTCTTTTCTCAGCTGTGTTGAGACTACTGATAAGCCCATTAAAGGCATTCTTCATTTCTGTTGCATTTTTGCAACAGAAATTGCAATGTTTCTGTTGTGTTTTTGCAACATTTCTGTTGTGTTTTTGATTCCTAGCATCTTTCTTTTTTAAAAATGTTTCCTAGATTTTGTATCTCTTTGCTACCACTACCCATCTGTTTTTGCAAGCCGTCTTCTTCTTGTATTAGAGCCCTTTATATATTAAGTGCAATTATTTTTAATTCCTTGTCTGATCATTCTAAAATCTGTGTCATATCTGAATATGGTTAGACTGTTTAACCTCTTCATACTATTTCTTCTTGCCTATTATCTTGCCTTATGTTTTGTTGTTGTTGTCATTGCCGAGGGTCATACATGATTGTTAGGGAGTAGAAACTGAGGTATATAGGCTAAGGTGAGGTTTCATGCTAATCTGACTAGGAGTTGTGCTGTGTTTAATGTTTACTGGAGCTATAGGTGCCACAGGCCTCCTATTCCTCTGTGTCATCATTTTTTTCTTCCATTATTTAGGGTTTCCCTAAGATCTTTAAGGTCTTACACATAGTAGGTGTATTAAAGCTCTCTCAGCTATAACCCACTGATATTATACTGCAGCCCTGTTGGTATATTGTAAGTAGTAGGAGAAGGTGATCATTCTATAGTATTGTAATTAGTCTTTTAGTGGGCTATGACCTTCACAAGTGTTTCTTAGCTTCTTCCCCTTCTCTTATGTGAGACAGAAAAGCTCAAAGTATCTGGAGTTTAGAAAATGGCTTTCCCCCTAGTGGGAAATGCTCTGGTAAATTCTTTTCTCTCAAAAAGTAGGCTTTTATTATAGAGAATGTTCTGGACTTATTTCAAAATGGTTACTTTTCCCTCCCCCACCACCAGAGATATGAATTTTTTCTCATCTTTTAACCATGAAAACTTGGTGTGAGGTTCCTAGAGTTAAAATCCACAAAAGTATAGTAGGCTTTTAAGACAGCTGACCCTAAGAGTTTCTCATTCTCACACTCAGCCTCCTGCAATTTATGAAAATTACCATTTAGTGTTCCTACCAGTTTATGGCTCCAGCAACTTCTGCTCCAAGTGAATTGATCTTGGCTCTGTTTCTCTCTATGTACCTGTCTTTCTAGATTAAGAAGTGGCAGCTTGGCCTGCAACCTCAATTCCTGGTAGGTCTAAGAATAATCACTGATTTTTCAGTTTCTTCAGCTTTTTGCGTTTAAGGATGGAAGCAATGACTTCTAACTCCTTTACATGTCATAACTTCAGTTTGAAGAAGTTGTATATTTCTAGATGTTATTCATTTCCTCTACGTTTTTATTGCACACATCTAACTCCCAGATTTTGGTTTCAAAACAGCATTCCCCAGCTGGGTGCAGTGTCTCATGTCTGTAATCCTAGCACTTTGGGAGACTGAGGTGGGTGGATCACATGAGGTCAGGAGTTCGAGACCAGCCTGACCAACATAGTGAAACTCCATCTCTACTAAAAATACAAAAATTAGCCAGGCATTGTGGCACATGCCTGTAAACCCAGTTACTCCAGAGACTGAGGCAGGAGAATCACTTGAAACTGGGAGGTGGAAGTTGCAATGAGCTGAGCTCACACCATTGCACTCCAAGCCTAGGCAACAAGAGTGAAATTTCATCTTAAAAAAAAAAAAAAAATGCATTCCTCCAAACAGGAACCAGGGAACCAGGGCAAAGATGAATTTTCTTATTGGCCTTTCTGCAATGCAGAGTTTGTTTGTTTTATTTTGTTTTTTAAATTCACAATTAACTATGGATATAACACATTGGGGTCTAAGTATTATGCAGGTGTTTTCAATTACATCTTGCATCGTAAATAAGTAGCAAGCTTTATCTACCGAACAGAACAGGCAGTGAAATTTCAAGGTATCCAGGATTTGCAGAGTGAAGGCTTGCTTTGGCACTCCTATGTTCCACATTTCATTCCATTTTAAAACTTTCCATATTTCTTAATTTTGTGCCAGCTCTTCACTGAATTTTAGAAAACACTTTTGTGTGTGATATAAATTTGTGTATATATCCTATTTATATTAATATATATGCAAGCAGTTTATTTTTTCAGTTGCAAGAGTGTGGAAGATTGCAATATGATGATGAATTCTTCCCACCCCTATAGGCACACACCTTTGTGTGAATTTGCCACATCTCCCATTTCTCTACACTTTGAAAGTAGGCTTGGCCATATGGTTTTCTTCGACAAATGGGGTATTAGAAAACTGATAAAACAGATTTTTTTAAAGTACTGGCATTTCAGAACTTGACTACTCTCATTGCTGTGAAGCCTGATACTTGAACCAGTCTGTTGGAGAAACCATATGGGAGAGAACCAAAGCACCCCAGCCAACAGCCAGTCAACCATCCAATGAATGAATCTGTGCCAGACTATCTAGGCCCAGTTGAGCCACCAACTGACTATAGCTGCTTAAATGAACCCAGGTAAGATCAGCAGATCTACCCAGCTGATCCTAGCTCAATGATGATCCACCAACTCACAAGCTAATGAATGACTGTTGTTTTGAGTCACTAAGTTTTGGAGTATTGTGTTATGTAACAAAGGCAAACGAATAGCCACAGTATTTACTTCCATTTAACATGGATTAAATTTTCTCCATGACATATAGGCAAATTTTCTGTTTGAACAGAAAAAGGTAAGGGTTAGATAGAGAGCTTGGGGAAAGGACTTTTGATATTCAGTGAAGAGGTAAATCATGAGCAAGCAAGTTAATGGTCAAAGGATGTTAAGATCCCAAATAGTTTTGGAAAATACAAACTTGTACTATCAGCCATTCTTTTACCAGTACCCAAATGAAGAACCAGAAAAAGTAGATTGCAGAGTTGTTCCTAATTTGGGTTTTTGTTCATTAGATACAGTTGTGAAACTAAGGTACAATGATGTGGAGAGTTTTGGTAAAACAACAATGACAACAACAACAACAACATTTATTGATTTGCATATGTTGAACTAGCTTTGCATCCCAGGGATGAAGCCGACTTGATTGTGGTGGATAACCTTTTGATGTGCTGCTGGATTTGGTTTGCCAGTATTTTATTGAGGATTTTTTCATCGAAATTTATGAGGCATATTGGCCTAAGATTCTCTTTTTTTTATTGTGTCTCTACCAGGCTTTGGTATCAGGATGATGCTAGCCTCATACACATAAACATAACCAACGACAAAAACCACATGATTATCTCAATAGATGCAGAAAAGACCTTCAACAATATTCAATAGCCCTTCATGCTAAAAGCTCTCAATAAACTAGATATTGATGGAACGTATCTCAAATGGCAAGAGCTATTTATGACAAACCCACAGCCAATATCATGCTGAATGGGCAAAAACTGGAAGCATTCCTTTTGAAAACCAGCACAAGACAAGGATGCTCTCTCTCACCACTCCTATTTAACATAGTGTTGGAAGTTCTGGCTAGGGCAATCAGGCAAGAGAAAGAAATAAAGGATATTCAATTACGAAAAGAGGAAATCAGATTGTCCTTGTTCGCAGATGACATGATTGTATATTTAGAAAACCCCATTATCTCAGGCCAAAATCTCCTTAAGCTGATAAGCAACTTCAGCAAAGTCTCAGGATACAAAATCAATGTGCAAAAATCACAGGCATTCCTATACACCAATAATAGACAGAGAGCCAAATCATGAGTGAACTCCCATTCACAATTGCTACAAAGGAGTAAAACATCTAGAAATACAGCTTACAAGGGATGTGAAGGACCCTTCAAAGAGAACTACAAACCAGTGCTCAACAAATAAAAGAGAACACAAACATATTGAAGAACATTCCATGCTGATGGATAGGAAGATTTAATATCATGAAAGTGGCCATACTGCCCAAGGTAATTTATAGATTAAATGCTATCCCCATCGAGCTACCACTGACTTTCTTCATAGAATTGGAAAAAATTTCTTTAAAGTTCATATAGAACCAAAAAAGAGTGTACATTGCCAAGACAATCCTAAGCAAAAAGAAGAAAACTGGAGGCCTCATACTACCTGACTTCAAACTATACTACAAGGCTACAGTAACCAAAACAGCATGGTACTGGTACCAAAACAGTTATATAGACCAATGGAACAGAACAGAAGCCTCAGAAATAACACCACACATCTACAACCATTTGATCTTTGACAAACCTGACAAAAACAAGAAATGGGGAAAGGATTCCCTATTTAATAAATGGTGCTGGGAAAACTGGATAACCATATGTAGAAAGCTGAAACTGGATCCCTTCCTTACACCATATACAAAAATTAACTCAAGAAGGATTAAAGACTTAAATGTAAGGCCTAACAGCATAAAAACCCTAGAAGAAAACCTAGGCAATACCATTAAGGACATAGGCATGGGCAAAGACTTCATGACTAAAACACCAAAAGCAATGGCAATAGAAACCAAAATAGACAAATGGGATCTAATTATACTAAAGAGCTTCTACACAGCAAAAGAAACTACCATCAGAGTGAACAGGCAACTTACAGAATGGGAGAAAGTCTTTGCAATCTACCCATCTGACAAAGGGCTAATATCCAGAATCTACAAAGAACTCAAACAAATTTACAAGAAAAAAAACAAACAACCCCATCGAAAAGTGGGCAAAGGATATGAACAGACACTTCTCAAAAGAAGACATTTATGCAGCCAACAGCCACATGAAAAAATGCTCATCATCACTGATCATCAGAGAAATGCAAATCAAAACCACAATGAGATGCCACCTCACACCAGTTAGAATGGCGATCATTACAAAGTCAGGAAACAACAGATGCTAGAGAGGATGTGGAGAAATAGGAATGCTTTTATACTGTTGGTGGAACTGTAAACTAGTTCAACCATTGTGGAAGACAGTGTGGCAATTCCTCAAGGATCTAGAACTAGAAATACCATTTGACCCAGTGATCCCATTACTGAATATATATCCAAAGGATTATAAATCATGCTACTATAAAGACACATACACTTGCATATTTATTGTGGCACTATTCACAATAGCAAAGACTTGGAACCAACCCAAATGTCCATCAATGATAGACTGGATTAAGAAAATGTGGCACATATACACCATGGAATACTATGCAGCCATTAAAAAGAATGAGTTCATGTCCTTTGCAGGGACATGGATGAATCTGGAAACCATCATTCTGAGCAAACTATCACAAGGACAGAAAACCAAACACCTCATGTTCTCACTCACAGGCAGGAGTTGAACAATGAGAACACATGGACACAGGGCAGGGAACACCACACACCAGGGCCTGTTGGCGGGGTTGGGGTGTGGGGGAAGGTAGCATTAGGAGAAATATCTAGTGTAAATGATAAGTTAATGGGTGGAGCAAATCAACATGGCACGTGTATACCTATATAACAAACCTGCACGTTGTGCACATGTACCCTAGAACTTAAAGTATAATAATAATAATAATAAAAGCAATAACAACAACAACAACAAACACTCTTTATGTGATCAGTCCACAGGGAATAACAGCCACAGCTTATCTGAAAGCTTTGTTTGTGCCAGATATTTCACATGGATCATTTCATTTAATCCCCACAAGCTCTTGAAGCATATGCTTTTTTAGACAGTGTCTTACTCTGTCACCCAGGTTGGAGTGCAGTGGTATGATCTTGGCTCAATGCAACCTCTGCCTCCCAGGTTCAAGTGATTCTCCTGTCTCAGCCTCCCGAGTAGCTAGGATTACAGGCATGCACCACTACATCCGGCTAATTTTTATATTTTTAGTAGAGATGGGGTTTCACCATGTTGGCCAGGTTAGTCTCAAACCCCTGATCTCAGCTGATCCGCCCGCCTCGGCCTCTTAAAATGCTGGGATTACAGGCATGAGCCACCAAGTCTGACCATATGCATTTTTAAAAACATCTGTCCCTTCTATGTAGTTTAGAAACTTTGTGGATTCTAACCTTGGGCAACAAATAGGTCACATATTTGACCCATTTTGCTCCTTGCAAAATAGCTTTCACTGAATTTGCATTGTAATGCCAAGTCCTTTGCTTTCATCAGTGGCCATTCAACATGCTATCATATGGGATATAGGAATGTTCCTGGAAACTTTGTCTGCTACTCATTTAATGAATTCTACATTAACCCCACATTTATAAAGAAAATGCATTAGGAGGTACCTCGAAGGTAGCAAAACTCTCCTAATAACTTTTTATTTTATGATAATAATATCTTACTAATTGACTATTTTTCTCTTCACTTTAACTCCCAGGAAACACTGAATTTAAGGTTTGGTGTATCTGTAATCTGTTTACATCCTGATCTTTACTCTTTATTTTACATATTTAATTTGATATGTCTTTGTTATAAGAGGTATTTGTGTATATGTATCGTTGAACTTGCTGTATGCCACATAAGGCTCCAGATCATAGAATGAAGAGTAAAAACAGTCTCTGCTCTCATGGAGCATCAATCAAAAGTGGTAAAAATGCCAGGAATCAGAAGAAGGCTTAGTTTCTCTTTCAACAAGTACTTTAAGAAACAAATTTCATATAATCCTATTGCTTTGGGAGGCTGAAGTGAGAGGATCACTTGAGGCCAGAAGTTTGAGGCTACAATGAACTGTAATCACACTACAGCACTACAGCTTGGGCAGCAGAGTAAGGCCTTGGCTTTGGGAAAAAAAAAAAAAAACGAAAAAGGCAAGCTACTTGGCCGTAAGCCTACAAAGAAGGTACACATTTTTTAATTTTTTTATTCATTCAACATTTATTAAGTGCCTACTCTGTGCCAAGAAGTTTGCTAGATACTGGTGATTCAGCAGTGAACAAGGCAAGTATCACAGCTGTCATGGAGCTCACATCGTATTCAGGAAAAGAGACAAGGAACAAAGAAGAACAAACGTGATGTTACAAAGATGCCATAAGGACTATGGGGAAGAATGACAGGGACATTGAACAAGTCTGGGATACATGGAAGACCTGTCTCCAGAAGAAATATTTAAACAGGGAACTAAGAGATAAGTGACAAAGGAGGCAGGAGGTAGAGAAAGAGTGTTCTGTGCAGACTGGGAAACACTCCACTTTCTCTTCAGAGGGCAATTGAGAATTATCCTCTCAGAACCAAATCTCCCATTTTACTATCTCCTTCTTAATCTCTGCTTCTACCTTGTTTTGAATTTAAATTTATTACTGTTACAGAATATTCTTAATTTCAAAGTTATATAAAGTATTATAAAATGCTTTTTTTTAGAAATAAAGTTGTCTTTTCACTTGTATCAGGTGTCTGATTTCTATTTTAACTGATGTTTGCCCACTTCAAAAAAGTTTTTCATTCTTCATTTGAAGAAAACCAAAATAAGTAGACCGTGGTTCATACTTTTAAAATGTCTACATATACTTTATGGATCAATGAATAGGAATGGGAATATGTTCATAAAACAATTTGCCTGAAAACAAAGCAAAGCTAAATATGAAAAAATGAATAGTTAATTCTAACTATAATTATCCAACATACATATGCTTTTTTAATTTTTTATACTAACAAAGAAACATGTGCAACTAATTACTTGTTTGCCACAATCCAAAGTCCTCCCACCTACCATATTCATGGGCTGGATTCTTCCTGTTACCCAGCTGAGGCCCAAGCCTGCCAATATGGGGACCAAGCTGGACTTGATTCGCAGCCAAGAACAGAAGGGGAGGAATTGTGAGATTTTTAAGGGCTCTGTAGCTAACATCTGACTAAATGTATGTGTCTTCTTCTACATTGGTACCTAAATGCTATCCATGGCACTCCTGTCATTATATTGCACACTATGATTTTATAATAGAAAAAACACTAGAATTGTGATCATAAAACCTGGGTTTGGGCCAGGCATGGTGGCTCATGCCTATAATTCCAGTACTTTGAGAGGCCAAAACAGGAGGATCACTTGATGCCAGGAGTTCAAAACCAGCCTGGACAATATAGAGAGGCCCCATCTCTACAAAAAAATAAATTTTAAAAAATCAGCCAGGCTTGTGGCACATGTCTATAGTCCTAGATACTTGGGAGGTGGAGGTGGGAGGGTCAGTTGGTTCCAGGAGTTTGAGGTTAAAATTAGCTATGGCCTCACCACTGCATTCTAGACTAGGTGACAGAGCAAGATCCTGTCTCCCCGCCCCCGCCCCCACCCCCAAAAAGGACCTAGGTTTAAATCTCAGAAAATCTGGGTTTCAATCCTGGGGAACTTAAAACTTGAAGAGCTGTAGGTAAGTGCCCAAGGGAGGAATGTAATACACACTTCTGCAGGTGTATTGCTTGATAGGACTGCCATAACAAAGTACCACATGCCAGGTGTCTTAAACAATAGAAATTTATTTCCTCACAGTTTTGGAGGCTAGAAGTCTAAGATCAAGGGGCTAGCAGGGTTAGTTTCTTCTGAGGCCTCTCTCCTTGGCTTAGAGATAATTGTCCCTCTATGTGTGTCTTTGTCTTAATTTCCTCTTTTCATAAGGACACCAGTCGGATTGGATTAGGACCCACCTCAATGACCTCATTTTAACTTAATTACCTCTTTAAATACCCTCTCTGCAAATACAGTTACATTCTGAAGTATTGGGTGATGAGACTTCAACACATGAATTGTGGAGGGATACAATTTAGCCCATAACACAAGGATTGATTGATAGTTTTGTAACAGTCCAATGGGTTCTTCTTGTTTGCTGCCTAGAAAAGCCAATGCACTGAGAACAGTAGGTTTTGCAGCAAAGAAAGAGTTTAATAATTGCAGGGCCAGCCAAGCAAAAGACATTTATCAAATCCACTTCCCTGAAGCTCAAAGGCTGGGATTTTTAAGAATAATTTGGCAGGCAGGGGGCTAGACAACAGGTCTGCTGAGTGGTTAGGAATGAAATTATGAGTGTTTAAAACAGTCTTTGGGTCAGTTTCTGGGTGCAGGTAACAGGACTGGTTGAGTTCATTCCTTGGTATAAGTCACAGGTAGGGTGGAGTTACTTGGTTGCCAGAATGCAAAAGTCTGAAAAATATCTTAAAAACCGTTTTCCGGTTTTGAAAATAGTGTTGTTATCTATAGCAGCAATTGGGGAAGTTACAAATTTGTTGAGTAGTAAATGATTATAGAAAAGCAAGCTAGGGAACAATGGCTAATTATCGTGTAATTAAACCTACATCTAAGCAGAATTCAGGCCCGTCCCATAATTCTCACTTTGTGGACTTTCATTAGTCTTACAGAGGTGGTTTTGGACTACACACAAGGAGGGGGCTAGTTTCAGGAAGGGACTGTTACTATCTTTGTTTTAAAGTTAATAAAAGCAGTTAGCCTGTGAGGTTAGAAGCAAGTCAGGTAGCGTGACGCCTCCAGCTTTGTCCTTTTGACTTAGGATTGTCTTGGCAATGCGGGCTCTTTTTTGGTTCCATATGAACTTTAAAGCAGTTTTTTCCAATTCTGTGAAGAAAGTCATTGGTAGCTTGATGGGGATGGCATTGAATCTGTAAATAACCTTGGGCAGTATGGCCATTTTCACGATATTGATTCTTCCTATCCATGAGCATGGTATGTTCTTCCATTTGTTTGTGTCCTCTTTTATTTCACTGAGCAGTGAGGCGTCACGCTACCTGACTTCAAACTATACTACAAGGCTACAGTAACCAAAACAGCATGGTACTGCTACCAAAACAGAGATATAGACCAATGGAACAGAACAGAGTCCTCAGAAATAATACCACACATCTACAGCCACCTGATCTTTGACAAACCTGAGAGAAACAAGAAATGGGGAAAGGATTCCCTATTTAATAAATGGTGCTGGGAAAATTGGCTAGCCATAAGTAGAAAGCTGAAACTGGATCCTTTCCTTACTCCTTATACGAAGATTAATTCAAGATGGATTAGAGACTTAAATGTTAGACCTATTACCATAAAAACCCTAGAAGACAATCTAGGTAGTACCATTCAGGACATAGGCATGGGCAAGGACTTTATGTCTAAAACACCAAAAGCAACGGCAGCAAAAGCCAAAATTGACAAATGGGATCT
>NC_045443.1:97600245-97637913 GCF_002776525.5 Piliocolobus tephrosceles
GTTTCACTATGTTTGCCAGGCTGGTCTCCTCAAACTCCTGACCTCATGATCAGCCTGCCTTGGCCTCTCAAAGTGCTGGGATTACAGGCATGAGCCACCACACCCAGCCTTGTGGTTGATATTTAATAAATGCTAGTTAAACCTAAAAAAGGCCAGGCATGGTGGCTCATACCTGTAATGTTAGCACTTTGGGAGGCTAAAGTGACTGGATCACTTGAGACCAGCAGTTTGCAACCATCCATTCAAAACCCATCTCTATTAAAAATACAAAAATTAGCAAGGTGTACTGGCGTGCACTTGTAGTCCCAGCTACTCAGGGGGCTGAGGCATAAGAAATGCTTGAACCCAGGAGGCAGAGGTTGCATTGAGCCAAGATCACTCCACTGTACTCCAGCCTAGGTGACAAAGTGAGTCTCTGTCTCAAAAAAAAAATCTAAACAAATATGTAATTTTTGAGTATCCATTGTTTCTAATGTTTTTCATATCTCTACTCCTGAAACATGGGAAATTTGGTGTTGAAGGTAAACTAAACTAAACAAGAAATTTGTAATTTCCAAAGGAATACACAACAACAATCTTGTAATAAAGTAATTCCAAAAGCTTGAGTTACATCTTCTGCTGCTTTTGAGATCCAGCAGTAATCAAGGAGAAATATCTATGTGATCACACTGTTCACTAGGCTCATGCAAACTTTCTTTTTGGGAATTCTGAGTATTTCAAACATTCCAGTAATGGAGTTGGTGTATTCAAGGTTTTATTCTAAACTAGAGTCAAACTTTGTTTTTGTTTTTGTTTTGAGACAGTGGCTTGCTCTGTTACCCAGGCTGGAGTGCAGTGGTGCAATCTTGGCTCACTACAACCTCTGCCTCCTGGATTCAAGCAATTCTTGTGCCTTATCCTCCTGAGTAGCTGGGATTACAGGTATACAGCACCAAGCCTGGGTAATTTTTTTTTAATTTTTTTTAATTTTTAGTAGAGATGGAGTTCTGCCATGTTGGTCAGGCTGGTCTCAAACTCCCAGCCTCAAGTGATCATCTGCCCACCTCGGCCTCCCAAAGTGCTGGGATTACAGGTGTGAGCCACCACTCCTGGCCTAGAGTCAAACTTTTTAAGTTTGATTGCTTGACTCAGAAATCCAAAATGTGTGCAAATGTGTATGTATGAAGGTTCAATTGACTTTCCTTCTTCATCATAGAAAAAGCCCATTTTGCCTCCACTTACACATTCATTTCAGTATTTCTGATATGTTGTGTCTGTTCTTTAAATTCTCCTTTGAGCCATTCGACATCTGCCTTGTTCCCTCATGAATAATGAGTTAAATAATAGTCTACAATTCTAGCAGCTCAGGAGAATCACTTGAGCCCAGAAGTTTGAGGTGGAGTGAGCTATAATCACGTCATAGCACTCCAGCCTGAGGGACAAGTTCACTGCAACCTTTCTGCAACTTTACAGAAAGTTCATCGTTCAATAAATTCAGTTTTGCTTGATCAACACTTATTTGGGTGGCCCTTTTTTGGGAGTTGGCAATCTACAACATATAGAGTAATGGCTTTCTAACTTTTGTGACTATGACCCACAGTTAAGAAGTACATTTTACATTGCAATCTAATAGACCCCCAGTCCCTGTGTATGTGTCTCCATGTATATAACAAACAAAATTTCAGGAAGCCAGAAAACAATATTTGCTCTTTCTATGGGCAAAGCACTCTGATATTTCTATTCTATCCTATTTTTTTAAATGCTGATGTTGAGCATTAAATTGATGAGGCAGGACCCGTATTTTAAAAAGCAAGACCATTCAGAAGAAATCATTGTTATCATTTGTGTGAGGCTAGGCAAAGAGAGTCTTAGCCTACTCATAATATTACCTGCCCCTCCTCACCTATCAAGTGAAGTGAATGCAACAGAATGACTCTCTTTTTCCTGAGCACTGCACAAAGAAGGGGCATTCAAATGGGAACATCATCACAAACAGACAATCAAGGCTTAAGGACCAGAAGCGGTGATACATATTTCACAGATGCCGCTGGGAACAGGAAATATCAGGGTCAGATTGTCCTTCTGTGTAAATCTCCCGGAAAGTAGCCACAAATGGAGAGCAAGGTGCATGTCTGTGAAGTGTAGAGAGGGTTGTAAAGTTCTTAATGGAGTGGGATAGATTTCTACCTTCCTGGCGGAAGAAAAAAAATCTCAAAATTGAAATTAAGCTGAGTGATAAAAAGACAAAAAATAGTTATGTGTTTTTCATACCTGAATTTATGCCCTAAGATTCATATTAATCCCTTAAGATCATTTCAAAACTAGGATTTATGTTATGGAAATTATTTATTCTTCAGATAATGTTTTTGGAATACCACTGTGCTATCAATTAAACTCATAGGTACTAATTTAGAGTAGACATTAGTGGTTTTAGAGTAAATATCAATGGTAAGAATTGCCTGCTTTCACTGCGTACTCTCACTGGGACCTGAAAAGTTGAACTATTAACTAGCATAGTTTTGAACTAAGTAGTAGTTTACAGGAAGAAAACTAATACTAATTAAACCAAAATATAACCAGGGCAATATTCTGAAGGATTAAATTTATAGTTTAGTAAATTAAGCTATATTCACTAATTGTATTAGTCAGCTCAGGCTGCAATAACAAAATACCATAAACTGCGTGGTTTAAACAACAGAAACGTATTATCTCACCGTTCTGGAGGCTGGAAGTCCAAGATTCAGATGCCAACAAATTGAGTTTCTGGTGAGGGCTCTATTCCTGGCTTGCAGACAGCTGCCTTCTTGCTATGTCCTCACATTGCCTTTCCTGAATGTATGTGGAGAGAGAGAGCAAGACAGCAAGCTGTCTGGTGTCTCTTCTTATAAGGACACTAATCCTACTGAATTAGAGCCCGACCCTTATGACCTCATCTCACCTTCATTACTTCCATATAGGCCCCATTTTAAAATACATTACTTTGGGGGTTAGGGTTTCAACATACGGATTTTGAGGGAGACACAATTCAGTTCACAGCACTGTTTTGGGATAAAAACCTAGCAGAGGAGTCATGATATAGGAACAAAGAGATTTATTGCATTTTCAGTATTTCTTTAAGCTTACTTTATATTTTGATCTAAGACGCAAAGTTGACTTCTTTCAAAACAGTCTTTGTAGAATAAATGGTATTTCAAAGGCTAGGTTTGGAGCAGGTGCAGTAGTTCAAACCTGTAATCCCAGCAGTTTGGGAGGCCCAGGTAGGAGGATTGCTTGAGCCCAGGAGTTCAAGACCACCTGAGCAACAAAGGGAGGCCCCTTTACAAATAATGTTTAAAAATTAGCTGGGTGTGGCGGTGTGCATCTGTGGTCCCAGCTACTCAGGAGGAATCAGGAGGATCGCCTGAGCCTGGAAGGTCAAGGCTGCAATGAAAAACAAACAAACAAAACAAAGGCAGTTTTAACTAAAAATTAATTTATGTCATATTTAGTTAAAAGGGGAAAAGGCATTTTTATATACAGCTCTGACAATTATTTTAAATCTTAAATGACTGTTACATTTCTTCTTAAATGGTTGCTACTGCAATAGACTATTATTCCAGAAAACCATTTGTGAAATACATTATTGTTAGCAATGTGCTCATTTCCTTGTCAACAGAAATGTCTTTCTTTTTTCTTTTTATTTTATTGTGTGTGTGTGTGTGTGTGTGTGTGTGTGTGTGTGTGTGTGTGTGTGTTTTGAGACACAGTCTCTCTCTCGAATGCGGTGATGCATTCTCGGCTCACTGCAACCTCTGCCTCCTGGGTTCAAATGATGCTCCCACCTCAGGCTCCCAAGTAGCTGGAACTACAGGCATTCACCACCACAGCTGACTAATTTTTGTATTTTTTGGTGGAGACAGGGTTTCACCATGTTGGCCAGGCTGGTCTCGAACTCCTGACCTCAAGTGATTGAACCACCTCAGCCTCTCAAAGTGCTGGGATTACAGGCATGAGCCACCACACCCAGCCAGAAGTGCCATTCTTTTAAACTGCTCCTAAAGTCACATGATTACAAGTTTTGGCTGGCTCAGAATCAGAAATAAAAATTTATCTTTTTTCTAATAGTGGATGATGATGATAATGATAGTCGTGGCAATGATGATGAAAATAATACCTCCTACAGATTCATTTTATTGACACATTTTTATCTTCTGTATAAACTGTTCATTTTGGCAAGTAACGTGCCATATTATTCAGAGTGACTTGTCCAGCACTTACCTGAAGGTTATGGTTATAATTTTGTTGTATAGACAGTGTGCTCTCAAAATCAGCTGTATATTTTTTGATTACTCACATGTTCCTGAATTTCTTACAGGCATGAGGTTAAGAGACAATTAAAATGAATGGAGTTTTACTGGAAACTTTACTGTTATGTTAAATTCATAATCCCACAATTCCTGGTCTATTACTCACATCGGGATAGCTATCAAATTATTCACAATATGATTATATATTTTGAAATATTATAACTGTACTGAACAAAGATAATCATGTTTCCTAGAAAATGGATTGTTAGGCATTTTAAACTGATGCTCATTAGGGACAATTTACTTGCTGAATAGCAATCATTTTTGCTTTAAGAGAAACCACCTTGGGGTTTAATGTATACGCCCTTAAAACCATTATCAAAGCATAATTTATATACCCTAAAATATACTCATTTTAAGTATAAATTGTATGAGTTTTAGTAAATGTACACAGTTCTGCAACTACCACCAGAATCAAGTTTTAGAACAATTTAATCACCCCCCAAAATTCCCTTATGCCCCTTTCCAGTCATCCCCCACTCCCAGCTGCAAGGCAAGCACTTACCTCCTCTCTGTTGTTATACTTTTGCCTTTTCCAGAATTTCAAATTCATATTTTATATGTCTTTTGTGTCTGATTTATTTTACTTACCATGATGTTTTTGATATTCATTCACATTGTTCTGAATATCAGTAGTTTCTGCTTTATTTGCTGACCTGTATTCCACTGAACGTTACATGCCATATTTTGTTTATACATTCACCAGTTGATGGCTATTTGAGTTGTTTCTATTGTTTGGTTATTATAAATAATGCTGCTAAGAACATTTGTGTACAATGCTTTGGGTGGACATTTTATTTTCATTTCTCTGAAGTAAGCATGTAAGAGTGTGTAATTGCTGGGTCATGTGGTAGATATATGTTTTTGTGTTTAAGACGCTGCCAAATTGTTTTCCAGTACATCACTTTGCATTTCTACCAGCTATGTATCCAGCTATGTATGAGAGTTCCAGTTATACCATAGCTTCACCGACACTTGGCATTTCAGTCCTCTTTTTTTTTTTTTTTTTTTTTTTTTTGAGACGGAATCTTGCTCTGTTGCCCGGGCTGGAGTGCAGTGGCCGGATCTCAGCTCACTGCAAGCTCCGCCTCCCGGGTTCACGCCATTCTCCTGCCTCAGCCTCCCGAGTAGTTGGGACTACAGGCGCCCACCACCTCGCCCGGCTAGTTTTTTTTTTTTGTATTTTTTAGTAGAGACGGGGTTTCACCGTGTTAGCCAGGATGGTCTCGATCTCCTGACCTCGTGATCCGCCCGTCTCGGCCTCCCAAAGTGCTGGGATTACAGGCTTGAGCCACCACGCCCGGCCGGCATTTCAGTCCTCTTAAGGTAGTCTAGAAGATGTGTAGTAGTATCTCATTGTGGTTTTAATTTGCATTCCCCTAATGACCAATGAGGTTGAGTGTCTTTTTGTTAAGTGCCTATACAAATCTTTTGCCTGTTTTTAAAAACTGAGCTGTTTATATTATTGCTGAGTTATAGAAGTTCTTTTTTTTTTTTTTTTCTTTTTCTTTTTTTTTTGAGGGGGTGTCTCGCTCTGTTGCCGGGACTGGAGTGCAGTGGCCGGATCTCAGCTCACTGCAAGCTCCGCCTCCCGGGTTTAGGCCATTCTCCTGCCTCAGCCTCCCGAGTAGCTGGGACTACAGGCGCCCGCCACCTCGCCCGGCTAGTTTTTGTATTTTTAGTAGAGACGGGGTTTCACCGTGTTAGCCAGGATGGTCTCGATCTCCTGACCTCGTGATCCACCCGTCTCAGCCTCCCAAAGTGCTGGGATTTAGAAGTTCTTAATTAGATCTGGATACAAGTGCTTTGTCAGATAAATATTTTGCCCATATTTTCTCCCAGGCTGGAGCTTGCTTTTTCATTTTCTCAGTGATTTAAACAAGCAAACGATTTTAATTTTTCTGAAGTTCATTTATTAATTATTTCATGTATGGCTTATGTTTTTTGTAACTTATCCCAAGGTCACAAAAGTTTTTCTCCTATGCATTTTCTGGAATATACACATGTTTTTACCCTTACATTTAGGACAATGATCCATTTTGAATTAATTTTGGTGTATAATGTGAAGAAAGATTCAAAGTTTATTTCCTTTCCATGTGGATATCCAGTTATTCCAACACTATATCTGGAAAAGACTATTCTTTTCCCATTTAATTTATCTGGCCCCTTTACCAAAAATCAATTGACCACATGAGTGTGAAGAATTTATTTCTGGAGTCTCAATTCTGTTCCATTCATCTATATGTCTATCTTTATGAATCCTTTCATTTTTAATCCTTTGGAAGAGGGTAATATTTAGAGAAAAATATATATGTTCAATGCTGCCCACTGAAGCTTACAATTTATCAAAATTTAAATATGATAATAGGCAAACAAGGACAATTACTGGTTCTTTAAAATGTATTCTTACCACACAGTTTAAAACAAAATGGTAATTAAATCATTTTGGATATTTTACTGAATCTAGAAAAAACTAGAAAAGAAAGTCCTATTGTTTAAGGAAATAAACCACTGCTAATGACTACTGCATTGATTATATTCATCAAGAAGAATAATTCGCAAACTTAAGAGGTATATAAACATTATTATGAGACAATGAAAGCGTAGCAAGAACACACCTAGTTTCTTTAAACTGGTTCAGGTCTTTCAGCCACCAGTGAATTACATTCTTGAGTATAAAACATAATACTATGATGTAACTATATGCATGGTTTGAAAGTCCCCTCCAAAACTCATGTGGAATCTCCACCTGACAGTATTGAGAAGTGGGTCCTGTAACAGGTGATTGGATCATGAGGGCTGTACCCTAATGAATAGATTATTCCATTCATGGATTAATGGATTAATGGGTTACCATGGGAGATAAACTGGTGGCTTTATACAAACAAGAAGAGAGACCTGAGCTTGCACACACAGCCCCTCACCATGTGTTCCCTGCACCATCTCAGGACTCTGCAGAGTCCCCACCAACAAGAAGGCTCTCACCAGATGCCTCCCCTTGACCTTGAACTTAGCCTCCATAACCATAAGAACTATATTCTTTTTCTTTATAAATTACCCAGTTTCACGTATTCTGTTATAAGCAACAGAAAACGAACTAATACGCCATAGAACTATAATGAGTAATTTTGAGAAATAGAGAACACAAGAGTTGCCAGAAGACTGAAGATGCACAGATGTTTCCATTTTCAAAACATAAAAAATGAATTCCAGAAACTAAATGCTAATAAGCATGATATTGAAAGCTGGCAAAATTATAGAACAGATGAAGCATATAGTTTATCAACATCTTTTCAAGTCATCAGTAGAAGATAAAATTGTTTCTTCATCAAACTAAATTACTTAAATTATATACCTGAAAATGGCTAACAAAATGCTGAATTATTGTAAGGATCCGGTAAATATCTTTTAGGAAAAAAAAAACACAAACCAACCTCAAACCTGTCTCTGGCAAATTCTATAACAAAGAAAGAAAATGAAGTCAAAAATAGAGAAAAGTACACAAAATTATGTTTTAAATATCATGCATAATTCTACACTTAAAAATAGAAAATCTTGACCCGGGTGTGGTGGCTTATGCCTGTAATCCCTGCACTTTGGGAGGCTGAGGCAGGCAGATCACCTGAGCCCAGGAGTTCCAGACCACCCTGGTCAACATGTTAATTCCCATCTCTACTAAAAATACAAAACAAAAACAAAAACATTAGCCAAGCGTGGTGGTGCGTGCCTGTAGTCCCAGCTACTAGGGAGGCTGAGGTAGGAGAATTGGCTGAACCCGGGAGATTGCGCCACTGCACTCCAGCGTGGGCGGAGTGAGAGACCCTGTCTCAAAAAAAAGAAAACAAGAAAAATAAAAGAAAATCTTGGCTAAGTGCGGTGGCTCACACTTGAAATCCCAGTACTTTGGGAGGGGAAGGTGGGCAGATCACTTAAGGTCAGGAGTTCAAAACCAGCCTGACCCACATAGTGAAATCCCCATGCCTACTGAAAATACAAACATTAGCTGGCCATGGTGGCAGGCACCTGTAATCCCAGTTACTCAGGAGGCTGAGGCAGGAGAATCACTTGAACCTGGGAGGCAGAGGTTACAGTGAACCGAGATCATGCCACTGCACTCTAGCCTGGACAGAGCAAGACTCTGTCTCAAAATATATTTAAAAAAAGAAAAAGAAAAAAAAAAAGAAAGAAAATCTAGATGAAATGGATTCATCTCAAGTTGTCAAAATTGATAGCTCCTTCTCTGTATATGGCAGTACTGGTGACACAAAGTATAAACTAGAAAATACCCAAGTGGAGGTTAAATATATGAATTTAGAGTCCAGGGAAGAAGTCAGGCCTAGAAATTTGGGAATAGTCAATGCATCTGTGGTATTTAAATCCATCACATCAGAAGAGATCACCATGGAAGACAATATGGACAGAGGAGGTAAGTCCAAGGACTGAGTCCTGGAACAACCAGGAATTTATTCATTAAAAGAAAATGAGGAAGCAGCACTTTGGGAGGCCGAGGCAGGCAGATCATCTGAGGTCAGGAGTTTGAGACCAGCATGGCCAACATGGCGAAACCCCGTCTCTACTAAAAATACAAACATGAGCCAGGCATGGTGCCAGCGCCTGTAGTATCAGCTGCTCGGGAGGCTGAGGCAAAAGAATCGCTTGAACCCTGGAGGCAGAGGTTGCAGTAAGCTAAGATTGCACCACTATACCTCAGCCTGGGCAACAGAGCAGTACTCTGTCTGAAAAAAAAAAAGAGAGAGAGAGGAGAAGGAAGTATAGCCAGTGAGGTGAGGGGAAAGAGACGTGGGATAAAGTAGATCCTGAAAGCTAAATGAAGCAAATGTTTGAAAAGGAGGAAATGATTGACTGCATCGAATGCTGCTGAGTAGTCAGGTAAGATGGGGACTGAGAACTGAAGCAAAGTGGGGATTGGACAAGAGCATATTTTGTCCCTAATTGACAACAGCCTAATTGGAGTTAGTTTAAGATATAATGAGAAAGGATAAAAGAGAGACAAATAGTACTTTGAAGAGTTCTTGCATAGAGAGGAGTAGGAAAATGTTGCTGAAGCTGAAGGGGAATGTAAGTTCAAGGAAATTTTTTTTGTTAGGATGACAAATTTTATAATACGTTGTATGCTAGGAAAAATAATTCCACAGAAAGAGAAAAATTGATGATGTAGAAGAGAGGAAACAATTTCAGGAGAAATATTCTTGAATGGTTTAGAGGCATCACAAGTGGAATATCTGGTGTGAGATGTAGCCTACACAACTTGCCCATGCAAGGCAGTGTATATAGGCTCCCATACTGTCAGACCAATCGATTTAGGAGGTGTTGCAGGTTAGGTTTCCCAGAAGGCAAACACTAAGACAGAGGGGTGAGCCTAAAATGTTTATTGGGGAGTGACTCCTGTAAATGGAAAAGGCATGAGTCAGCTGGAGCCATCAGACAACAATGTAGACTTCTATGATGCTGTCCTAACAGTCTCTGCCAGCCCAGCTCCAAAGTCAAGATTGCCTGTTAGAGGAGTCCCACCTTGGATGGAAATAAACAGACCCTTGCACATTGCCTCGCTCAGTTGTTGGCTGAAGACCACGAGAGAAGCCTAGGGCATCAGTTTGAAAGCAGAAGGGAACCCTGAAGGGATTAATTGCTGGAAGCTAGCCGCTAAGCACACTCCTTGCAAATGGACAACTAGCCTTTTATTGAAGGGAGAGCTGAGTGGACCCATCTTCACGTCCAACACAGAATAGGAAGATGCAGAAATTCTCTTTTGTTTACTTTCATCTTCACAGTTGCATTAGGCCATTCTTGCATTGCTATAAAGAAATACCCAGCCCGGCGCAGTGGCTCAGGCCTGTAATCCCAGCACTTTGGGAGGCCAAGACGGGCAGATCACGAGGTCAGGAGATCGAGACCATCCTGGCAAACACGGTGAAACCCCGTCTCTATTAAAAATACAAAAAATTAGCCAGGCATAGTGACGGGCGCCTGTAGTCCCAGCTACTCGGGAGGCTGAGGCAGGAGAATGACGTCAACCCGGGAGGCGGAGCTTGCAGTGAGCCGAGATCGCGCCACTGCACTCCAGCCTCGGCGACAGAGCGAGACTCCGTCTCAAAAAAAAAAAAAAAAAAACCACAAAAAGAAATACCGAGATTAGGTAATTTATAAAGAAAAGATGTTTAATTGGTTCCTGGTTCTGCAGGCTGTACAGGAAGCATAGTAATGTCTGCATGTCTGCTTCTAAGGAGACTTCAGGAAGCTTACAATCAAGACAGAAGGTGAACAGGGAGCAGGCATATCATATGGTGAAAGCAGGAGCAAGGGGTGGGGTGGGGTGCCACATACTTTTAAACAATCAGATCTCACAAGAACGCATACACTAATGCAAGGACAGCACCAAGTGGATGGTGCTAAACCATTAATGAGAAAACCATCTCCACACTCCAATCACCTCCCACCAGGCCCTGCCTCTTATGTTGGGGATTACATTTTAGCATGACATTTGGACAGGGATACACTTCCAAACTGTATCAGCAGTGAAGTAATAAGCAAAGTCATCAGCTTGAATGAGATGAGGGGAGAAAGACTGTTGGAAGTTTCTAGCAAGAGGAGAAAACATGAAGCAGTTGACTTGAAGACTGCAAGAGTGAATATAGAAAGATTATTAGGCAGCCCTGATAATTTATTTAGTAGTGTTTAAATTTAAAGCAATATCAGCAGAAGAAAGATTGGCAAAAGAAGAAAGAATTATAGAAATAATTGAAGAATACTTGGTTTTTAAAATATTGCTAGCAATTAGTCAACAAAAATAGACTACATGTAAGGAAGCAAGAATCATGTTGGTATCATATTTTACTAAAGAAGCAACAAAACATATTTTAAAAATATAAAACATAAAACATACAAAAGTTGTGCATCAAAAGATTCTTAGCCCTAAGAAATAGAAAACCCAATATAACTAGTATAAACAATAAGACAGATTTACTATTTCACAAAATAATTTCTAATTTGGCTCTGAGATTGGTTAATTTAGTGGCTCAAAGACCTAGGTTTCTTCCATTTTTCTGCTTTGCCAGGCTCAGGAGATCAGCTTATTCTGAGTTACTCATCCCCTTGTTCATGAGTTAGTCCATGAGTTAGTTCCAGGCATTATAAGTAGACATGAAAATATCAGCAGAATAAGAAAGATCTCACTGGCTAGAGTTGTGTCACATGCCCATTTCAAAGCCAATCACTATTAAGGGGAAAGTCATTGACTTAAAGCACATGTCTGGGTAGAGAAGGGTGGACTGCCCAAACAAAATCAGAGTTTTCTTAATAAGAAAAAAGGAGAAATGGCTGCTGGGTAGGCAATCAACAGTACTTCTATGAGAAGAAGAACATATTGTAACTTGTAAATTTAAAAATCCAGCAAAACTATCATTTTTTTATTGAGGACACATCCTCAGAAATAAACACACTTAGAAAATATACCACCTGTATATCTTTCTTGAAAATTTTTCTTGAAAATATTATAGATAACTGAGAGAAGAATAAGATAACTCAAAAAGAAGTCATGTTATGAAAAACTGAGAGTGATCAATGAATCCAGTAGCACAAAGTTAAATCTGATTGTTTTGTTTTTAAGAAGTATACCTGCAAATTACATTAAAAACTAAATACTTAAATGACATTTAAGCTAGGATCTGAAAACTAAAAAGTATTTAGACAGGTAAAGAGTTGAGAGAAGAGTATGCCAGACAGAAGGAATGATGTGAGCATTTCCTTAAGGCTGGAGCGGAAATAAGCATAACACAGATTAGGAAGGTGTCAGATCACACTCAGCCTTGCGTGCCATGTTAGGGATTTGGAATTTTATTTTAAGCAAACTGAACATTGCTAGTGTTTTAAGTATAGTAGTCACATATCTCATTCTATTTTAGGAAGATCATACTGGTTTCTTCTTTTTTTTTTTTTTTAATCACGCCACATTATTTTAAATTACATGCAAAGATCTAACATGTCACCCAGGGACCATTTCACCCACTGCTCTGTTTGGCCGCCAGTCTTTTATCTCTCTCTTCAGCAATGGTGAGGAGAATACCCTTTCCTTGGGAAAGAGAAATTCACGGTTTGTTGCCCTTGCCAATAACAAAAATGTCGGAAAAATAAGCGGCAAACCTGCTGCCATTGGCATCTTTCATGTGAACCACGTCAAAAGATCCAGGGGGCTTCTCTCTGTGGTGATCACACCAATTTTTCCCAGGTTAGCACTTCCAGTCACCACACACAGGTTACCAGTGTCAAACTTGAAGTCAGTAATCTTGCCAGTCTCCAAATTAATCTGAATGATATCATTCACCTTAATGAGGGAATCCGGTAGTGGATGGTGTGAGCATTATGAGTCACAAGATGAGGGATCCTTTTGTGCCCACAAAGATTTTTCTCACTTTTCGCAACTTGTACTTGGCCTCTTAGGTGTAATATGATGTACAGCAAAGCGATCCTTGGTGTCATAGATCAGATGGAAATTCTCTCCCGTCTTGTCAATGCTGATAACATCCATGAATCCAGCAGGGTAGGTTATATCAGTTCAGACCTTTCCATTGATCTTAATGAACTGCTGAATGCAAATCTTCTTTACTTCATCTCCTGTCAGGGCATACTTAAGTCTGTTGCTTAGGAAAATGATGAGGGAAAGACACTCTCTCAACTTGTGAGACCAGTGGATGGACGAGGAGCAAACACACTGGTCAATTTATCCAGCATCCAATGCTTTGGAGCTGCTACCCACTTCAGATGCTTCTTGGGACCATAAGTCATGGCTGTGTTAAGCAAGGAAAGATGACCTCCATCTTCCAGTGTGCGTAGAAATTTGGTTTCTCTTTAAAAAGACAGATGGGAGCAAGGCAAGGGTGAAGTTAGGAAGCTACTAAAGGTGAGAAATTATGTTGTTCATACTGGGCAGGAGTGTGAAAATGAAGAGATATTGATCAAATGGAAATACATGTAGAGATATGCAATATGACAAGATGAAGGATTACAGATGTATGAGGATAAGTTGAGGGAAATGGTGGAATCAAAAGGAGCCAAGCTTTTGGCTGTGTGGATGGTAGTACCACTTACTAAAAAGGTAAGGACCAAAAGATTAACAGGTTGCAGCCGGGGAAAGGAGATGGGAGAAGGGCACCAATAACTCTAATTTGAGTTAATCTAAGTTAAGATGAGGTCATTAGGTTGGACCCTAATCCAGTATGACTCATGTCCCTATGAAAGGGAAATCCGGACCCAGATAGACAGACACACACACACACATGCACAAGCGCGCGCGCACACACACACACACACTATACACAGAGAGAGAGAGAGCCATGTGAAGATAGAGGTAGAGATCAGAATTGGGTTACCACAAACTATGGAAGGCCTGGGGCTACCAGAACCTGAAGGTGTTAAGGAAAGATCTTCTGCTAGAAACTTCAGAGAGAGTATAGCCCAGCCAACATCTTGATTTCAGACTTCTAGCATCCAGAATACTGAGGCAATCCATTTCTGTTGTTTTAAGCTACCCAGTTTATGGTACTTTGTTACAGAAGCCCTAGGAAACTAACACATCAGGTTAAATTACACATGGCCAAATTATAAAATTATGATAAATGTATTATATGACCAAATGATAAAATCCATTCCCTTGCAAATATCCTGAATTATCTTGCCTTTATCTTGGATAAAAAATAAAACCTCATTTCAAGATGGCCAAATAGGAACAGCTCCAGTCTACAGCTCCCAGCGTGAGCGACGCAGAAGACGGGTGATTTCTGCATTTCCAGCTGAGGTAACGGGTTCGTCACACTGGCGCTTGTCAGACAGTGGGTGCAGCCCACAGAGTGTCAGCTGAAGTAGGGTGGGGCATCGCCTCATCCGGGAAGGGCAAGGGGTTGGGGAATTCCCTTTCCTAGCCAAGGGAAGCCGTGACAGGCGATACCTGGAAAATCGGGACACTCCCACCCTAATACTGTGCTTTTCCAATGGTCTTAGCAAATAGCACACCAGGAGATTATATCTCGTGCCTCCCTCGGAGAGTCCCATGCCCACGGAGACTCACTCACTGCTAGCACAGCAGTCTGAGATTGAACTGCAAGGCAGCAGTGAGGCTGGGGGAGGGGCGTCCGCCATTGCTGAGGCTTGAGTAGGTAAACAAAGCAGCTGGAAGCTTGAATTGGGTGGAAGCCACTGCAGCTCAAGGAGACCTGCCTGCCTCTGTAGACTCCACCTCTGGGGGCAGGGCATAGCAGAACAAAAGGCAGCAGAAACTTCTGTAGATTTAAACGTTCCTGTCTGACGGCTTTGAAGAGAGTAGTGGTTCTCCCAGAACGGAGTTTGAGATCTCAGAATGGACAGACTGCCTCCTCAAGTGGGTCTCTGACCCCCCAAGTAGCCTAACTGGGAGACACCTCCCAGTAGGGTCCGAGTGACACCTCATACAGCCAGGTGCCCCTCTGAGATGAAGCTTCCAGAGGAAGGATCAGGCAGCAACATGTACTGTTCTGCAATATTTGCTGTTCTGCAGCCTCCGCTGGTGATATCCAGGCAAACAGGGCCTGGAGTGGACATCCAGCAAACTCCAACAGACCTGCAACTGAGGGTCCTGACTGTTAGAAGGAAAACTAATGAACAGAAAGGACATCCATACCAAAACCCCTTCTGTACATCACCATCATCAAAGATCAAAGGTAGATAAAACCACAAAGATGGGGAGAAACCAGAGCAGAAAAGCTGCACTTTCTAAAAACCAGAGTGCCTCTTCTCCTCCAAAGGAATGCAGCTCCTCACCAGCAATGGAACAAAGCTGGATGGAGAATGACTTTGACAAGTTGAGATAAGAAGGCTTCAGACTATCAGTAATAACAAACTTCTCTAAGCTAAAGGAGGATGTTTAAACCCATCACAAAGAAGCTAAAAACCTTGGAAAAAGATTAGACGAATGGCTAACTAGAATAAACAGCATAGAGAAGACCTTAAATGACCTGATGGAGCTGAAAACCATAGCATGAGAACTACGTGATGCATACACAAGCTTCAGTAGCCGATTCAATCAAGTGGAAGAAAGGGTATCAGTGACTGAAGATCAAATGAATGAAATGAAGTGAGAAGAGAAGTTCAGAGAAGAAAGAATAAAAAGAAACGAACAAAGCCTCCAAGAAATATGGGATTATGTGAAAAGACCAAATCTATGTCTGATTGGTGTACCTGAAAGTGATGCGGAGAATGGAACCGAGTTGGAAAACACTCTTTAGGATATTATTCAGGAGAACTTCCTCAACCTAGCAAGGCAGGCCAACATTCAAGTTCAGGAAATATAGAGAATGCCACAAAGATACTCCTCAAGAAGAGCAACTCCAAGACACATAATTGTCAGATTCACCAAAGTTGAAATGAAGGAAAAAATGTTAAGGGCAGCCAGAGAGAAAGGTCGGGTTACCCACTATGGGAAACCAATCAGACTAACAGCGGATCTCTCAGCAGAAACTCTACAAGCCAGAAGAGAGTGGGAGCCAATATTCAACATTCTTAAAGAAAAGAATTTTCAACTCAGAATTTCATATCCAGCCAAACTAAGCTTCATAAGTGAAAGAGAAATAAAATCCTTTACAGACAAGCACATGCTGAGAGTTTTTGTCACCACCAGGCTTGCCTTACAAGAGCTCCTGAAGGAAACACTAAACATGGAAGGAAACAACTGGTACCAGCCATTGCACAAACATGCCAAATTGTAAAGACTATTGATTCTAGGAAGAAACTGCATCAACTAATGAGCAAAATAACCAGCTAACATCATAATGAAAGGATCAAATTCACACATAACAATATTAACCTTAAATGTAAATGGGCTAAATGCTCCAATTAAAAGACATAGACTGGCAAATTGGATAAAGAGTCAAGACCCATCAGTGTGCTGTATGCAGGAGACCCATCTCACATGCAGAGACACACATAAGCTCAAAATAAAGGGATGGAGGAAGATCTACCAAGCAAATGGAAAACAAAAAAAAGCAGGGGTTGCAATCCTAGTCTCTGATAAAACAGACTTTAAATCAACAAAGATCAAAAGAGACAAAGAAGGCCATTACATAATGGTAAAGAGATCAATTCAATAAGAAGAGCTAACTATCCTAAATATATATGCACCCAATACAGGAGCACCCAGATTCATAAAGCAAGTCCTCAGAGACCTACAAAGAGACTTAGACACCACACAATAATAATGGGAGACTTTAACACCCCTCTGTCAACATTAGACAGATCAATGAGACAGAAAGTTAACAAGGATATCCAGGAATTGAACTCAGCTCCGCACCAAGCGGACCTAATAGACATCTACAGAACTCTCCACCCCAAATCAACAGAATATACATTCTTCTCAGCACCACATCGCACTTATTCCAAAATTGACCACATAGTTGGAAGTAAAGCACTCCTCAACAAATGTAAAAGAACAGAAATTATAACAAACTGTCTCTCAGACCACAGTGCAATCAAAGTAGAACTCAGGATTAAGAAACTCACTCAAAACCGCACAGCTACATGGAAACTGAACAACCGGCTCCTGAATGACTACTGGGTACATAATGAAATGAAGGCAGAAATAAAGATGTTCTTTGAAACCAATGAGAACAAACACACAACATACCAGAATCTCTAGGACACCTTTAAAACAGTTTGTAGAGGGAAATTTATAGCACTAAATGCCCACAAGAGAAAGCAGGAAAGATCCAAAATTGATAAACTAACATCACAATTAAAAGAACTAGAGAAGCCAGAGCAAACACATTCAACAGCTAGCAGAAGGCAAGGGCAAGAAATAACTAAAATCAAAGCAGAACTGAAGGAGATAGAGACATGAAAAAACCTTTCAAAAAAATCAGTGAATCCAGGAGCTTGTTTTTTGAAAAGATCAACAAAATTGATAGACCACTAGCAAGACTAATAAAGAAGAGAGAAGAATCAAATAGATGCAATAAAAAATGATAAAGGGGATA
This sequence comes from Piliocolobus tephrosceles, assembly GCF_002776525.5. Taxonomy (NCBI): domain Eukaryota; kingdom Metazoa; phylum Chordata; class Mammalia; order Primates; family Cercopithecidae; genus Piliocolobus; species Piliocolobus tephrosceles. Next base: position 97,617,587 of record NC_045443.1, read on the forward strand.
TCACCACCAATCCCACAGAAACACAAACTACCATCAGAGAATACTATAAACACCTCTATGCAAATAAACTAGAAAATCTAGAAGAAATGGATAAATTCCTGGACATATACACTGTCCCAAGACTAAACTAGGAAGAAGTTGAATCCCTGAATAGACCAATAACAGGTTCTGAAATTCAGGCAATAATTAATTGCCTACCAATCAAAAAAAGTCCAGGACCAGATGGATTCACAGCTGAATTCTACCACAGGTACAAAGAGGAGCTGGTACCATTCCTTCTGAAATTATTCCATTCAATAGAAAAAGAGGAAATCCTCCCTAACTCATTTTATGAGGCCAGCATCACCCTGATACCAAAGCCTGGCAGACACACAACAAAACAAAGAGAATTTTAGACCAATATCCCTGATGAACATCGATGCAAAAATCCTCAATAAAATACTGGGAAACCAAATCCAGTAGCACATCAAAAAGCGTATCCACCACGATCGAGTTGGCTTCATCCCTGGGATGCAAGGCTGGTTCAACATATGCAAATCAATAAACGTAATCCAGCATATAAACAGAACCAAAGACAAGAACCACATGATTATCTCAATAGATGCAGAAAAGGCCTTCAACAATATTCACAGTCCTTCATGCTAAAAACTCTCAATAAACTAGGTACTGATGGGATGTATCTCAAAATAATAAGAGCTATTTATGACAAACCCACAGCCAATATCATACTGAATGGGCAAAAACTGGAAGCATTCCCTTTGAAAACTGGCATAAGACAGGTATGCCCTCTCTCACCACTCCTATTTAACATAGTGTTGGAAGTTCTGGTTAGGGCAATCAGGCAAGAGAAAGAAATAAAGGGTATTCAGTTAGGAAAAGAGAAGTCAAATTGTCCCTGTTTGCAGATGACATGATTGTATATTTAGAAAACCCCATTGTCTCAGCCCAAAATCTCCTTAAGCTGATAAGCAACTTCAGCAAAGTCTCAGGATACAAAATCATCAATGTGCAAAAATCACAAGCATTCCTATATACCATTAACAGGCAAAGAGAGAGCCAAATCACGAGTGAACTCCCATGCACAATTGCTTCAAAAAGAATAAAATACCTAGGAATCCAACTTACAATAGATGTGAAGGACCTCTTCAAGGAGAACTATAAACCACTGCTCAACAAAATAAAAGAGGACACAAACAAATGGAAGAACATTCCATGGTCATGGATAGGAAAAATCAGTATCGTGAAAAAAAAGTATGGCCATACTGCACAAGATAATTTATAGATTCAATGCTATCCCCATCAAGTTACTAACGACTTTCTTCACAGAATTGGAAAAAACTACTTTAAAGTTCATATAGAGCTGAAAAAGAGCCCGCATTGCCAAGAAAATACTAAGCCAAAAGAACAAAGCTGGAGGCATCATGCTACCTGACTTCAAACTATACTACAAGTCTACAGTAACCAAAACAGCATGGTACTGATACCAAAACAGAGATATAGACCAATGGAACAGAACAGAGCCCTCAGAAATAATACCACACATCTACAACCATCTGATCTCTGACAAACCTGACAAAAACAAGAAATGGGAAAAGGATTCCCTATTTAATAAATGGTGCTGGGAAAACTGGCTAGCCATAGGTAGAAAGCTGAAACTGGATCCCTTCCTTACACCTTGCGAAAAATTAATTCAAGATGGATTAAAGACTTAAATGTTAGACCTAAAACCACAAAAACCCTAGAAGAAAACTTAGGCAATACCATTCAGGACATAGGCATGGGCAAGGACTTCATGACTAAAAGACAAAAAGCAATGGTAACAAAAGCCAAAATTGACAAATGGGATCTAATTATACTAAAGAGCTTCTGCACAGCAATAGAGACTACCATCAGAGTGAAGAGGCAACCTACAGAATGGGAGAAAATTTTTACAATCTACCCATCTGACAAATGGCTAATATCCAGAATCTACAAAGAACTTAAACAAATTTACAAAAAAAAAAATCAAACAACCCCATTAAAAAGTGGGCAAAGGATATGAACAGACACTTCTCAAAAGAAGACAATTATGCAGCCAACAGACACATAAAAAAATGCTCATCACTCACCATCAGAGAAATGCAAATCAAAACCACAATGAGGTAACATTTCACACCAGTTAGAATGGCTATCATTAAAAAGTCAGGAAATAACAGGTGCTGGAGAGGATGTGGAGAAATAGGAACACTTTTACACTATTGGTGGGACTGTAAACTAGTTCAACCATTGTGGAGACAGTGTGGTGATTCCTCAAGGATCTAGAACTAGAAATACCATTTGACCCAGCAATCCCAATACTGGGTATATACCCAAAGGATTATAAATCATGCTGCTATAAAGACACATGCACACATATGTTTATAGTGGCACTATTCACAATAGCAAAGACTTGGAACCAACCCAAATGTCCATCAATGATAGACTGGATTAAGAAAATGTGGCACATATACATCATGGAACACTATGCAGCCATTAAAAACAATGAGTTCATGTCCTTTGCAGGGACATGGATGAAGATGGAAACCATCATTCTGAGCAAACTATCACAAGGACAGAAAACCAAACACCACATGTTCTCACTCATAGGTGGGAATTGAACAATCAGAACACTTGGACACAGGATAGGGAACATCTCACACCAGGGCCTGTCGTGGGGTGAGAGGACAGCGGAGGGATAGCATTAGGAGATATACTTAATGTAAATGATGAGTTAATGGGTGCAGCACACCAACATGGCACATGTATACTTATGTAACAAACCTGAACGTTGTGCACATGTACCCTAGAACTTAAAGTATCATTTAAAAAAAAAAAAAAACTCATTAAATTCAATTTTCAGACCTCTCCATGACTATACTTGCACAGTGAAACCTGTATGGAGTAAAATACAAAACTATGTTCATGTGTCACTTAAAACACATGATTTTTTTTCCTTTTTTTTTTTTTTTTTTTTTTTTGAGACAGAGTCTTGCCCTGTCACCATGGCTGGAATGCAATGGTGCAATCTCAGATCACTGCAACCTCTGTCTCCTGGGTTTAAGCAATTGTCTTCCCTCAGCCTCCTGATTAGCTAGGATTACAGGCACGTACCACCACATGCGGCTAAATTTTTTGTACTTTTAGTAAAGACAGGGTTTCACCATTTTGTCCAGGCTGGTCTCAAACTCCTGGGCTCAAGTGATCCACCGCCTCGGCTGCCCAAAGTGCTCAGATTATGGGCATGAGCCACCACACCTAGCCAAAACTATTTCATATCTTCTCTCTCTGAAAACCTCCAATACATCTTTCTTAATCTTCAATCCTAGCTAATGACCTCACTACCTATTTCAACGAGAAAACACAAAACTTCATAAAAATATTTACACAGGCTGCCATGACCACATAAGCCTACCTATCTGCATTTGTTCCCATGCTCTCTGCCAACCAGCCTTTCCATTTTTGGACTATATACTACTATCCCCTCTTGCCTACTCAAGGACATTGCTCCAAAAATGTCTCTTTTCCCCTCCATCATAAAATTATCTCTCTCTACTAGATCATTCTCATTAGCTACTATTTCTTCCTCAATAACAAAAAAATAAAATAAAATAACAAACCAAAATTCTTTTCATCCCACTTTCAGTCACAACCCTATCTCTTTCCTTTCTTTCCCAAAATGACATTAACTCATTTGGTATGACAGTTCCAGTTTATGCTTCATTATTAATTAAATAAATCATGATTCAATTATTAATGGTGGCCTTTTCAAATGTGTTTTAGTTTGGATTGTAAATATATGGTTAGCTTATCTTTTAATGTAGAACTCATTCTCTCCCATTTCTCGCCTTGTTTTCTCTCTTGAGCCCCACTGCAAACAAGTCTTGCCCCAATACTCCATTGAAACTGCTGCTTTCAAGGTCATCAACCATGTCCACATTGTTAAATCTAATTGTCAATTCTCATTCATCTTTTTGATCTTTTAATATTATTTGACATAGCCAATCATTCCTTCCTTCTTTAAATAATTTATTTGCTTGGTTTTAAAGGTACCATACTCTCCTGATTTTCCCTTCATTACTCAGGAGAAACCGTATCTTTGCTCTAGCTGGTAGGAGGAAAGAAATAATAAGTAAAGATGGGTCCCTCCCTTTAAGGAAACTCCCCAGAAGTAGCACATACCTCTTCTGCTTGGTCATATGGCCACCCTTAGCTGCAAAAGAGTATTAGAATTGCATTATAGATATATTTTTTTAAAAAAACAAATTTATTTATACACATATATGTTATATATAAATTGTATTTTTATATATGTAATATATACACATACCTATATATGTGATGTATATATGTATATATACACACATACCTCTATATGTGATGTGTATATATATGTATACATATATAGGTGTGTATATATACACACATACCTATATATGTGTGTATGTATAAAAATAAACATATTTTTCCCCTGGGCAATCAGATAATCATGGGAGATTCTATTACGGAAGAAGGCGAGAAAGAATATTTGAAAACAACAACTAGCACAGTAATTTTTCAAGTTTTCTACAAGATTTAAAAAATAATATTACAAAACAATTTTACTGGCCGAGTGTGGTGGCTCATGCCTGTAATACCAGCACTTTGGGAGGCCAAGGCGGGCAAATCACGTGAGGTCAGGAGTTCAAGACCAGCCTGGCTAACATGGTGAACCCCCATCTCTACTAAAAATACAGAAATTAGCTGGGCATGGTGGCACACACCTGTAATCCCAGCTACTCAGGAGGCTGAGGCAAGATAATTTCTTGAACTTGGGAGACAGAGGTTGCAGTGAGCCGAGATTGCACCACTGCACTCCAGTCTGGGTGACAGAGAAAGACTCTGTCTCAAAAAAAAGAAAGAAAGAAAAGAAAACAATTTTACTTTTAAAATATAATTGAATAATAGTAAAAGGAGATGAGAAAGTTAAAGAATAACAACAATGCTTAAGTCTAAAATTATTATACAGGTTTCTCTTGGGCTCTTTTTCTTCAGTGAAATTTAGAAGTGTATTAAGTGAAGTGTATTGGGTCATAATTTTAGTAAATGTGATATAGTTAGTAGCTATAACACTGTATATATAAAGAGCTCATAAACCAAAAAGTATCCGAGACAGGTTTCAATCAATTTAGAAGTTTATTTTGCCAAGGTTAAGGATGTGCACCCAGGAGACAGGTCTATGTATGTCTCAAAAGATGATTTTGAGGGCTTCAATATTTAAAGGGGAAAAGCAGGCTGGAGGGGAAGGAGGGAGGGTATGGTTACACTACTGAATCCACATGTAGCAAGAGAAAAGGGGCAGGTAGGGAAATAGTCAATTATGCATTCATCTCAGGCTCAGTAAATCAGGATTTTACATAAGATAAGGTGAACACAGAGTAGCTACCTGTGGAGATAATTTAACTTTTTATCTGTAGCTGTCTGCTTAGGAACAGAAGGAAAGGCAGCTTCTTGCACGACTCAGTTTTCAGCCTATTTTTTCCTTTTAGTATAGTGAATTGAGGTCCTGAGTTTTTATTTTCCTTTCACAATCCCAATAATTGAGAGGCATCATGCCAAGGTTCCAATACATAAATTGGCAAAGACCAAAAACAAATAATATATAAACTATAGCACACCCAATTAAATATGATCTTTATCCTCCCTGGTAATTATGATAAGTAAATTAAGAGAGCAAGATATAGAGTTATCTATCAATTTTACCATAAAAAAGTATTTGTTTGCTTTGTATTAATTATGATATTCACCACTGGTAAGTGCGCTTCTGAGAATATAAATTTTGTCAACACTTAGAAAGGCAATTTTTACCTTAGGAAATTAATGTCCTTGGTATCTATTTTTGGGAATACAGTTAATCTAGTTTTGGGAATCTATCCTACAAAAATAATCCAACATGTAGACAATCTTTTGGCACAAAGATGTTCACTACAGTTATTTCCAATAGAGAAACATTGGGAAAAACCCAAATGATGAATAATAGAGCAACTGATAATAAATGTTAGTGTATCTATTCAATGAAATATTATGCCATAATTAAAATTATATTTATAAAGAACTCATAATAACAATGGGAAATGTTCATGATATTATAAAGGAGAAAAAGTATTTCATGATTACATAAAGGCCAAGCAATTTGTATAATTAGCAAATAAAAGAATGACGAGTAACGTTAACCAAAAAAAACTGATAAAAAAAATTTTAAAGCTATTTTAGAACTAAGTAGACAATCAAAGTGATTGCACTAAAAAACACCCTGAATCCAAAATAGAACCAAAAGTACAAGGAGGTTGTATTAGGCAAAATAATGGTCCCAAAGATGTTTATCTTCCTCCCCAAAACCCTTGCATGTTCTGCTACATGGCAAAAGGAAAATTTTGCACACACAATTAAGGCTGCAGACTTTATGAGAGGGAGATTATCTTGGATCATCCAAGTGATCCCAAGGGCTAATTACCCAAGGGCTAATCATAGGAGCCCTTAAAAGCAGAGGACATTCTCCAGGTGGCAGCAGAAGAGATGAGACAGAATGGGGAGGTCAGAAGAATTTGAAAGGTGAGAAGGACTAGTCTCATTATTTCTGACTCTGAAATGGAGGACAGGGGTTCAGAGCTAAGGAATGTGATAGCCTCTGGAGCTAAGAATGACTCCCTTCCAGCTGAGAACCATGGCTAGCAAGGACATGGAACCTCTGGTCTAAAACTGCAAGAAACTAATCTGGGTCTGAAATCCGAATGAGTTTGGAAGCAGAGTCACCCTAGGGCATCCAGAAAGGAGTGCAGCCCTGTTGACACCTTGATTTCAGCCTTGTGTGACTAAGAAGCGGACCCAGCTGGGCCTTGCTATACCAGGACCTCCAACTTGAACTATGAAATAATGAAGTGGTAATTTATTATGGCAGCAATAGAAAACTAATACAAAGAGCTGGGCGAGGTGGTGCAGGCCTGTAGTCTCAGCTATACCCCACCAGAGGCTGAAGCAGAAGGAGTGACCGGGCCCAGGCATTCGAGGTTGCAGTGAGCCATTATTGCACCACGGTACTCCAGCCTGGAGACACAAGACCTGTCTCTAAAGTAAGTAACTAAATCATTTATTTAAAAACTATTTAGGCCAGGTGCAGTGGCTCACGCCTGTAATCCCAACACTTGGGAAGGCTGAGGCAGGCAAATCACAAGGTCAGGAGATCGAGACCATCCTGGCTAACACAGTGAAACCCTTGTCTCTACTAAAAAACACAAAAAATTAGCCGGGCATGATGGCAGGCACCTGGAGTCCCAGCTACTCGGGAGGCATTGGCAGGAGAATGGTGTGAACCCCGGGGGCGGAGCTTGCAGTGAGCTGAGATTGCGCCACTGCACTCCAGCTTGGGTGACAGAGCGAGACTCCATCCCCCCAAAAAAAAAAAAAAAAAAATACTATTTAAATGTTTTATAAAAATAGAAAATACAGAGGGTCAATTTAACAACAGATGCCTCTGTGATCTATAAGTGAAAAGGAATATCTAGCTTTCACAGATATTTGATCATAGAGATATCATATGCATACCCTAGAAGAACACTTAATAGTATTAGAGTTATCACCAAGAAGGGCTGGAAAAGGACAAAATAATATTGTCAAGGGTGCCAAACCACTCTCTGTTATATAATGATATGATAATCAAACAAACTGTATGGCTATCCAAGAAGGTCTGCTTGGGAAGCTACGGGGAATTAAGAGAGGTAACTAAGAAATGGGTGATTATATATAAAGGATAATGATTGTTGATAAAATGGTGGATAGGAGGCAGGACTAACTAGCAGCTCCCTCTTGAACGGACAGAGCAGTGTATGGAGACCCACATCACGGCCTTTTGCTAATGCAGAAACATGCCGGGAAAGCAGAGAGAATCCACAGACTCTTTGAAGGAAGTGGCTTGCCACTGCAGGCTCCGTGAGACAGCTCAAAAACTGTGAGCGCTCATAGTGTGAGAGGGGGAACATCGCCCCTGAAACACACATCCTCACTGGGGAACCTGAAGGTCCAGATCACAGGAGAATTTGACCTTACCTGGAGCTGAGACGAATTTAGAGAGCTGAGCGAAATATAGGGGACCAAATACATGGAAAAAGAGCCCACATAGCCAAAGCAAAACTAAGCAAAAAGAACAAATATAGAGGCATCACATTACCCAACTTCAAACTATACTACAAGGCTATAGTTACCAAAAGAGTATGGTACTGGTATAAAAAGAGGCACACAGATAGATAGAACAGAAGAAAGAGCCCCAAAATAAAGCCAAATAGTTACAGCCAATTGATCTTCGACAAGGCAAACAAAAACATAAAGTGGAGAAAGGACACCCTATTAAACAAATGGTGCTGGGATAATTGGCAAGCCACATGTAGAAGAATAAAACTGATCCTTATCTCTCTGACCTTATACAAAAATCAACTCAAGATGGATCAAAGACTTAAATCTAAGACCTGAAACCACACAAATTCTAGATGGTAATATTGGAAAAACCCTTCTAGACATTGGCTTAGGCAAAGACTTCATGACCAAGAACCCAAAAACAAATGCAACAAGATACACAAGGCAAAAAACATATGAGAAAATGCTCAACATCATTTATAATCAGGGAAATGCAAACCAAATCACAATATGATACCACCTTACTCCCATAAGAATGGCCATAATCAAAAAATCAAAAAATAATAGATGTTGGTGTGGATGTGGTGAGAAGGGACATTTTCACACTGCTGGTGGGAATGTAAACTAGTACAACCTCTATGGAAAACAGTGTGATTTCTAAAAGAACTAAAAGTAGATCTACCGTTTGATCCAGTGATCCCACTACTGGGTATCTATCTACCCAGAGGAAAAGATGTCATTACATGAAAAAGATACTTGCAGCCAGGCGTGGTGGCTCACGCCTGTAATCCCAGTACTTTGGGAGGCCAAGGCAGGCAGATCACCTGAGGTTGGGAGTTTGAGACCAGCCTGACCGACATGGAGAAACCCCATCTCTACTAAAAATACAAAATTAACCAGGCATTGTAACCCAAGCTACTTGGGAGGCTGAGGCAAGAGAATTGCTTGAATCTGGGAGGTGGAGGTTGCAGTGAGCTGAGATTGTGCCGTTGCACTCCAGCCTGGGCAACAAGAGTGAAACTCTGTCTCATACATACACACATGAAAAATGGACCTTGGGAACTTGGGGGGAATGGGTGGTAGCGGGGTGAAGGATAAAAGATGACACATTAGGTACAGTATACACTGCTCAGGTAATGGGTGCGCAAAATCTCAGAAATCCATGAAAGAACTTATCCATGTAACCAAATACTACCTGTTCCCCAAAAACCTATTGAAATAAAAATAATAATAGCCGGGAGCGGTGGCTCACGCCTGTAATCCCAGCACTTTGGGAGGCCGAGGCGGGCGGATCACAAGGTCAGGAGATCAAGACCACGGTGAAACCCCGTCTCTACTAAAAATACAAAAAATTAGCCGGGCGCAGTGGCGGGCGCCTGTAGTTCCAGCTACTAGGGAGGCTGAGGCAGGAGAATGGCGTGAACCCGGGAGGCGGAGCTTGCAGTGAGCCGGGATCGCGCCACTGCACTCCAGCCTGGTGGACAGTGAGACTCCGTCTCAAAATAAATAAATAAATAAATAAATAAATAAATAAATAAATAAATAATAATAAAGGAAGAACCAACCTGTGGGCTTAGGTATGTGGGCTGTAGCTTTGCCTGCCAACTCTGGTTAAATCAATACAGTTAATAAAATCATTTAATTACAGATCCACAGATCACTTCTTTCCTGGGTCAGGCTCTCTACATGGAAGATGGGCTGAGAAGAGATGGAAGTCCACTTTCCTTGTGCTGGGGGTAAGTTACCATGGGACTGGAATAATACTGGCAGTCTAGGTTTAGATCAGAGGTTGGCTGACAATGGCCCACTGCCTATTTTTGTAAATAAAGTTTATAGAATATAGCCCTGCCCATTCATTTACATATTGTCTGTAGCTGACTTCATTCTATGATAGCAGAGTTAAGGAGCTGCAACAGAGACCATATTATTTACAAAATACTTAACTTTGTCCTTTATACAGAAAAAAAAATTGCTGACAGAAAAAACATTTGCTGACTCCTGGCCCAATATATATTGAACCTAAACACAATGAAGTAAACAGGACGAATTATATTAAGGTGGAAAAAAAATTACCTTCAAATATACAGGATAGGAGAGAACTGACTCAGCCAGAAATGCGCTTGAATGAAAAAATCTTGATAGTTACAAATCAGCACAAATTATATAAGTAAGGAAAAAGTGCTTAAAAAACAAGAAAACATACTCTTAGACTACCCTAAAAGAAACAATATCTGGACCAGTAGTTGCAGTTCTCCTGTATGAACCATTCTTCAATATATATTCTTGTCTCCAAACTGTTCTATCTCTAGCACCTTCTAACCAGTGGTTAATTTACACTTACCTGTCAGACTTTAGCTTAGATATCATTTCCTCTGAAAAGCCTTCTTTGATTTCCCAACACTGGGTTACATGTACTTACTTACTTTATAATGGCATTTAACATATCGTATTGAAATTACTTTTTATTTGTCCATCTGCTCCACTAGATGAATCCATGTAAGCAGGAATAGGTAGCTGATATTCCAATACCAGGCCCAGTGCCTGCCACATAACAGTTTTTTAACATGTTCATTAAATGAATGCCACAGCCCCATTATATTCCTTATCAGTTAGACTGCATAGTAGAAGTACAGTCGTGTGTCACTTAACAATGGGGATACATTCTGAGAAATGTGTCTTTAGGTGATTTTGTCATTGTGTGAACATCATACAGTGTATTTACACAAACCTAGATGGTGCAGCCTACTACATACCTGGGCTGTATGGTATAGTCCTATTGCTCCTAGGCTACAAACCTGTGCAGCATGTTACTCTGGTGAATACTGTAGTCATTGCAAGACAATGGTAAGTATTTGTGTATCTAAACATGGAATAAGTATAGTCAAAATACAGTATAAAAGATAAAAAAAAAATTAGTATCCTGTATAGGGCACTCACCATGGATGGAACTTGCAGAACTGGAAGTTGCTCTGGGTGAGTCAGTGAGTGGTGGGTGAATGTGAAGGCCTCGGACATTACTGCATACCACTGTAGACTTCATAAATATATACTTAGGCTACACTAAATTTATAAAAAATATTTCTTTCTTCAATAATAAATTAACCTCAGCTTACTATAACTTCTTAACTTACTGTAACTTTTTACTTTATAAACTTAACTCTTTATACCTTTTTGACTCTTGTAATAGCACTTGGTCTAGAACACACATATTATACAACTAGACAAGGATATTTTCTTTCCTTAGGTCCTTTTTCTAGACTTTTTTTTCTATTTTTAAAAATTGTTTAGCTGGGCGCGGTGGCTCACACCTGTAATCCCAGCACTTTGGGAGGCCGAGGCAGGCGGATCACAAGGTCAGGAGATCGAGACCACGGTGAAACCCCGTCTCTACTGAAAAAAAAATACAAAAAATTAGCTGGGCGCGGTGGCGGTCGCCTATAGTCCCAGCTACTTGGGAGGCTGAGGCAGGAGAGTGGCGGGAATCCAGGAGGGGGAGCTTGCAGTGAGCCGAGATCGCGCCATTGCACTCCAGCCTGGGCCACAGAGCGAGACTCCATCTCCAAAAAAAAAAAAAAAAAAAAATTGTTTAAATTGTAAACTTTTGAAACAAAGACACTAACACATGTATTAGCCTTGGCATACACAAAGTCAGGATCATCAACATCACTGTCTTCCACTTCCACATCTTGTCCTGCTGGAAGGTCTTCAGGGGTAATATCATGGAGCTGTCAGCTCCAGTGACAACAATGCCTTCTTGAGGAATACCTCCTGAAGGACTTGCCTGAGGCTGCTTACAGTTGAATTTTTTGTTGAGGCCAGGCACAGTAGCTCACATCTGTAATCCCGGCACTTTGGGAGGCTGAGGCAGGCAGATTGCTTGAGACCAGGAGTTCAAGACCTGCCTGGGCAACATGGTGAAAACCTGTCTCTTCAAAAAATACAAAAATTAGCTGGGCGTAATGGCACATACCTGTAGTCCCAGCTACTTGGGAGGCTGACGTGGGAGGATCACTTGAGCCCAGGAAGTCAAGGTCACAGTGAGCCATGATCATGGCAACTGCACTCTGGTCTGGGGCAAACAGGGTGAGCCCCTGTCTCAAAAAAAAGAAAAAAAAAAGTTTAATAAGTAGTACACTCTAAAATAACAGTAGCATAATAAATATATAAGCCAGTAACGTAGTTGTTTATCAAGTACTATGTACATAATTGTGCTATACATTTTTTCCTGCAGAGCAGGAATGGAATTTTATTTAAAAAGGCTTTAGAACAGGAAAGAAAGGAAAGTATGCTTGGAAGAAATCTAAGCAGGACATGCTATACTTTTATACCACTGGCAGCACAATAGGTTAACCCCAGCATCAACATAAACACATGAGTAATGCGTTGTGCTATGATGTTAAGATAGCTAGGATGTCACTATGCGATAGGAATTTTTCAGTTCCATTATAATCTTATGGGACCACCTTTCTATAATGAGTCTGTTGTTGGCCAAAATGTTATTATGCAGGACCTGTTTTCAGTTTTGGTAACTGGCAGACTGAATTCCCTGCTCAAATTTATCCCCTTCCCTATCCTCTGGTAGGCAGATCCCCAGTTTTAACTGGGTTCTCTCCTCTGTGGCCACGTACTCAGGAAGAATCAGTACTCCAGTCCTTAGGGTGATTTAACTTTTTTTTTTTTTTTTTTTTTGAGACGGAGTTTCAATCTTGTTGCCCAGGCTGAAGAACAATGGGGTGATCTAGGCTCACCGCAAAATCCGCCTCCCAGGTTCAAGCAGTTCTTCTACCTTAGCCTCCCAAGTAGTTATGATTACAAGCATGCACCACCACAACCAGCTAATTTTGTATTTTTAGTAGAAACGGGGTTTCTCCATGTTGGTCAGGCTGATCTCGAACTCCTGACTTCAGGTGATCCACCCGCCTTGGCTTCCCAAATTGTTGGGATTACAGGTGTGAGCCACCGTGCCCGGCCCAGGGTGATTTATCTTAACCAGATGGTTCAGGAGGGAATGTGATGCATTTAGGTACAGTGACATGTAAAGGGAAGTCAACTGAGCCATTACTAGAAAGGAGATTTACTTAAAAGGAAAAGTGTAAGGAAAATGAGTTTTTTCTGGCCTTTGGATGTGCCTGTGTTTAAAGAGATTTTGCTAGAAGCTGCTTGCAACCATGAACATGAGGATAAAAATCCCCTGCATTGAGGAAAGCAGAGATGAAAGACAGAAAGAGCTAGGGTCCATCATCATCCATAAGCATCTAGAACCATCCCATCGCCAGATGTTTCCCTATGTGAATAGGGTAAAACTTAGTTGGCTTTTCCTTTACTTGTAGACAGAAGCATGCTAACTTATGCAAGTGACCACATTTTAAGAGGAACTTTTGCAAATTGGGGCACATCTAAATGGCAAATAATGGTGAAGGCTTTGGAAACCATGTCTTTTGAGGAATAAAGGATTATGGATGTAAAGTCTAGAAAAAAGATATGGCATGAAATTAACAGCTCTTTTGTAATGTGAATGAAAAACATAGGACCAATGTGTGGTAATAGGGAGCTACATTAATTCACTAATAGGAGAAAAAAGGTCAAACTAGAACTACTTAAAACAGAAAGGTTTATAGGGTAGTATGTTTTCTTGTTAAGAACTTCAGCTGTAATTTGGTGACTGCCTGTTGTGAACATTCTGGATTTGCTTTGGTGTGAGGCTGAGCTACAGAACTTCTGTTTCCTTCCAATCCTTAAGATGCCATAATTTTATTTGACTTCATGACATGTACTGCAATAATTGTACAAGCAGGGAGGAAGAGTACAGTTCACCCTTGCACAATATTGGCTTGAACTGCACAAGTCCACTCATATGCAATTTTTTTTTTCAGTTAATACAGTCAGTCCTGCATATCCACGAGTTTCATATCCACAACAAAACGAGTATATGAAATCTGGTGATCCAAAGAACCAACTCCCTGACTTGAAGATGCTTGGATTTTGGTATCCAAGGGGACCCCAGAACAAATCTCCCATGGACATGGAGGGATGATTGTTTAAGTATAAAATCACCCGTGTATATATTATTCATGCTTCAATCTCCAAAATTGGTGGCACTATAATAGCCTCTGCACATATTTATGGAACTACCCCAGAAAATCAAAATTGAAGGATACTCAGTAAAGAGTACTAACAAGAAACTCAATTGTTCCTGAAGGCAAAAAAAAAAAAAAAAAAGAAAAGAAAAAGGAGGGCATAGAATTATTGATACACATAAAAATTGCAAAGTACTAACTGGGCTCCCAATAAGATTTATAGAAAAGGATTACATATATGAATATAATAATTCTCAAATATCTGTGTTAGGAAAAACTTAACATTTAAAATAAAGATACTTAGCCTTAGCATGTTTTTAGATATTATAATCAGGAATTTTTAAATTCTGGAAATTTATAGAAATAGAATATTAAAAAGTTGTTTAATTTACTCCTTCTATATCCCTCTTCAAAACTCTTCCATCTTCACAGTTCCAAAGTTTTGATTGAAAAATCTGTTGTTCAACTGCAAGAAATGGAGTAAAAATAAACTAGTGGAAAAAAGCAACAAATATGGCTATCATAGCTATGCCAGTTATGATAATAAATTATAAAACAACTATACTGAATTCAAATAAACACTAAATTGCCCCAACATTATTGGTATAATGATAGCAGTGAGAGTCCAGACTCACTTTTCGTGTCAAATTGGAACCATAAGATTCCAATAGATACATCCTTGTGGGTATATCACTTAATGAAAAATTGGATTGCTTGTGCCATTTATTTTACATTAAATTGAAGAATGTATGTGCCAATTTATTTGCTTTAGGGTTTTGTTGTTGTTGTTGTTTTCCAGAGACAGGGTCTCACTGTTGCCCAGGCTGGAGTGCAGTGGTACAATCATATCTCAGTGCAGCCTTGAGCACCTGGGCTCAAGCGATCCTTCTGCCTCAGCCTCCTGAGTAGCTAGGACTGCAGGCCTGTGCCACCATGCCCGGCTAGTTTTTAAAATTTTTGGCAAAGACAAGCTTTATGTTGCCCAGGCTGGGTGCAAACTCTTGGGCTCAAGCAATCCTCCTGTCTCAGCCTCCCAAAGTGCTGGAATATTGGGTGTGAGCCACCACAACCAACATGCTTTAGGTTTTAATTCAAATGATATACATGCCAAGTGAATTATTATAGATCTTTCTTTCACAAGTGCTTAATTATTGGAATTTTGTTCAACATATTTCCTTTTACTTTACTTGTTCAATATAATTTTCAAAATCCCCTGCTCTGGTTATACTGTGTATCTATTTTAGTTGGAGTGTTTCTGTTTTTTGAGATGGAATCCTGCTGTCACCCAGGCTGGAGTGCAACGGCATGATCTTGGCTCACTGCAACCTCCACCTCCCAGGTTCAACTAATTCTTCTGCCTCAGCCTCCTGAGTAGCTGGGATTACAAGTCCCTCGCCATCACATTCAGCTAATTTTTGTATTTTTAGTAGAGACAAGGTTTCACCATGTTGATCAGGTAGGTCTCAAACTCCTGACCTCAGGTGATCCACCCGCCTAAGCCTGCCAAAGTGCTGGGATTACAGGCGTGAGCCACTGAGCCCGGCCTTGGAGTGATTTTAAATATTGTGAAGGATGGAGTTTCATCATACCCCTATACATTTATTTTACCCATATTCTTCAGTGATTTTTTTTTTTTTTTTTTTTTTTTGAGACAAGGTCTCAGTCACCTAGGCTAGAGTACAGTGACATGATCTAGGCTCACTGCAACTTCTGCCTCCCAGGTTCAAGCAATTCTCATGCTTCAGCCTCCCAAGTAGCTGGGATTACAGGCGCGTGCCACCACGCCCAGATCAGTTTTTTGTATTTTTAGTAGAGACAGGGTTTCACCATGTTGGCCAGGCTGGTCTCGAACTCCTCACCTCAAATGATCCACCGACATCGACTTCCCAAAGTGCTGGGATTACAGGTGTGAGCCACCATGCTGGCCTAGATACTTCTGATTTTTTTTCCTTTTCTTTTTTTTTTAAGGTGGAGTCTCGCTCGGTCGCCCAGACTAGAGTGCAGTGGTGCGACCTTGGCTCACTGCAGCCTCTGCCTCCCAGCTTCAAGCAATTCTCCTACTTCAACCTCCCAAGTAGCTGGGGCTACAGGTGCACACCACCATGACCGGCTAATTTTTGTATTTTTAGTAGATGCGGGGTTTCACCATGTTGGCCAGGATGGTCACGAACTCCTGACCTCAAGTGATCCACCCGCCTCAGCCACCCAAAGTGCTGGGATTACAGGTGTGAACCACCGTGCCTGGCCATCTTTTTCTTAAACATTTATTCACGTGTCTATTTTTCTTCAAAAAAATGATCATTCTTGATAACATTTTGAGTTAGTATTTGAGTTCTTGTCATATAAATCAAAATGCTTCTGAATGGTTGCAAGAAAGGTTCATCACTTCGCTATATACTTTCCTATACTTCATAATGCTCAAGTATTCCTAAACACAATGAAGAATTAAGAATATGAGAAATGCAGCTCAGTCAACTGGGTCAATAAATTAACCAATAAATTTTTAAATAACACAAGAAATTTCACTTACCATTCAAACAGTATAGTGTAAATAATTTTTTGTTAATGACAGCATGTTGAAAATAAAAACTAACTTATAAGTTATATAATATTACCTTTCTGTCTAAATGATTTCAGAATTTAAAAAAAAATCGATTACTCTTTATTAAGTGATGTGTTTTTTCTGGGACCAAAAATTTATTGCACATAATTTATAATACTATATATATAGCAGGAAAAATATTGAGTTTGTATTTTTTAATATGCTTCCCTAAAAGGTTTCAAATTCTCAAACCTGCTAAGGTTGTAACAATACTGTTGACAACATGTATGCTAAATTTCAGTATTTTAACATTCACATTAATTTCTTTAAAACTTACAATTATTATCTAATATCTAATGGTTTATAAAAACTCATACTTACATTGTTTCATGCTACTTTCATTTTTTACACCTCAAAAAAGTTCACCTTAAGAACCCCAAAATTAAAAATGTATTAAATGGCTGGGAGTGGTGGCTCATGCCTGTAATCCTAGTACTCTGGGAGGCTGAGGCAGGCAGATCACCTGAGGTCAGGAGTTCAAAACCAGCCTGGCCAACATGGTGAAACCCTGTCTCTCCTAAAAATACAGAAAAAAAAAAAAAAAAAAAAAATGAGCTGGGTATGGTGGTGTGCATCTGTAGTCCCAACTACTCGGGAGGCTGAGGCAGGAGAATTGCTTGAACCTGGAAGGTGAAGGTTGCAGTGAGTCAAGATTATGCCATTGTACTCCAGCCTCAGTGACAGAGCAAGACTCCACCTAAAAAAAAAAAAAAGGTATCAAGTAATCAAGTATTGGCTGGGCATAGTGGCTCATGCCTGAAATAACAACATTTTGGGAGGCATGGGTTCAAAACCAGCTTGGGCAACAGAGGGAGACACCATCTCTACAAAAAAAAAAAAAAAAAAAAAATTAGCTTGGTGTGGTGGCACACACCTGTAGTCCCAGCTACATGGGAGGCTGACAGGGGAGGACTGCTTGAGCTAGAAGCTAGAAGCTGGAAGCTACAGTGAGTTATAACTGTGCCACTACACTCCAGCCTGGGTGACAGGGCAAGATCCTGTCTCCCAAAAAAAAAAAAAAAAAATCAAGTATTATAATTTAATGAAATTTGCATTTTAAAAACACTACTGCTTTATTGTTTCTATATACTGTGTATCTCTACCTTTTGGTATTTTATATATTCTAAAACGAAAATTGAAACATAGCTCAAAATTTACTTTCTATAGCACTTCAAAGTACAGACTAAAAGGAGATTGTTTACACCGCAAGGAATTAGGCACAACTGAAATTAATTCTGAGTATTAGTCAATTTCTCAAGGAGAAACTACTTCACTCACTACTCTTTTGGACT
Organism: Piliocolobus tephrosceles; assembly: GCF_002776525.5. NCBI lineage: Eukaryota > Metazoa > Chordata > Mammalia > Primates > Cercopithecidae > Piliocolobus > Piliocolobus tephrosceles. The sequence continues at coordinate 97,635,739 of NC_045443.1, forward strand.
TATTTCCATCTGTTCAGCTAAGAATATTGGCAGATCTCAACAGCCACATCATCATATGTTACAAAGCCAGATGACATTCTGACATTGTAGTACCATGAAGTGATATGCTAATTTTGTTTTGTGATAAATCAACTATAAGTTGACATATTCAAAATCCAGAAGCCCACAGTATGGCAAATATTCCCACTCCACCCTCCCATCTTTTTTTTCCTTTGGATTCAAGAAGTTGGCCCCCCTTTTAATAATTAACAGAACTAGTTTTCTGTGTTCCATCTCCCTGCAATCAAACTGAAAGGAAGAATTTGATATCTGAAAAACATCCTTGATACCTCATCCATTTTATTCTTTCAATAAAGTTATTGAGCACCTACTATGTGCCAGGCACTGTATGAGGCATAAAGAATACAAAGTTGAACAATGACAATGACAGAAACAAAATTCCTGTCCTCATGGAGTTTACAATCTAGTGGTTCTGACATTAAACCAATACATACAAAATTACACGTGTTAAATGCTAAGTAGAGGTATGTGGTCAGGTGAGATGTATAACAGTGGGTCTTACTCTGTGACAGAAATTAGGGAATGTTTCCCTGAGGAAGTGATGAACTAAGGATCTGAAAGACAAATAGGAATTAATTAGGCAATGGGAAGGGATAGATATTTCAGGCCAAAGAAACAGCATGAACAAAAGTCTTATGCTGAATGAAGCACTGTAATTCTCATTCCAAATACTTAAAGGACAATGAAGGTATTGAGTAAAACATGGTACATATGAGGCTAAGTGGCAACAAGAATAGGTAACCTCTATTGAGTGTTTTTTAGGTGATGTGCCAGCCACTGTTTTAATCTGAGACAGTAACTATTTTAATGCTTGGAACTATGCTTTAGATAGTGGCCCTAATATATCTGACCTCACATGTCAAATATGTTTGGTCACATAAAGTATTTCCATCATTAAGGACAATAAAAAGCCACTCAAGTGTTTTAAGCTAGGGGTGCAAGTGGGGGTAGGTAGGTGGGTTATCTGGATTAAAATTGAACGTTGAACAAAAAGAATTCTGCCTGCAGTAAATACAGGGAGGGCCAGAGTTGCTGCAGGAAGAACAGTTAGGAGACAACAGCAGTTATGCATACAAAAGGTGCTGATGGTAGCTTAGATTGGGGAGTGGTGAGAAGTGAAGTAGACACATTTGAGAGATGTTTACAAGGTAAAAATGACAGGACTTGATGAAGAAGTGATAGGGAGAGGAAGATGTCTTAAGATGATTTCCATGTTACCAGTTTGGGAACAGGGGGAATGGTGGCGGCATTCACTGGAGTAAGATGCCTGGATTAGACTGTAGATTAACACAAACTTGTTAAAAAGGGGGTATAACTCCCCTACTGACATGTATTGAATAAAAACCCACAGAAGAATTCCTGGTGAGTTTCTTCCACATATATTTGCCTTTGGTCATACAGTCATTCTTATACGACTTAACCAGAAATAATGCTTCACCACAACTAGTATATATGGGGGCATTTCCAAGTTCTTTTTTTTTGAGATGGAGTCTCACTGTGTTGCCCAGGTTAGAGGGCAGTGGCACGATCTTGGCTCACGGCAGCCTCAGCCTCCTGGGTTCAAGCAATTCTCGTGCCTCAGCCTACTGATTGGCTGGGACTACAGGCGTGCGTTACAGCATCTGGATAATTTTTGTATTTTTAGTAGAAACGGGGTTTCACCACGTTGGCCAGGCTGGTCTCGAACTCCTGACCTCAAGTGATCTGCCCAACTTGGCCTCCCGAAGTGCTGAAATTACAGGGATGAGCCACTGTGCCCAGCCTCAAGTTCTAGGATAAGGTAAGGAAAGAAAAACATTCAAAATACCCAATGTTTTTTACATATATGAAATTTAAAAGCACAGCACAGAAAACCTACTACAAAGTTACTGTAATCATACTTGTTAGAATCACTATTATCAAAAAGACAAAAGAGAAGTGTTGGAGAGGATGCAGAGAAAAGGAAAGAAAAGCTCTGTACGCTGTTGGTGGCAATGTAATTATAGCCATTATGGAAAGCAGTATGGAGGGTCCTCAAAACATTAAAAAATATAACTACCATATGAGCCACCAATCCCACTACTTCATCTATGTTCAAAGGAAATGAAATCAGTATGTGGAAGAGACATCTGCAAT
>NC_045443.1:97637923-97644938 GCF_002776525.5 Piliocolobus tephrosceles
AAAGCAAATGTGGAAAATATACACAAGAGAATACCATTCAACTTAAAAAAAATAAAAAAGGAAATCCTGTCATTTCTGACAACATGGATAAACCTGGGTGTAGTGGCACACACCTGTGGTCCCAGCTACATGGGGGACCACTGTGTTAAGTGAAACAAGCCAGGCACAGAAAGACATGCCAAATGCTACCTGATCTCACTTATGGAGTGCAAAAAGTCAACTGCGTGGGATGGAGAGTAAAATTCTGGTTATCAGAGGCTGGGGGATGTGGAAATGGGGAGATGTTTGTAAAAGAACACGAAATTGCATTTAGTAAATATAAGTTCAGTACTGTACATCACTTGATTACAGTTAATAACAATATGTTGTATATTGAAAATTGTTACAAAATTTTAAGTGTTCTCGCTTCAAAAAGTTTGTGAGGTAACACGTTACACAGCTTGATTTAGCCATTCCATAATGTATACATGTATTGCGACATCATGTTGTATACCATAAATATATACGTTTTACTTCTCAATTAAAAATATAGGAAGAAACTCCAAAAAACTCAAAACTAAACAAAAAATGAAAATAAAAAGCAAAGCACAATTACCATTTTCATCTCATGACCACTAACATCTCTCAGCTAGAGATTTCTTTTTTAAATTTCAGGACATGACAACTTTATATCTAAATTATGGTAACTTAAAAAAAGGGCAACCCTGGTAAGTCAATTGTCAGGTTTTCCTGTATTTCTCACACTGCTAAATAGTTTGGGGTTCACTTAAACAAAAATCATCCTATCTTTTAGGTAGTGTGAATGCCACAAACACGGTAACATATACCTCATACATAGACGTACACACACAATTTAAAGTTTTATGGTCATCTTTAAAAGATAAAAAAGATAAGGGAAAATATGTGAATTAATGACTAAGCTATAATAAAAGCATATAACTAGGCTTTAAGTCCAAAGACCAGATTACTAATTGTGATTTCAGTCATTTGTCCTTTCTAAGCCTTAGGGCATTTTTTTAAAAAAACTTCTAACATTTGAATAATACCTACCTCTTAGAATACAGTGTTTTATGAATTTTAAACATCTATAAAAATAGTATTCTTTATAAGTAAAAAAGTCAAACTAAGCACATAGAATGCTCAGATTATCATATCTACTGTTTGTATGATTTCCTTGGGAAAATCAAATAAATTTAAAAGTAGTAAGTAAAACATTCAGCTTCTATAACAATAAGCAATTATAACATACAATAGAGGCCAGGTACAGTGGCTCACGCCTGTAATCCCAGCACTTTGGGAGGCCGAGGCAGGCGGATCACCGGGGGTCAGGAGTTCAAGATCGGCCTGGCCAACGTGGTGAAACCCCGTCTCTACTAAAAATACCAAAAATTAGCTGGGCGTAGTGGCAGGCGCCTGTAATCCCAGTTACTCAGGAGGTTGAGACAGGAGAATCATTTGAACCCACAAGGTGGAGGTTGCGGTGAGCTGAGATCGCGCCATTGTACTCCAGCCTGGGCAACGAGAGCGAAATTTCATCACACACAAAAAAGAAAAACATAGAAAAATTTAAATTTATATAGATGAATCTAGAGAAACAATGTTAGCTCTGAAGAAGTTTATGTCCCATCAATCCTTCTTTTCCATAACAGACTGTTTTTGCCAAACGTATACTTAAAAATCAAATGTTTTCTTCTAAGGACATATGCTATACATTTTAAATTTTTAATTAGACCTCTGCACATTTAATCTAAGGCTATCAGTTTTAGATTAACATGACTTATTATGATTTTTTTAATACTCTGAGGTAAACTATTATCAATTTGTTCTTGGTTGTATCCTTAGTACCCAAAACAGTGCCTGTATATTTTAAATAACGTAAACGAAAATGGATGTTTGGGGTGGGGGGAGGAAAGGCCAGTATTATTTTCAATAAAGCCCTAAATCACTCCAAAATTTAATGTAAATGAAATATGTATTTTCCCCCAAGCACTTATATACAAGGACCACTATGTATGTCATGCCAAACACGCAAAGCACCATAAAGTGTCGCAATGTGGTTTAAAATTTTCAAGTATCTTAAAGAAAGAGTAGTCCAGCTATTTCTTTTCTATCTTGGAGAGGTTTATGTTTAAGAATGTGAATTTTAAAATAGACACCACTTAGCTTAATTCTATCAGAAATATATTTTAAATCTTTAAGTCTCTTTCTTAACACTCATGTACTTTTATTTTATAATGCATGATTTTCTTTCATGTTGATCAACCTTAATTCCTAACAAAATAGAATTCAAAATTCACCAATGACTCTTATTATAGAAGACTTGTGTATGTATATATATATATATCTCACATAGAGCTTTAATCAAAACTAGCTTTATAAATTCAGTATGTGCAAACACCCACCTAATATGATACTGTAAGAATGGTATGAAATTGTCTTATGTGCAAGGAAAAAAAATTTTCCAAAAACAACTTCTTCCAGAGAAAAATGAAGGTAAAGAAATTAATATAAATAGTATTAATCAAAATTTTTATAGTTACAAATGGTGCCAAATTTAGCAGGATAAATTACTATTTTACTTCTAACAACAAATGTTTAAAGGAATGTACAAGTAATGCTTTTTAAATCACTTGGTCATATACTCTAATATTTTGCTTTTGTACAGTTTGTGCTTTTTACTTTTACACTTGTACCATCTTTTTGTTGAAAATTATTCCACTTCTACAACGTACCCATTATTTAAAATGATTTTTTTCACATTTTCAAGATATTTTATAAGTTCAGTAGGCTGATGATTTTCCAAACCCATTAATTATATAATTTATTAATGTGATTGGACTTTTTACAGTAATTAAATTATAGATATAAGTACATAATTTTAATAACATTTAAAATGTAAGCCTCTTTTCATTTTACATTAGTCATAAAAGCATTTGAATCTTTGTAAATAATAGTAAATTATTAACAAGTATTGAGAAATCAATTCAGCAATCTGTGTGAACGCAAGAGGTTTTCCTTTTTCATTTAAAAAAATGCCTACAATGAGACATCAAAATTAGGAAATGACATCTTCTTTTCAATAGACATGTAATTATTTTACACTATGTGTTGACTTCCCTAGATCACAACAGTTTAAAAGAGGGCTAAGCCCCAAAACACAAAACAACCAAAAGATTGTAATGCCCGTACCTAATACTTTCTAAACTGGCTTTGAAATGGTCATCACTTCATCACATTCCATTTTGCTTTATTGTCTTTTCATGAAAATAAAACTCTTCCCCTAACTGGTAACATCCACATTATAAATATAACCTTCCTACTCCAGAGCTATAATTTCAGTTTTGACTGCCACTCCTGCTATTCAACTGTCATCTTCTTTATATGATGAAGAAGAGCATCTTTTTCCAAGTGAGCCTCTGCAAGAGCCATTTTAGCTTTAGCCAGTTCCTGTTTAAGAGATTCATTCTCTTCCATGAGCTGAAATGATAAATGGGGGTGGGGTGGGGGGGGTGGATAAAATAATTTAATCATTTCAGGAAATACAGACTATTTATATAGTATCCAAAGGTGTGACACTTGGGATGGTAAAAATGCCCAATGCTGATAAGAGTGCACTTAAGCCGAAAATTGCTTTGAGACAATATTTGGAAATGTACATCAAGCACTTAAAAAATGTTCCCATGTTTTGACCCAGCAATACAAAACACTAACTCCTAATTTCCAAGTCTAATAGTGACTTCATTTCATATGAATTTTCCTGGACTTCTCTATGGCTCTAGACATTCAGACATTTAGACCCCTACTTTCTCAGCCTCTCTCCTTTTTTGGCTTTTATGCCACAACTATTTCATATATCCCCTTCAACCTGAAAGGTTTTCATCTTTTCTTCTACTTTTTAAGAAGTCTTAAAATTTGACATTCTGTTAGTTCCATTGCTTGGTCGTCTTCTCTTGTCCTGAGTCACTTTCTTGGATGATCTTATCTCTCATGGCTCCAACTATCATAAATAGACTCATCTAGCACAAACTTCTCTCCTGAGCCCCAGACTCAAATTCTGAATGTGTCATCAGACATTTTCTTTTTTTTTCTTTTGAGATGGAGTTTCACTCTTGTTGCCCAGGCTGGAGTGCAATGGCGCAATCTCAGCTCACTGCAGCCTCTGCCTCCTGGGTTCAAGTGATTCTCCTGCCTCTCAGCTTCCTGAGTAGCTGGCATTACAGGCATGCGCCACCATGCCCGGCTAATATTCGTATTTTTAGTAGGGACAGGGTTTCTCCATGTTGGTCAAGCTGGTCTCGAACTCTCAACCTCAGGTGATCTGCCTGCTTTGGCTTCCCAAAGTGCTAGAATTACAGGCGTGAGTCACTGCGCCTGGCCAGACATTTTCATCTAGATGGCCAATACGTCTCTTACGTCTCCCCCACCACCCTTTTAAGACTTAGTTCAAGTATTTTATCCTCTTAGAGCCATTCCCTCATAATTAGGAATGGCTATATTAGAGCAAATATATTGGAGCAAATACAGCCATTCCTAAGTATGGGGATATGATAAAACTAAGAACTTTCTGCATTACATAGATACATTAAAATATATGCAGTTAATTTCAAATAGTTCTCAAACTTCTTCTAGATCTAGCTTAAGAATTCTTGCCTTATAGACCAAGTGAGGTAGTTTCCTATACTTCTCTTCAACTGTAGTATAGCATCTGACACAGTATGTTGTGACTACCAACTGAACACTCTCGTCCCACTAGACTTTGAGTTCTTCAATAGTCAGGGATCATCCACTGCTCAATTCTATATCCCTAGCTCAGAGCTGGCATTGAATAAATCCTCATTGAACAGATGCATTAACTCATTCTATGGTTCCATCATACAGATTAAAACTCTGCTGAACATGTTGTTTCTTTATAATGGCCAAAAAATAAAATAAAATAAAATAAAAAGCAACTTGAATGTTAATAAATGTTTATAGGAAGTTTCAGAAATGATAGCACACCCAAAACCATATTACTCAGCCATTTAAAAAAATTAAGCAAATATAGCAATATGAAAAAATTTTGTTAAACAATTAAGTAAAATTATATAGTATGTATACTTGAATATAAATTTTTTCAAATAAAAAAGAATCTACAAGGAAAAATCACAAAAATACTGAGAGCACTGGAGGAAGGCAGAAGGTATTAATTTTTTCTTTATTTTGCTCAACACTCTAACCATAGCACCTAGCAAAGCACCTGGGCATAATAACAAGCACTCAGTACATTTTAATAAAATAAGTAAACAATGTTTAACTATTAGTATCTTAATACTTAGTTATTTAATTGCTGAAGCTGAATCTGAATTAGGTTTCCCATTACCTGTTCCCTAGTGAAGTCAAAGGAGAACTCAGGAAAGTTAGCTGACTGAGAAGGCCAAGGAACCTCTGGGCTTGTCTGAGTGGCTTGAGTGACGACACTGCGCTGTTTCTTCAGATCATACTTTCCACTGGTCAGCAGCACTGAATCGCTTATGACATTTTCTTTCAAATCATTTCCAGTGTTAAGCATGTGAGAATCTGATCAAACAAGTAACATGCTCAGATAACATTTCCAAATACTTGATAAATCTTTAAAAGTTCAATTGTGAAAATCTAATTTAAAGCTAAGTATCTATATATATTAGTATGAGGATAGCAGTATGAGACAGAACAACCAATAAAACCAAAAGATTATTCTCTGAAAAGATCAACTAAATAAACATTTCTTCCTAAGAATTCTTCCTAAGAATTTGTCAACTTCATCTAAGTTAATTACATAATTATGTTTTTATACTAAAGGTTGATTTAATAGATTTAATTTAAAGGCTTATTATTAGATTAATAAACTTTTAGTTAGATTGATCAAGGAAAAGATATTACTAGAATCTGAAACAAAAGAAGTGACATTACTACCCACTTTACAGAAATAAAATACCACAAAGGAATACTATAAACAACAGTATGTCAATAATTAGATAACTTAGGGCAGGCACAGTGGCTCATGCCTGTAATCCCAGCACTTTGGGAGGCCTAGTTGGGAGAACTGCTTGAGGCCAGGATTTGCAGACCAGCCTGGGCAATGTAGCAACACCTGTCTCTATAAAAATAAAAATAAGAAATAAAAAAAATTATGTAACTTAAGCCTGGAACCTGTAATCCCAGCACTTTGGGAGGCCGAGACGGGTGGATCACCTGAGGTCAGGAGTTCGAGACCAGCCTGGCCAACATGGTGAAACCCGTCTCTACTAAAAATACAAAAACGAGCCAGGCATGGTGGTGCACACCTGTAGTCCCAGCTACTCAGGAGGCTGAGGCAGAAGAATTGCTTGAACCCGGGAGGCGGAGGTTGCTGTGAGCTGAGATCATGCAGACTCCGTCTCAAAAACAACAACAAAAACAACTATGTAACTTAGATGAAATAGACAAATTCTTAGAAAGACAGTAACTATCCAAATACTCAAGAAGACAATGTCAACAGACCTATAGCTGAGAGAGGCAATCAGTAATTATAAAACTACCCACAAAGAAAAGCCCAGGCCCAGGTGGCTTCACTGGAGAATTCTATCAAACATTTAAAGAATAATATCAAATCTTTAAAAACTCTTCCAAAAAACAGAAGGAGCATTCCCAAACTTTCTATGAAGGCAGTATTACCCTGATATCAAATCTAGACAAAAACAAACAAACAAACAAACAAACAAAAAACACACAAGAACACTAAGACCAATATGCTGATGAATATGGACATAATCATCAACAAAATGTTGGTAAACTGAACCCAGCAACATACAAACATAACTATAAAGCATGGTCAACTGGGATTTATCCCAGGAATGCAAATATATCTATCATCCAGGCCGGGCGCAGTGGCTCAAGCCTGTAATCCCAGCACTTTGGGAGGCCGAGACGGGTGGATCACGAGGTCAGGAGATCGAGACCATCCTGGCTAACACAGTGAAACCCCATCTCTACTAAAAAATACAAAAAACTAGCTGGG
>NC_045443.1:97645038-97693698 GCF_002776525.5 Piliocolobus tephrosceles
AAAAAAAAAAAAAAAAAAAAAAATCTATCTATCTATCTATCTATCTATCTATCTATCTATATCTATATATATCTATATCTATATATATATCTCATCCAAAAAGTAACTAATGTAATACATCAACAGAATAAAAGGCAAAAGCCACATGTTCATCTCAATAGATGCTGAAAAAGCATATGACAAAATCCAATACCTTTTCATGATAAAAACACTCACCAAATTAGAAATAGAAGGGAACTTCCTCAATCTAATAAAAGGTCATCATGTATAAACGTCCCACATTTAATATGATACTTAATGGTGAAAGACTAGACTCTTTTCCTGTTGGCCAAAATCAGAAACCAGACAAGGCTGTCTCCTATTGTTACTTTTTTTTTTTTTTTTGAGACGGAGTCTCACTCTGTTGCCAGACTGGAGTGCAGTGGCACAATCTCAGCTCACTGCAACCTCCATCTCCCAGGTTCAAGTGATTCTCCTGCCTCAGCCTCCCAAGTAGCTGGTGTACCCAGCTAATTTTTGTATTTTCAGCAGAGATGGGGTTTCACCGTGTTGGCCAGGATGGTCTCAATCTCTTGATCTGGTGATCTGCCAGCCTCAGCTTCCCAAAAGTGCTGGGATTACAGGCGTGAGCCACCGCGCCTGGCCTGCTATTGTCACTTCTATTCAACATTGTCTTAGAGGTTCTAACCAGAGCAACTGGGCAAGAAAAACAATAGAAGACATTCAGATTGCAAAGGAAGAAGTAAAATTATCTCTATTAGATATGACCTTGGGTATAGAAAAAAACTAAGGAAACAACTAAAAAACTACTGGAACTAATCAAGTTCAGTGAGGTTGCAGGATACAAAATCAATACACAAAAATAAACTACATTTCTATAATGTGTAATAAAGAATCCACAGATGAAAGAAAACAATTCCATTTAAAATACTGTCAAAAAGAATACAAATAAACTTAACAAAAGAAGCAAAAAACTCACTATACTCTGAAAACTATAAAACATTGTTGAAAGAAATAAATAGATCTAAATAGATGGAAAAAATCCCCACTCTTCATGGATTGGAAGATTTAATGGAAATACTCCCCAAATCTATCTACAGCTTTAACACAATCCCTATCAGAAGTTGAGCTGGCTTCTTTGTAGAAATTATCAAGCTGACTTTAAAATTCATATGGAATTGCAAGGGACCCAAAAGAGTAAAAAAAAATCTTGAAAAGGTACAATAAAGTTGGACGACTCATATGTTCCAATTTTAAAACTTACTTTAAAGGAAGCTGGTAATCAAGACAGTGCGGTAGTACCAAAGACAGACATACAGACAAGTGGAATAGAATTGAGAATCCAGAAACAAACCTATGTGTCTTTAATCCTTACCCATATTCAAATTGATACATTTGAGTTAAAGAGCTAAATTTAATGGATAATTCTATAAAATTCTTAAAAGAAAACATGAGAAAATCATAATGACTTCAGATTTGGCCATGGATTCTTATACAGGACATCCAAAGCACAGGCAACAAAAGAAAACAGAAAAATTGAACACTGTTGTCTTAAGAAATTGCCACAGCCACCCCAACCTTCAGCAACCATGGCTGTCATCAGTCAGCAGCCATCAACCTTGAGGCATGAGCGAAAAGATTATGACTCACTGAAGGTTTAGATGATCATCACTGAAGGTTTAGATGATCATTAGCATTTTTTAGCAATCAAATTTGTTTGTTTTTTGAGAGGGATTCTTGCTCTCGTCCAGGCTGGAGTGCAGTGGCATGATCTCAGCTCACTGTAACCTCCACCTCCTGGATTCAAGCGATTCTCCTGCCTCAGCCTCCCGAGTAGCTGGGACTACAGATGTGCGCCAACACACCCAGCTAATTTTTGTATTTTTAGCAGACAGGGATTTCCCATGTTGGCCAGGCTGGTCTTGAACTCTCGACCTTAGGTGATCTATCCACCTCAGCCTCCCAAAGTGCTGAGATTACAGTCATGAGCCACCATGCCCAGACAGAAATCAAGTATTTTTAAACTAAGCTATGTACATTTTTTAGACATAATAGTGTAAACATGACTTTCATATGCACTGGTAAACCGAAAAATTTGTATGACTTGCTTTATTGTGATACTCACTTTATTGTGGCAGTCTGGAATCCAATCTGCAATATATTTAAAGTATGCCTGTATAAGGAAGAAGTTCAGCTTCCTTCATGTGGCTATCTAGTCATTCCATCACCACTTGTGAAAAGGCTGTTCTTTCCCTCATTGAATTGTTTTGCCAGACTTGCCAAAGATCAATTAATGTAAGAGTTTATCTCTGGACTCTCAATTCAATTCATTCCAATTATCTTTCACCAAGCACCTTTTCTACTCAATCAGCTAGAGAGCATTTCTAGTTTATAATTATAAAAGCTGATTAGTACTGCTATTTTCAAATGTTTCAGAGATTACTGATTTCAAATGTTTCAGAATTGTTGAATATCTTGTATTTTCCTATTTTCTTGTTTATGTTTATCCCATTTTCTTGCCTATGAATGCTGTTTCTATTTGCCATAGCCAACCTCTAGTGACTATGAGAAAGGAAAGGCTGCTCTACTGGGTGAGATACACCAAGTATGTTAACTGAATAGGGAATCATTCCCTTCCTGGGGGCTTAGCAGCTGCATAATCTACCCTCAATATTTTAGTCTATATGCAAATCCTACTGAAGCCTACTACTGGGCACGGGCACGGGAAAGGATCCCAAAAAGGAATGCCCATATTATTTATGCTATTGCCTCAGGGGCTCATTCTAACCTCAGTATCTTGTTGGGGAGATTCCTCCTATTTTTGAGGAGGAACTTCAGTCGTGTAGTCCTCTTGGATTCTTTTGGTCCTGTTTCTCACTGCTTCCCAGGGAAGAAGGTATGATTTATCTGATTGATGAGTTTTTTTTTTTAAAGAACTATATATATGTAGTTCAGTCTCTTGCTCTGGTATATGCTGTACCTCCTGCCAAGAGGGTGCATTCTTTTCTGTTTTTTTTTTTTTTTTTTACAAGACAGACCTGAATTTTTGGGAGCTAAAAGATTTGGGAAAGAGAGCCAGGCAGAGTCTTCTCACAGACCTAAGCTATCCTCTCCACCTGAGCAATTATCAGTAATAGAGCTACCATTTTGATCTTCGTTGGCCTTTCTCCTATGTCTGTCTCCACTTGTTTCCAAACTACAGAGGACAGGACTCTTTAAGAGTCTCCCACAAACTGTTCCTACATCTGCAATTGTCCTCTCCTTTCTTCTGTAGCATTGTTAATAACTTTATTCTTTAGTTGACATGTTTTCTGTCATTTCATGAGGTTTTTGATAGGAGATGAAACAGATGTACATGTCATTCTTTCAACTAGCTACTAAAATAGTGAAGCCCAGAACACATAGATCTACTGACTCATGCTCTTTCCACTACTCACTACCTTAAAAGACACAGACCTTACATTAGCGACCTTAAAAATTTTGTTAGAGTGGGGATACTAACATTAAAGGTGAACTAAGTACATAGACAATATACCGCAAGTAACTAACGTACAGAAAAGTGCCAAAAGAAGTGGAAGAACTCACATCAGATTATAAAGAAAGTGTCACTATACAAGGATGCCCTCTCTCATCACTCCTATTCAACACAGTATTGGAAGCTCTGGCCAGGGCAATCAGGCAAGAGAAAGAAATAAAGGGTATTCAAGTAGGAAAAGAGGAAGTCAAATTGTCTCTGTTTGCAGATGACATGATTGTATATTTAGAAAACCCCGTCGTCTCAAACCAAAATCTCCTTAAGCTGATAAGCAACTTCAGCACAGCCTCAGGATACAAAATGAACGTGCAAAAATCACAAGCATTTCTATACACCATTAACAGACAGACAGAGAGCCAAATCATGAGTGAACTCCCACTCACAATTACTAAAAAGAGAACAAAATACCTAGAAATACAACTTAAAGGGATGTGAAGGACCTCTTCAAGGAGAACTACAAACCACTGCTCAACGAAATAAAAGAGGACACATTGGGAGGCCGAGGAGGGTGGATCACGAGGTCGGGAGATCAAGACCATCCTGGCTAACATGGTGAAACCCCATCTCTACTAAATATACAAAAAATTAGCTGGGCGAGGTGGCAGGTGCCTGTAGTCCCAGCTAGAGCAAGACTCCGTCTCAAAAAAAAAAAAAAAAAAGAGGGCACAAACAAATGGAAGAATATTTCATGCTCATGGATAGTAAGAATCAGTATCATGAAAATGGCGATACTGCCCAAGTTAATTTATAGATTCAAAGCTATCCCCATCAAGCTACCACTGACTTTCTTCACAGAATTGGAAAAAACTACTTTAAATTTCATATGAAACCAAAAAAGAACCCACAGAGCCAAGACAATCCTAAGCCAAAAGAACAAAGCTGGAGGCATCATGCTACCTGACTTCAAACTATACTACAAGGCTACATTAACCAAAACAGCATGCTACTGGTACCAAAACAGATACACAGATCAGTGGAACAGAACAGAGGCCTGAGAAATAACACCACACATCCACAACCATCTGATCTCTGACAAACCTGACAAAAGCAAGAAATGGGGAAAGGATTCGCTATTTAATAAATGGTGCTGGGAAAACTGGCTAGCCATATGTAGAAAGCTGAAACTGGATCCCTTCCTTACCCCTTACACAAAAATTAACTGAAGATGGATTAAAGACTTAAATGTAAGACCTAAAATCATAAAAACCCAATTAGAAAACCTAGGCAATACCATTCAGGACATAGGCATGGGCAAAGACTTCATGACTAAAATATCAAAAGCAATGGCAACAAAAGCCAAAATTGCCAAATGGGATCTAATTAAACTGAAGAGCTTCTGCACAGCAAAAGAAACTATCATCAGAGTGAATAGGCAACCTATAGAATGGGAGATAATTTTTGCAATGTATCCATCTGACAAAGGGCTAATATTCAGAAACTACAAAGAACTTAAAACAAATTTACAAGGAAAAAACAAACAACACCATCAAAAAGTGGGCAAAGGATAGGAACAGACACTTCTCAAAAGAAGATGTTTATGCAGCCAACAGACATATGAAAAAATGTTCATCATCACTGGTCATCAGAAAAATGCAAATCAAAACCACAATGAGATACCATCTCATGCCAGTTAGAATGGCTATCACTAAAAAGTCAGGAAACAACAGATGCTGGAGAGGATGTGGAGAAATAGCGCTTTTACACTGTTTGTGGGAGTGTAAATTAGTTCAACTGTTGTGGAAGACAGTGTGGTGATTCCTCAAGGATCTAGAACTAGAATTACCATTTGACCCAGTGATCCCATTACTGGGTATATACCCAAAGGATTATAAATCATGCTATTATAAAGACACATGCATATGTATGCTTCTTGCGGCATTATTCACAATAGCAAAGACTTGGAACCAACCCAAATGTCCATCAATGACAGACTGGATTAAGAAAATGTGGCACATATACACCACAGAATACTATGCAGCCGTAAAAAAGGATGAGTTCATGTCCTTTGCAGGGACATGGATGATGCTAGAAACCATCATTCTAAGCAAGCTATCACAAGGACAGAAAACCAAACACTGCATGTTCTCACTTGTAGGTGGGAACTGAACAATGAGATCACTTGAACACAGGGCAGGGAACATCACACACCGGGGCCTGTTGGGGGGTGGGGGCTGGGGGAGGGATAGCATTAGGAGAAATACCTAATGTAAATGACGAGTTGATGGGTGCAGCAAACCAACATGGCACACGTACACCTACATAACAAACCTGCACGTTGGGTACATGTACCCTAGAACTTACAGTATAATAATAATATTAATAAAAAGAAAGTGTCAGTATAAAGAAGAAAGTTGAGAGAACAATGGAAGGATGAATGAAATCCACATAGTGATGAGCAATTCCAATGAGAAATAACAAGGCAAGTAAGAACGCAGAGATGTCCGGGCGACAGAGCAAGACTCCGCCTCAAAAAAAAAAAAAAAAAAAAAAAAAGAATGCAGAGATGTGCAAAGTGCAGAGAAGTGCAAGGTAAGTTCCATTATAAGAAGTAAAAGTAGGAAATAAAGCTAAGAAAGAGATCAATGGAAAGACACGAGTAAGATCAAGAGATGTGTAAGATCCTGAAGGCCTCTCTCACTTTCTACAATATTCAAAACACATTTGTACAACCGGTACTAAACCAACTATATGTGAGGTTTTTTCCAGGGTAGAGGCTGGTATACGTATAGAGGATACTTTATTACGATGTACTGAAGGCGTCCGTCAATCTTCCACTACTATGTATGTATATATATAAAAGAAATATAAGTGAAAAGAAACAATCAGTATGTAAATAATTTAACTTTGAAATTTGAGTAGGTGCTCATTTAAATGGGTTTTCATCAGCTTGGCGCAGTGGCTGGCCTGTCATCCCAGGACTTTGGGAGCCTGAGGCAGGTGGATCACCTGAGGTCAGGAGTTTGAGACCAGCCTGGCCAACATGCAAAACTCCATCTCTACTAAAATTTTTTTTTATACTAAAAATATAAAAATTAGCTGGGCATGGTGACAGGCACCTGTAATCCCAGCTACTCAGGAGGCTTAGGCAGGAGAATCACTCAAACCAGCGAGGCAGAGGTTGCAGTAGGCCAAGATCGCGTCATTGCACTTCAGCCTGGGCGACAAGAACGAAACTCCGTATCATAAATAAACAAACAGTTTTTCATATATACCTCTGATATGAAAAGAGCCATCGTCACTTCTCTCTACCACAAGATGATCAATATGTACAGTTACAGGAGCTGGTTCAAGGGATACTGTACTACTCCGGGGACTGTCATCCTACAGGAAAGAAAAATAACATTGCCATTCAGTGGGTCATATTTTTAATGAGTTAAAGATAACACATGTATCTTTATATGTTTCAGCTGATACAGTGAGAAAACTGCCTGTTACATTTTGACATTTCCTCATTTCCAAAACAGATCTCTACATCATTTACCAAAAAAGACAAAATCATTTTAATAAATGCTGATAGAACATATATTATAGAAAAGGCACATTCTTAGACATGAATGAAAGTCCAGATAGGCAAAAAGAACATGAAAATATAAAATTATTTATTAACATACTTTTAAATTTATTTTTGTGTTAGAAACTTGTATCTTCATTGGCATTACTGTTGCAACAGTTTCATCTTCCAAAAAATGTTGAATATTCATAAGAGAAGATGTAAGAAACTCAGTGCTGAAGTTTTCTATGTGGCACTGCAGAAATCCATTTTTTTCTGCAAGTAAAGAGTGTATTACAGCACCAGGACCACTTTCAAACCTCAGAGAAATCTCAGGAGAGGATTTGGAATGAATTACAGCTTTCTGATCGGAACCTAAGGAAAATGAACATACAAAAATGTTTGTAGCATTATTCAATAATATTACAATTATGTGCCATGTGGTACATTAAAATAATACTAGTCTTACTATTCACCCCTAGTTTAAGTGATATTCTATAGTACATATACAATATACGTACACACACTAATTTCAACATTTTAAGGCAACTTTCTACTACAATAATGTTGATTTTTCTGTATTTTCTGTTTTTTTGATAACAAGAAAAATATGTCATGATAGAACTCAGGTGTGATACATGCCTCAGATACTTAGTATGTGTTTCATTGTGTACCTAAGTATACATTCAAATGTTGGCTGTGAAGCAGAAATAAGTCAGACATTTAAAGTGACTCTTAAGCCATTTCTCAAGAAGTTAACAAAGCCTGAGGTTTTGCACCTTCCTCATTAAATTGGGTCCTTAAATAACAGAAAAGTAAACAGAGAAGACCTCATTAAACTGTTTCTATTAGAAGGCAGATCGAAAACTGAAATTAAGCGAAGAGAGAGAGAAAGTGTGTGTATGTGTGTGTGTGTGTGTAAAATTACATTTACTTATGCCTGGACCCTATCCCCCCAAAAAAATTTATAGATGGTATAGACAGGTATAAACACATAGTTTAAAAACAAAGTTTAAAATTCCAATAATAAAATACCTAACTTAAAAAACATAAGCTCCTAGTGAAACCACTGAAGTAAATTACTTGTAAACTCACACTCAGGGTAACTATTTTGCTTATTTATTTTATGTTACTTGGTTCCAAAATGAATAAGAGGCAATATGGACATGGTATAATCTGATAAAAAAATGAGGAGACAAGGAAAAAAGGAAGGATGGAAGGGAAAAGGGAAAGGTAGTTGCTAAGATTAATAACCCAAAATGCATTATTTAAATTCCTATACCAAAAGGTAGACCAAAAATGAGCTCTCTAGCAAAAAAGATAAAAATATGATAGCTTCAGAATTCATATAACCTTTAAGATAAAAACAAACTCGTTCTGGAAAGGCAAAGCTGTTTCAGTTTCTGAGGTATGAAAGTTATTTATCCCATGGGTCCTCATAAGAAGACTGCTATATCAATTCATGATGGATTTTTAAAAATTCATAATGAGAAGGTATTTTATTTTTCTTCAGCATGGGTGTGACTAGTCTTCAACAGGTCAAATGTATGCATATTTGTGAAAGGGGGAGATTTGCAAGAAATTAAAGATGTGTGTATTTATTTACACCAAGGATAGGTCTCCATTCACAATTCCAGGTAGAGAGGTGCTCTTGAAGCTTGTATTCCAGGTACAGAAGTATACTTAATTAGTGTTATTACTACTTATTAACATTCCAGAAAATAATGCAAGAGTTCAAATGTAACTCCAAAGATGTATATATTTCAAAATTCAAATATTTTTATTTTTTAAAATAGAAGGTAAAAGAAACAGCCATAAATTGGTAATGGTTAGTGTTCTTTCCCATAGCAAGAAAAACAAGAGTGAGCTTGCTGAACAAGAGAACTTGCCAACAAACAACTTGATTAATGTGATTTTATTTTGCCTTTTTATCTGTCTAGATCTACACACATACACATTCTCATTCCATGGAGTAAAGCCAGGAATAATTTCAAACAAAATGAGTTTTTTGGAGACGAAATAAAACAAAACAAAAATTTTCTTTGTCAAAGTCACTCCTCCCTGCTACCCCCCTGCTACCCTTTATGCCATGGAACTATTACACTATGTCTTCCTATTGAAGCTCCTCACACTGTAGAAAAAACCACAAACTACAAATAATAATTATTATAATAAGTAAATGTAATTTTCCTTGAATTCAATTATAGCCAAGATAGGATTGCTGGTGAGACATATATAAAAGTTAAAACATATTAAACCATTGCATATGAAAAGTAGTTAATAAAAAGAAAAAAAAAACTCACCAACTGGACGATTACAAAGGTAATGCCGAAGGCTGATATTGCCTAACTGGTCTGGTGTCACCTGGTTCACTTGAAGACAGATTTCTGTATCTTCCCCTCGGATGTCAATTTCTCCATTAACACCAGTAATTTTAAATACCACAACGGACATCTATTAATGATTGCATAAATAATATTAGTATGCCAAGCAGTTCAAAACAAAATTTAAGAAATAATATAGGAAACTACCGTTACCCTCTAAAAATACAACTATGACCTACCAGACCAAAAATATACTTGTGATCTACAGAAAACAGTTGTTACATTATAGTGAAAACCTTTCATTTATTTATTATTAAATTAGGTCACAAGGATTGTAAAATGATTTTCATTAAAAGCTAGACAAAATATATTTTTCAAGTCTTTCACTACATCAGGAGGGCTTAAAAGAAACCATTAGCTTGGGCAACACAGTGAGACCCTGTATCTACAAAAAAATTTAAAACAGCCAGGTGTGGTGGTGTGCACCTGGTCCCAGCTACTAGGGAGGCTGGGGCAGGAAGATCACTTAGGCCCAGGAATTCACGGCTGCAGTAGGCTATGGACACATCTCTGTACTCCAGCCTGGGCAACAGAGTGAGATTCTGTCTTTAAAAATATTAAAATAAAAAACATAAAAGGCAAGACAGAAAAAAGAAAGAGCCTCCACTCCTCAATCTGATAAAACAAATTTAGAAAAGTAAAATCAAAGGAAAAACAATTGACTGGGGGGAAGCATTTTCAAGAACAAAAGCCGCAAAATGAATTGCCCACCATCTAAAAATTCATGTTATATTGAGTTTCTCAAAATATATACATGTCAAATATGAAATAAAACTGGTGGCATTTATCTTCATAGAATCTCTCTGAAATTATCTGAAATGTTTATTACCAGGTCATCATGATTTTCCTGAGCACCCTCTGAATTTGTACTGATGGCATCTGGAGAAGTTTCACCATAATTCTGTAGGTTTGCACCAGTATTCACACTTTCTGCTGTGCCCCTGTAATTTGTAGTTGAGTTCTTTTTATTTCCTGAAACAATACAAAAGTAAATTAATAAATTCAAATCAGTTTTACACATCATCTAACACTGCATGTTTATTTAACAAAAAAGGACTATCCCTTCAACTGTTTCCTCTTTTTTTTTTTTTTGAGACGTAGTCTCGCTCTGTTGCCCAGGCTGTAGTGCAGTTGCGTGATCTCGGCTCACTGCAAGCTCTACCTCCCGGGTTCACGCCATTCTCCTGCCTCAGCCTCCCGAGTAGCTGGGACTACAGGCGCCCGCCACCACGCCCGGCTAATTTTTTGTATTTTTAATAGAGACAGGGTTTCACCGTGTTTGCCAGGATGGTCTCCATCTCCTGACCTCGTGATCCGCCCGCCTTGGCCTCCCAAAGTGCTGGGATTACAGGCGTGAGCCACTGCGCCCGGCCCCTTCAATTCTTTCTCAAGCATTGCCTCCTTTAAAAAATGGACCAAGAAAAATTAGATTGTAATTAGTTATCAAACAATTAATGTGCTATAATTCAATTTCTCCAACTATCTGTGGTAAAAGACAATTAAAAAAAAATTCGGTAGCCATTACAGATCAATACTTTTAAAAAATACCATAAAAATGAATTAATAAAAAAATTAGGTAAGAAAACCTAAAGACATACAAAACATAAGTCTCAATTTATTATTATATTTACTACTCTGTAATCAGCTTCTAACATAGTGCTTGGCAATGTGGTAGGTGCTCAACAAATTATTAAATGGCCCAGGGAGAAGATACCTGTGAATACTATTGTGGTATGAGGGACTAATAAAGGCATTTCATAAGGGGTTCCTAACATCATCAGGGGTTAAGAGAACATCTGTGATAAAACAGTATTTCTGCTAAAGTGAACAAGCCTGGGTGCAGTGGCTCACACCTGTGTAATCCCAGCACTTTGGTGAGAGGATCACTTGAGCCCAGGAGTTCAAGACCAGCCTGGGCAACACAGCAAAACCCCATCTCTACCAAAAATACAAAAAATTAGCCAGACGTAGCGGCACTTGCCTATGGTCTCAGCTACTCAGGAGGCTAAGGCAGAGGACCACGTGAGTCCGGGAGGTAGAGATTGAGGTGAGCCAAGATCACACCACTGCACTGAACTCTAGCCTGGATGACAGAGTGAGACCCCATCTCAAAAAAAAAAAAAAAAAGATTCCCTCAAAAAAAAATTTTTTTTTTTTTTGAGACAGTGTCTCACTCTTTTGGCCAGACTGGAGTATAGTGGCACGATCTCAGCTCACTGCAACCTCCACCTGCCTCAGCCTCCCAAGTATCTGGGATTACAGGAACGCACCACCATGCCTGGCTAATTTTTGTATTTTAAGTAAAGATGGGGTTTCACTATGTTAATCACGGTGGTCTCGAACTCCTGACCTCAAGTGATCTGCCTGCCTTGGCCTCCCACAGTGCTGGGATTACAGGCGTGAGCCACTGTGCCTGGCCCCCTTTAAAAAAATTTTTTTTTTTTTAATTTACATGGAAAAGAATAATTGCAAGGAGAGCAAAGAATAATTGCAAGGAGAGTGGATAAAATAATGAGCGGGAAAAATAAAGCCAAGAGTTATCCTTAACAACTCTAATTAAAAGTAAAAATAATAAAATAAACAGAATGAAAAAGAGCATTCCAGAAACAGGTACAACAGACTGAGATGGAAAAGTTTATCACAGTAAAGAAAGTGAGAGAAAGACTGAAATAAACTATGATCCATCTGAAGTATAATGAGCACATGGGAAAACATCCGAAAAGGTAAGCTGGGGCCACATCACACAGAGGATTGTCAGTAATATTAAGAATTTTAACTTAATAGCCTTAAACCAATTACAAGTTATCAGCAGTACAGTGGAAAATGACATGATCAAATCTGTGGGGTTTTTTTTCTCTCCTTTTTTTTTTTAAAAAAAGACAGAGTCTTGCTCTGTCGCCTAGGCTGGAGTGTCGCCTAGGCTGGAGTGCCGTGGTGCGATCTCGGCTCACTGCAGCCTCTGCCTCCAGGGTTCAAGCGATTCTCCTGCCTCAGCCTCCTAAGTAGCTGGGACTACAGGTATGTGCCACTATGTCTGGCTAATTTTTTGTAGTTTTAGTAAAGACCGGTTCTCACCATGTTAGCCAGGATGGTCTCCACCTCCTGACTTTGTGATCAGCCCACCTCGGCCTCCCAAAATGCTGGGATTATAGGTGTGAACCACCATGCTCGGCCAAATTTGTGTTTTTTAAAGGAGTATTTTGCCTGGCCAGGAACAGCGGCTCACGCCTGAAATCCCAGCACTTTGGGAGGCCGTGGCGGGTGGATCACCTGAGGTCAGGAGTTCAAGACCAGCCTGGCCAACATGGTAAAACCCCATCTTGACTAAAAATACAAAAATTAGCTGGGTGTGGTGGCACACACCTGTAATCCCAGCTATTTCGGAGGCTGAGGAGGCAGAAGAATCACTTGAACCCAGGAGGCAGAGGTTGCAGTGAGCCGAAATCACACCACCACACTCCAACCTGGGCGATAGAGACTTGGTATAAAAAATATATATATATTTTGGCTATAGAATAAAGTATGAACTGTAAATGGATAAGAAGAGATGTGGAAAGACTAGTTAGGGACCAGAGGTAGCTATGTTGTTTATGTGTTCATAAATATGTACATACATTCATAAATATGTATACATGCATGCATACACATACATATCTTTTTGTATACACATACCTTTTTACGTATCTGACACACCCACACACATATATAAAAATACATAGATAAAGGCCTGGAAGCATATATACCAAAAGTTGATGGTAGTTACTTCTGCAATGGGGAATGATATCAAGGAGATCATATTATCTGGTTTAAGGAAATGCCTAGAGTAAAAATTGAAGTTATCACCTTAGTATCACCCTTATTATCCTTTTAAAATGAAAAAAATATTCATATATTTCTTGTAAAATTAAAACAAAATACCAAGAGTCTCCTTCCAATAAAAATTAATGACCCTGACATAAAAATAAGTCACTGTTCAAAAGAACCAGGAATGTATATCATTAAAATGTTATACACAAAGTCCACAC
Source organism: Piliocolobus tephrosceles (assembly GCF_002776525.5). Classification (NCBI taxonomy): domain Eukaryota; kingdom Metazoa; phylum Chordata; class Mammalia; order Primates; family Cercopithecidae; genus Piliocolobus; species Piliocolobus tephrosceles. The sequence continues at coordinate 97,658,473 of NC_045443.1, forward strand.
TTTTTAAGATCCTAGTCTACTAGTGGAATCTATTCTAAGATAGTCATCAAAAATGCAGACAAAAATTTGTGAAAAATAATATAATTATAGCACTTTTATAACTGATAAATTATAAACAATCTAAACATCCAACATCAGGGAAATCTTTAAAAGGCTATGGTACATTCTTATGACAATTTTATACAGGTTTAAAAATATTTTCAAAGGAGTTTACATATAAAAATTCATAAAATAAATAACAGTTGATATATTGTGAATGTGAGAGAGACTTTTTGGTGATTTTACTCTCCAAATTATGGTTGTATTTTCCAAGTTTTCCACATTGAGTGGTAGTCACTTTTCCTTACTATTATTTATTAGAAATAATAAAACCACTGATGCTTTCAGATTAAGTAGGGTGATCTGCCACAAGAACATTGTTTTTGAAGTATATTTTGATCAAAGGACAAAAATCCTCTGTTAAGGTAGGATTTTAAACGATAAAGGGCCACACGGGAACTACAGCTATCTGTGAATCTTGAATAGATTTTCATGACACATATCAGTACCTCTTCTACATTTAAGTGATATGCTGGAAAGAAGATTGCTATGAATTATCAGACCTAGACTGAGAATTTTTGTTTATGTATGGTACACATTCCCCAAGTCTGGGGAGCTAGAAGAGCTTAATGATTGGTTAAAAACTTGGGCTCATCAGTCAGAATAGCTGACAAATCTGCCTCTTACTACTTGCTGGCTACAACTTTTGGACAAGATATCTTATTTCTTTAAGCTTTGGTTTCTAAATCTATAGAAAAGTGATCAATAATAATAACCACTTCATATGATGGTCTTAAGGATTAAATAATGTGTTTTACAGCACTTGGCGGTATGACTAGGGGTGGTTCAATAAATGTTTGCTATTGTTGTTATTAAATATCATCTATCATGTAAGGTAAACTGACTAGTGTCTCCCACCAAGATAAAGTAAACTGGAATCTAGTAGAGAGATTTTTCTCTGACTTGTGTAAAGGGTAAAATTTTTTAAGAAGACATGTTTGCGTCAGATAGAAGAGCTCAGACTTTGAAGTCTGACTAACTGGGTTCAAATGCTAAACTCTTACACTTACTAGTTGCATAACCTTGGGCAAGCTGCTTACCTCCCTAGGCTTTGTTTGCTTCACCTTTAAAATGAAGATAACAGTTCCTACCTCAATTTATTTGAAGACTAAATACATGTAAGATGCCTACGATAGTAACTGGCATAGTAAGTCCCTAGTAAATATTAGCTTAGAATAACAAACAAGAGGCTGGGCATGGTAGCTCACACCTGTAAACCCAGCACTTTGGGAGGCTGAGATGGCTGAGACCAGGACTTCGAGACCTGCCTGGCCAGCATGGTAAAACCTCGTCTCCACTAAAAATACAAAAGTTAGCTAGGCGTGGTGGTGGATGCCTGTAGTCCCAGCTACTTGAGAGGCTGAGGCAGGAGAATCGCTTGAACCCAGGAGGCAGAGGTTGCAGTGAGCCAAGATCGTTACGTTGCACTCCAGCCTGGGCAACAAGGAAAAAACTACATCTCAAAAAAAAAAAAAAAGAAAGAATAACAAGAATAACAAGAAAGACAATCCCAGCTCTGCGTACAATAATGTCACTATGGGAACACTACTTAAACTTCAGGAGCCTCAATTTCCGTATTTGTAAAAGGATAAGAATAAGCACTTATACCTCATAGGGTTGAGGCAATTTGGTACATAGTAGACAATAGGCTCTAGAGCCAGAATACCTGAATTTAAACCACTAACTAGCTGTGTTACTTTGGATTCGTTATTTAACCTCTCTCTGAAGATAACAGTATACTATTGATAGAATTGTTGTGAGGTTTAAATTCATTAAAATATATACAAAGCATATAGAATGGTACCAACACAAAGTAAATAAATGTTAGCTTCTATTATTACAGAGTTGTAATTCAAATTAAAAGAAGTAAACTATTTAAGCATCTGCAATGGTATGAATGTGTCCCTTTGAAATTCATGTGTTGGCAAAGTGATAGTACTAAGAGGTAGGGCCTTTAACAGGTGATCAGCCCATGAGAGCTTGCCCCTACATGAATGGGATTACGGCCCTTAAAAAACAGGCTTCAGGTAGCTTCTCTTGACCTACAGAGGACTGCAAATTACAACCCTTACAATTTGATGAGGTTTGGTCTTGGACTTCCCAGTCTCCAGAACTGTGAGAAATAAATTTCTGTTCTTTATAAATTACCCAGTCTGTGGTATTCTGTGATAGCAGAACAAAACAGACATTGCTTGGCAACAAATGGTAGCTACTATTATGGTACTTTAGTAATATATATTATATTATTACTTATTACATACTTGTTATATTTATGTTACTAATTATCTAATCTAAGCTTTTCAACTAAATCAATGGGCTTATTTCCTTTCAAACAGAAAGTAATTCAGGCCAGGCATGGCGGCTCATGTCTATAATCCCAGCATTTTGGGACGCTGAGGTGCACGGATCATTCAAGGTCAGGAGTTTGAGACCAGCCTGGCCAACATGACGAAACCCCATCCCTAGAAAAAGTACAAAAATTAGCCGGGCATGGTGGTGCATGCCTGCAATCCCAGCTACACGGGAGGCTGAGGCAGGAGAACTGCTTGAACCCGAAGGCAGAGGATGCAGTAAGCTGAGATCACAATACTGCACTCCAGCCTGGGCGACAGAGTGAAGCTCCATCTCAAAAAAAAAAGAAAAGAAAAGAAAACACAAAGTAATTCATATTTGCCTCTGGTCTCCTATGTTTTTGTGTCTGCAGCAACTACTTTCTGACTATGGCCCATGCTAATTCTTGTTTACAAACTCCTTAATGCCTTAATGAAGGAGATGCAACAAACACCACCTAATTCATTTCTAGCAGTCTTTACTAGGGCATTGGTTGTCTCTCAATAAAATGGGAAAATCACGTAGTTCCACCATATACTATCATATATGTGAAAGAATCCTAATTTTGTAAATCAGTAGAATTCACCATGCAAATTAAGCCCATCTAATCAAATTTCCAAATATAGGAGTCTCTGTAATACAGGCTGGTAGCCTTAATATTGGCTGCTTTATGGTCTAAGTGACTGCATACATATAATTGCTGGATCTCAGCCATAGAGAGGCAGGAGTATCTGGTTAAAAGAAACAATGGAACAATCATTAGAGGAAAGTTAGGTACTCTTGCATAGTCCATGAATGTATAAATAAGTCTTTTTGGGGGGGCTATAATGAACAATCAGAATATATCTAAAAATAACTAAATATTATTAATAATTAACAATTACTTAATATAACTAAAAATATTCATTTGTTTTTAGTTATGCCCAACAACTTTAAAAAGCATAGGTACAGTTAACAATTATTGAATATAATTGTTATATATTATATATATATAACATCCCTTTTCCCCTAAGGTGTATGTATGTAATATGAATTCTTAAACCATAACTTTACCTTTTTCCAAAAACATATGGCTGTCACTTCCATCACTTTCTAACATCTGTTCTTCCAATATCATGCTGTCAAGTGAAATGGTATCCAATGACATTTGTGAAGAGCTTCTTTTCATATTCTTATAAGAAACACAGAGAGGAGCCAGGTTGGGTGGGCAACGTTCCTTAGGCTTTCCACTGTTAACAAAATAATTAGAAAGTTATTACATATACAGAAAAGAATTCTATCTAAAAAAATACATCTAAGATAATTAAAATATGTATATAGCATCCATAGCTGAAATTATATTTAAACATATAAGCTCAAAGTGTTTTCATATTTTGAAACACCTACTCTTTCACATGTTAACAAAGCCTTATTTTGTCATGAGCTTTCTTGCCTCAAAACAAAATACACTCACAGGCACACACACTCCACAAAATAAATTAATTTTTAAAAAGGGCAATAAAATGTTGTTACCTTAAAGATGACTGTGATTTAAGTGTTCTAACTGTGGGGGTCTCTTCTTTACTGATATCCAGGTTTTCAGAGACTGAAGCTGCTTCCGGAAGCAAATCTTCAGCTTTAAAGATGGACTCTATGGTTTCATTTCCTTTACTAGTTAAACTACTTGAAAGTATGTTTTGATTACCATCACTATCAAATGACAGCATATTTGAATCTTCTCTGTAGTTTAAGATACTACTTGAATCTGTATAAAATGAATCCTTTTTGTCACTTGTTTCTGATCCAATTTCTCCTGAGCCACTTTTGTAAACAAGTCCACTACTTTCATCTTCACTTATTTTCCCTAAATGTTTATCTGATAAATAGTCCATAAAAGAAATGCCTTTTTGCAGATTTGTATCACTAGCTGATTTAAAAAGCAAAGGATCCTTTAAAGGGACATGGCTAAGGTCAACACTCATAGATCTGTTGTCTGACATATGATTAACAGTTACACTTCTAATTCTATTTATATCCCTACTAATTTGTTTTCTTTTTGAAGACAAAAAATCCCCATTTTCTGTAGGCAAATAATCAGGTACCACTGGGCTCACACTTTCAGAAACAGGAGACTTAAGAGTATTTGCTTGATCCACTGGATGGAGCAAAAGAGCCAGTTCTGCACTTCTAAGTAAAATTCCAATACAAATGGATGTCTGACTAGCAGGACTGCCAGTTACAGCTTCTACATCTTTCCTTAAGTTCTCTGAAAGCAGGATAAGTGACTCATGCAGGAAAAGCAGGAGCAGATACTGGTAGTGATTAATCTGCATACTGACATGTTTATGAACATGAACTAAGACATGAATATCTGCTTCTGACGAGGAAGAGGAAAATCTAAAAAATGTATCTGATGAAGAAGGCTTCTGACCACCATTTGCCAAGGGCTCAGACTCTGTACTATAATACTCCTTCAACAGCTTCTTCCGCTTCAATCGGCCAGCCAGATCACTAGATTCACTTTGTGATGTGTTTAGAGATACTTGATTACAAGTTTGCGGCTCTTTTTGTGACTCTGCATATCTTGTTGGTTGACAAATCCAAATGGAAAGAGGGAATGAATCTACAAAACTTATTGGCCGTCCTTTTCCACTTTTCATCCCTTCATAATCTATCCAAAATTGAGAAAAGTACACAGCCCAAACATCCGTGGCAGCAGAAGTTTTAAGAGTGTTTTTATTCAATTGGGGAGTAATATTTCCTTTATAAATTTCATGCATTTTCGTATCTTGTTCATGAGCATGTCTCTGGAAAATTGGATGTAGAAGATTAAAATTGTCACAAGATTTGGGGAAGCTGGTATATGTTTTACTAAAAAAATCACAATCTTTAAAGTCTTGAAACAAAGCTTCTAGGTCAGAATGTCGACAGTTTGGACAGTGCCTTGTATTTGTGGCAATCATTTCAGAACTCTGAATAGAAATTGCATGTGGCTGATCTTGATGACATTCAGATTTCATTTCAGAAGGAATGACAAACTAGAAGAGAAGAAAAATTAATCTCATCCAACTGTCAAATCCATCCAACTGTCAAATCCATACATCTTAAAGATAAAGGAACATGACTTAGCTCAGAAATTCTTTTTCTTGACCTTTCCCCCAAAAATACCACTTTCCTATTAAGACATAAAACACTAACTCTTCCCCTCAAATCTTATTAAATAGAGTAAAGGGGACTTACATGACCACTAAGAAGAGAATCTTTTAAAAAAACAATAACATGAATTAATAATGAATGTAACATATATATATATGCACAAAATAAATTGCAAAATAAAAAGAACAAAATTGAATTAAATCATTACTACTACTTGTTTGTATGATACCTTTAGCATTAAGCCATCAACTCGAACATCAACATGCTCGTCAGATTTTGAATTGTCATTCAACTTGTACACAGCCATGAACTGATTAAGACTCTGTTTTAAATCCAACAGAAATTGATTTAACCATAGAATGCTTCTTTCATCCACAGTAAACTGTAGTGCATTCAGCTGGCTATAGAGGCTGGGAGATGGAACTGTGGAGAAAAGATTTTTTAAAAAAAATTTTAATTGTATGTTTCTAAATCTTCCCTGAGAACAAAAAAATACATGTTTAGTTAGTTTTATTCTTTCTTAAAACAAATTTGAGGTGTTATTTACAAAATCAAAGTGATACATGTGAATAACAAACACATTTAGATAGAAAAAAAAAATTTCCCATGCCTCACTAACTGAAAAAAAGTTTTAATATTTTAAAATATCTATAACATATAAATATACAAAACACATGAATATTTTGAATATATAAATTAATCTAAAACTAAGTGCATAAAACAGGAAGCACTGTTTTCTTTCCTAAGGTTGTATTCACCAAGAACTTGTAAAAACATTACCTTCTTGATGACGTATCACATCAAAGTGGTCCTCAATCATGTATTTCCGTAGACTTTACAACCTGAATCTTAATCTAAATCCTCTAAAATGAGAGAGCTAAGTCTAATGACCAATTTTTTATGCAAGTGCTATGCTAGCAGGTTCTCCTTGAAAGGAGGGACCATGCATAAATTTATTCCCCACTTTTAATCAAGGCCTATAATAGTGCTTGGAGCAATGTGAAAACCAAGTATCTCCTGAACAATAAAATGAGTTCACTCTTTTTCATAGCTCTCCCAAAATAAACTAATATTTACAATTAGAGAGTACATCACTTCCTGAAATACACATATTTTTCTACCATAACAGTCATTTTGTTTTCAGAGCACCCTGATGAAGATCTTTTATTCTAAAAATTCAGACATATTTATTCCTACCAAAGCTAAAGTTATGCATATCTAGAGCATTTAGACCAAATTTAAGAAAAATAAATCTAAGGTGTGAGACACCAGTGGAGAGGGAACACTGTAACAATGTCCTGAATATGGTTTATTTGCTTATGTTATTCATTTATTCATTCACTTTCCTTTAAGATCCACTAAATGTCAACTACATTGTCTGTCTTACCCTAAGCACAAAGAACACAAAAAGAAATAGGGCATGGTCCTTTTTCCTTAAAAGGTCATAGTTTATTACATGAGACAGATACAAACAGAGAAAAATTACAATTTAAGTCTATCAGAGATATGCAATTGTGAAGTGGAGGTGCTTGCCTTTGGGAATAGAAATAAAGTGACTGTTGCAGAGACTGCATCACACTCTGAAAGGAAAGGAAGGAGAGGGAATATCTCAATGTAGATTGATTGATAATGGTAGCCACAGAGTAGACTAGGGAGCAAATGCTGCCCAAGAGCTAGAGCACAGAAAGAACCCTGAGAGCAGATGTGGGACTGAAAAAGGAACCCAGGACACTAAGCAGTAGAAAGATCTATATGCAGTTTCCAACAGAAGTCTACTTATAAAATAGATTAGTATGTAGTTAATAATACTTAAAAGCAGCTTGTAGAAACACTGAATATTCTGATATCACTAAGGAAAAGAAGCAGGGTGCAAATTAAATATGTAAAAGAAATACATGCATTAAAAACAAGACTAACACTGCTATATTTACTGCTATGGGTTGAATTGTGTCCCTCCAAAATGCATTTACTGAAGTTCTATCCCCCTGTAACTCAGAATGTATTTGGAGCTAAAGCCTTTAAAGAGACAATTATGGTAAAATGAGTTCACTGGGTGGGCCCTAGTCCATTGTGACTCATATCCTTATAAGAGCAGAACAGGAGGGACAAACACACATACACAGAGGGAAGACCATGTGAAAACACAGGCGGAAGATGACCATCTATAAGGAGAGCAGTCTCAGAAGAAACAATCCTGCTGAAGTCTTCATCTTGGACCTCTAGCCTCAGAACTGTGAGACAATAAATTTCTGTTAAGTCACCTAGTCTGTGGTATTTGTTATAGCAGCCCTAACAAATGAATATACTTACGTTTGAGCAGATGTCTCCAAACCGCAAGCTTACAAGCATTGTTTTTTTGGCTTTTTCTTATTTATTGTTAAAATATAATGCATATGTTACTTTCACAATGGTAAAAGGAAAGTTAAGAGATTATAAAAGTTGGATCATTTAGTACTGTTCAAAATAGAGATAATGAGGAATGAAAATTAACTCATCTACATGAGGGTTCAACATACTATATTCTCTACTTTTGTTTATTTTTGAAAATTTCTCTAAGAAAAAATTAAATTAAAAAATAGTTAAACATAATCTAGAAATTCCACTACCAGGTATCTACGGGGGTCAAGTTTAAAACGCAAGGAAGGAATTTTGTTAATTTTTTCAGGAAAAAAAAAGTACAGATTATAGAATGAGATTATAATTCCTTTGGTACATGCTAACAAAACTTGCATAAACAAGCCTAGATGGCCAGGAGTGTTGGCTCATGTCTGTAATCCCAGCGCTTTGGGAGGCCAAAGCAGGAGGATGATTTGAGCCCACGAGTTTGAGACTAGCCCAGGCAACAGAGTGAGATCTTGTATCTATAAAAAATTTAAAATTAGCTGGACATGATGGCTCATGCCTATAATCCTAGCTATTAGCGAGGCTAAGATGGGAAGATCACTCGAGTCCAGGAGTTTGAGGCAGCAGTGAACCATCATTGTGCCACAGTACTCCAGCCTAGGCACAGAGTGAGACTGTGTCTCAAAAAAAAAAGAATATTAAAAAAAAAAAAAAACGCTTAGAAGTCATAAATACTGGAAACTACTCTTAACTCTGAAGAAAAATTACTTGTTTAGGGACAAGGTGGCAGGCAGGAGGCAGGACTAGTTTGCAGCTCCAACTTGGATGGACTTAGCAGTGTGTGGAGGCTCACATAGTGAAGTTTTGCTCCAGAACGACTACAGGAATAAATCAGGAAAACTGAGAGGACCCCCAGACCCTCTGAAGGAAGCAGATTGGTCCTGCAGGACCTGAGAGACAACCCAAATATTGGGCTGGTACTCATGGCTGAGACACAGATGGTTCACATCACAGGACTCTGCAGACAACCCCCAGTACCAGCCCAGAGCCTGGTAGACTTGCTGGGTGTCTAGATCTAGAAGAGAGATAACAGTCACTACAGCTCGGCTCTCAGAATCCACACCCATAGGAAAACAGGGAGAATACCAGCCAGGTGCAGTGGCTCATGCCTGTAATCCCAGCACTTTGGGAGGCCAAGGTGGGCAAATCACCTGAGGTCGGGAGTTCAAGACCAGCCTGATCAACATAGAGGAACCTTGTCTCTACTAAAAATACAAAATTAGCCGGGTGTGGTGACGCATGCCTGTAATCCCAGCTACTCTGGAGGCTAAGGCGGGAGAATCACTTGAGCCCAGGAGGTGAAGATTGCGGTGAGCCTAGGTCATGCCATTGCACTGCAGCCTGGGCAACAAGAGTGAAACTCTGTCTCAAAAAAAAAAAAAAAAAAGGGATAATGCCACTTCAAGGGAACATGTCACGGGACAAAAGAATCTGAACAACAGCCTTCAGTCCCAGACATTACCTCTGAGAGAGCCTACCCAAATGAGAAAGAACCAGAAAAACAACTCTGTTAATATTAAGACAAGGTTCTTTAACACCTCCAAAAAAATCACACTAGCTCACCAGCAATGGACCCAAACCAAGAAGAAATCCCTGATTTACCTGAGAAATAATTCTAGGCTAATCAGGGAGGCACCAGAGAAAGGAGAAGCCCAGTGTAAGGAAATCCAAAAAATGATACAAGAAGTGAAAGGAGAAATATTCAAGGAAATAGATAGCATAAATAAAAATCAATCAAAACTTCAGGAATAAACAGACACACTCATAGAAATGCAAAATGCTCTAGAAAGTCTCAGCAATAGAAATGAATAAGTAGAAGAAAGAAATTCAGAGCTCAAAGACAAGGTCTTTGAATTAACCCAGTCCAACAAAGACAAAGAAAAAAAGAATAAGAAAATATGAACAACGTTTCCAAGATGTCTGGGATTATGTTAAATGACCAAACCTAAGAATAATTGGTGTTCCTAAAGAGGAAGAGAAATCTAAAAGTTTGGAAAACATATTTGGGGGAATAATTGAGGAAAACTTCCGTGACCTTGCTACAGACTTAGACATCCAAATACAAGAAGCACAAAGAACACCTGGGAAATTCATCACAAAAGATGATTGCCTAGACTCACTGTCATCAGGTTATCTAAAGTTAAGACGAAGGAAAGAATCTTAAGAGCTGTGGGACGGAAGCACCAGGTAACCTATAAAGGAAAATCTATCAGATTAACAGCAGATTTCTCAGCAGAAAATCTAGAAGCTGGAATGTGATTCTGGCCCTATCTTCAGCTTCCTCAAACAAAACAAGTATCAGTCAAGAATTTTGTATCTAGTGAAACTAAGCTTCACATATGAAGTAAAAATACAGTGTTTTTCAGACAAACAAATGCTGAGAGAATTCGCCACTACCAAGCCACCACTACAAGAACTAAGAACTGCTAAAAGGAGCTCCAAATCTTGAAACAAATCCTGGAAACACAACAGAACCTCTTTAAAGCATAAATCTCAGAGGATCTATAAAACAAAAATACAATTTTAAAAAAAAGGTATACAGGCAACAAACAGCATGATGAATGGAATGGTACCTCATGTCTCAAATACTAACACTGAATGTAAATGGCCTAAATGTTCCACTTAAAAGATACAGAACTGCAGAACAGATAAGAATTCACCTGTTGTGAGAAGTCAGGGACCCCGAACAGAGGGACCAGCTGGAGCCATGGCAGAGGAACATAAATTGTGAAGATTTCATGGACATTTATCACTTCCCTAATAACACTCTTATAGCCTGTCTTTCTTTAATCTCTTAATCCTGTTATCTTCATAGTAAGCTGAGGATATATGTCACCTCAGGTCCACTGTGATGAATGCATTAACTGTACAAATTGATTGTAAAACGTGTGTTTGAACAATACGAAATCAGTGCACCTTGAAAAAAACCAGAATAACAATGATTTTCAAGGAACAAAGGAAGACAACCACAAGGTCTGACTGCCTGCGGGGTCGGGCAGAATACAGCCATATTTTTCTTCTTGCAGAGAGCCTATAAACGGACGTGCAAGTAGGGAAGGTATCGCTAAATTCTTTTCCTAGCAAGGAATATTAATAATTAAGACCCTGGGAAAGGAATTGCATTCCTGGGGTAAGGTCTATAAACGGCTGCCCTGGGAGTGTCTGTCTTACATAGTTGAGGCAAGGACTGAAATACGCCCTGGTCTCCTGCAGTACCCTCAGGCTTATTAGGGTGGGGAAAAAACTGCTCCCTGGTAAATTTGAAGTCAGATCAGTTCTCTGCTCTTGAACCCTATTTTCTGTTGTTTAAGATGTTTATCAAGACAATGTGTGCACAGCTGAACACAGATCCTTATCAGGAGTTTTTTATTTTGACCTTTGCCTTGTGATCTTTGCTTTGCTCTTCGCCTTGTGATCTTTATTGGCCTCAGAAGCATGTGATCTTTGTTCTCCTTTTTGCCCTTTGAAGCATGTGATCTTTGTGACCTCCCCTTTTGAAGTCCTTAATAAAAACCTGCTAGTTTTGCGGCTCAGGTGGGCATCACGGTCCTACTGCTATGTGATGTCACCCCGGCAGTTCAGCTGTAAAATTCCTCTCTTTGTACTCTTTCTCTTTATTTCTCAGATTGGCCAACACTTAGGGAAAATAGTAAGAACATACATTGAAATTTTGGGGGCAGGTTCCCCCAACAGTCACCAACCATCTGCTGCCTTCAAGAGACTCACCTAACAAATAAGGACTCACACAAACTTAAGGCAAAGGGGTGGAAAAAGACATTTCATGCAAACGGACATCAAAAGCAAGCAGGAGTAGCTATTCTTATAACAGACAAACCTTAAAGCAACAGCAGTTAAAAAAGACAAAGAGGGACATTATACAATGATAAAAGGCCTTGTCCAACAGGACACTATCACAATCCTAACATATATGCACCTAACACTGGAGTTCCCAAATTTACAAAACAATTACTAATAGGCCTAAGAAATGAGATAGACGGCAACACAATAATAGTGGGGGATTTCAATACTCAACTGACAGCACTAGATAGGTCATCAAGACAGAAAGTCAACAAAGAAACAATGGATTTCAACTATACTCGGACCGGGCATGGTGGCTCATGCCTGTAATCCTAGCACTTTGGGCAGGCTGAGGCAGGCAGATCATGAGGTCAGGAAATTGAGACCATCCTGACTAACACAGTGAAACCCCATCTCTACTTAAAAAAAAACACAAAAAATTAGCCAGGCATGGTGGCGGGTGTCTGTAGTCCCAGCTACTCTGGAGGCTGAGGCAGGAGAATGGTGTGAACTTGGGAGGCAGAGTTTGCAGTGAGCCGAGATCACGCCACTGCACTCCAGCCTGGGCAACAAAGCAAGACTCTATCTCAAAAACAAAACAAAACGAAACAAAACTATACTCTGGAACAAATGGACTTAACAGATATTTACAGAACATTCCATCCAACAACTGCAGAATATACATTCTATTCAACAGACTTTCGCCAAGAGACAGGCCATAAGATAGGCCACAAAAAGAGCCTCAATAAATTTAAGAAAGCTGAAATTATATCAAGCACTCTCTCAGATCACAATGGAATAAAAGTGGAAATCTACTTCAAAGGAACCTTCAAAACCATGCAAATACCTGGAAATTAACTAACCTGCTCCTGAATGATCACTGGGTCAAAAATGAAATCAAGATGGAAATTAAAAAATTCTTCGAATTGAACAACAGTGACACAACCTATCAAAACCTTTGGGACACAGCAAAGGTGGTGCTGAGAGGAAAGTTTATAGTTCTAAATGCCTACATTAAAAAGTCTGAAACAGCACAAACAGATAATCTAAGGTCACACCTTAAGGAACTAGAGAAACAAGAACAAACCAAACCCAAACCCAGCAGAAGAAAGGCAATGACCAAGATCAGAGCAGAACTAAATGAAATTGAAACAAACAAAAACAATACAAAAGACAAATTAAACAAAAAGCTGGTTCTTTGAAAAGATAAATAAAATTGATAGACCACTGGCAAGATTAACCAAGAAGAGAGAAAATCCAAATAAGCTCAGTAAGAAACAAAATGGGACATATTACAACTGACACCACAGAAATACAAAAGGTCATTCAACGCAACTATGAACACCTTTACGTGCACGTACTAGAAAATCTAGAAGAGATGGAAGAATTCCTGGAAAAATACAACCCTCCTAGCTTATAGCAGGGAGAATTAGATAGTCTGAACAGACCAATAACAAGCAGCCAAACTGAAATAATTTAAAAATTACCAACAAAAAAAAGTCCAGGACCAGATGGATTCACAGCAGAATTCTACCAGACATTCAAAGAATTGGTACCAATCCTATTGACACTATTCCACAAAGATGGAGAAAGAGGGAACCCTCCCTAAATCATTCTATGAAGCCAGTATTGCCCTAATACCAAAACCAGAAAAGGGCATAACCAAAAAAGAAAGCAGACCAATATGCTTGATGAACATTGATGCTAAAATCCTTAACAAAATACTAGCTTACCGAATCCAACAACATATCAAAAAGATAATCCACCATGATCAAGTGGGTTTCATATCAGGGATGCATACCAGAGACGGTTTAACATATGCAAGTCAATAAATGTGATACACCAAATAAACAGTATTAACAAAAATCACATGATCATTTCTATAGATGTAGAAAAATCATTCAACAAAATCCAGCAACGCTTTATGATTAAAACTCTCAGTAAAAACAGCATACATGGGACATATCTCAATATAATAAAAGCCATCTCTGACAAACGCACAGCCAATGTAATACTAAATGGGGAAAAGTTGAAAGCATTCCCTCTGAGAACTGAAACAAGACAAGGATGCCAACTCTCACCACTCCTCTTCAACACAGTACTAGAAGTCCTGGGCAGACCAATCAGACAAGACAAGGAAATAAAGGGCATCCAAATAGGTAAAGAGGAAGTCAAACTGTCACTCTTTGCTGATGATATGATTATTTACCTAAAAAACCCTACTAAACACTCCTCCAGAAAGTTCCTAGAACTGATAAAAGAATTCAGCAAAGTTTCCAGATACAAAATTAATGTACACAAATCAGTAGCTCTTCCATACACCAACAATGATTAAGCTGAGAATCAAATCAAGAACTCGACCCCTTTACAATAGCGAAAAAAATAATAATAATAAAATAAAAAAAATAGTTAGGAATACACCTAACCAAGGAGGTGAAAGACCTCTACAAGGAAAACTGCAAAACACTGCTGAAAGAAATCATAGATGACACAAACACATGGAAACACATCCCATGCTCATGGATGAGTGGAATCAATATTGGGAAAATGGCCATACTGCCAAAAGCAATCTACAAATTCAATGCAATTTCCATCCAAATACCACCATCATTCTTCAGCCAGAATTCAAAAATTCATATGGGGCCAAAAAAGAGCCCACATGGCCAAAGCAAGACTAAGCAAAAAGAACAAAACTGGAGGCATCATATTACCTGATTTCAAACTATACTATAAGGCCATAGTCACCAGAACAGCATGGTACTGGTATAAAAATAGGCACATAGAACAATGGAACAGAATAGAGAATCCAGAAGTAAACCCAAATACTTACAGCTAACTGTTCTTCAACAAGGCAAATAAAAACATAAAGTGGGGAAAGGTCACACTTTTCAACAAATGGTGCTGGGATAATTGGCTAGCCATATGTGGGAGAATGAAACTGGATCCTCATCTCTCACTTTATACAAAAATCAACTCAAGATGGATTAAGGACTTAAATCTAAGCCCTGAAACTATAAAAATCCTAGAAGACAACATTGGAAACACTCTTACACACTTTGGCTTACACAAGGATTTCATGACCAAGAACCTAAAAGGAAATGTAATAAGAAACAAAGATAAATTGCTGAGACTTAATTAAAGAGCTTTGCACAGCAAAAGGAACAGTTAGCAGAGTAAACAGACAACCCACAAAGTGGGAAAAACTCTTCATGATCTGTATACATCTGACAAAGGACTAATAACCAGAAGCTACAATGAACTCAAATCAACAAGAAAAAAACAAACAATCCCACCAAAAAGGGATTGATGGCTGAGACAATGAGTATATAGTTCTCAAAAGAACATATATAAGTGGCCAACAAACAGAAAAAAAAAAAGCTCAACATCACTAATGATCAGGGAAATTCAAATCAAAACCACGATGTGATACCACCATTCTCACTGCAAGAAAAGCCATAATCAAAAAATAGTGGATGTTGGCACTGAACATCTACTATGCGGTGAACAGAGAATACTTCTACACTGCTGGTGGGAATATAAACTAGTACAACCACTATGGAAAACAGTGTGGAGATTCCTTAAAGAGCTAAAAGTAGGCAGAGCGCGGTGGCTCATGCCTGTCATCCCAGCACTTTAGGAGGCCAAGGCAGGAGGATCACAAGGTCAGGAGTTCAAAACCAGCCTGGCCAAGACGGTGAAATCCCATCTCTAAAAATACAAAAATTAGCTGGGTGCAGTGGCGCTACTCAGGAGGCTGAGGGAGAATTGCTTGAACCCGGGAAGTAGAGGTTGCAGTGAGCCCAGATCACGCCGCTGCACTCCAGCCTGGGTGACAGAGTAAGACTCCATCTCAAAAAAAAAAAAAAAGGCACTAAAAGTAAGACTACCATTTGATCCAGCAATCCCACTACTGGGTATCTGCCCAGAGGAAAAGAAGTCATTGTATGAAAAAGATACTTGCACACATGTTTATAGCAGCAAAATTCACAATTACAAAACATGGAACCAACCCAAATGCCCAGCAATCAATGAGTGGATAAAGAAACTGTGGTGTGTGTGTGTTTGTGTGTGCGTGCGTGTGTGTGTGTATAACAGAATACTACTCAGCCATACAAAGGAATGAATTAATGGCATTGTGTGTGTGTGTGTGTGTGTGTAACAGAATACTACTCAGCCATACAAAGGAATGAATTAATGGCATTGTGTGTGTGTGTGTGTGTGTGTGTATAACAGAATACTACTCAGCCATACAAAGGAATAAATTAATGGCTGTGTGTGTGTGTGTGTGTGTGTGTGTGTGTGTGTATAACAGAATACTACTCAGCCATACAAAGGAATGAATTAATGGCATTTGCAGCAACCTGGATGAGACTGGAGACTATTATCCTAAGTAGTAATAGTAACTACTTTTAGTAGTTACTCAGGAATGAGTAACTCAGGAATGAAAAACCAAACATCATATGTTCTTCCCATAACTGGAAGCTAAGCTATGAGGAAGCAAAAGCATAAGAATGATACAATGGACTTTGAGGACTTGGGGGAAAGGGTGGGAAGGGGGTGAGGGATAAAAGACTACAAACAGGATATACTGCTCCAGTGATGGGTGCAGCAAAATCTTACAAATCACCACTAAACAACTTATTCATGTAACAAAACACCATCTGTTCCCCAATAACCTATGGAAATAAAAAAAAGTTTTAAATAAACATAGAATAAAATTTTTAAAAATTACTTGTTCAATGACATATTTTATTTAAGAAAAACAATTATGGGGGCATGGCTGGAATACTATGATTATGCAATAACAATGGCCATGGTGAATACAGGGGCAAAGGGGAGCAGTATAATACAGTGGGGAAAAAACAATGAATTTAGATTTACAAGACAATGCCTGAGTTTCAACTGTGCCATTTTATTCTCTATAAGATGTTGAGCAGATGTCTTCCTTCACCTATCAGAGTTTTCTCATCTGCTTAGGAAGGCAGCTGAGAGAAACAAATAAGAAATACACATAGATAAACAAAAACCCACAAAAGATTCTTGAAACATGAAGATAGGATTAGATGCCAGAAAGTTTTTTAATTTTTTAAAATTTATTTATTTATTTATTTATTTGAGACGGAGTTTCGCTTTTGTTGCCCAGCCTGGAGTATAATGGCGTGATCCCAGCTCACCGCATCCTCCACCTCCCTGGTTCAAGCGATTTTCCTGCTTCAGCCTCCCAAGTAGCTGGGAATACAGGCATGTGCCACCATACCCGGCTAATTTGGCATTTTTAGTAGACAGGGTTTCACCACGTTGGTCAGGCTGATCTTGAACTCCTGACCTCAGGTGATCCACCTGCCTCAGCCTTCCAAAGTGCTGGGATTACAGGCATGAGCCACTACACCTGGCTGATGCCAGAATTTTCACCCAAACTAGGAATAAAGCAATAAAATAGATAGATATCTTTGTAATTCCCAGGATGCCATCTTTTAATTTAGCAACAAAGGTAAAATCTATGGTATGAGGATCAGAAGTTCCTTTTGAAACTAAAAACATACATTAATAGGGTGGGTGCAGTGGCTCATGCCTATAATCCCAGTACTTTTGGAAGCCAAGGAGGTCAGATCACTTGAGGTCTAGAGCTCAAGACCAGCTTGGCCAACAAGGAGAAAAGAAATCTCACCTCTACTAAAAAAAAAAAAAAAATTACAAAAATCAGCCGGATGTGGTAGTGCATGCCTGTAGTCCCAGCTACTGAGGAGGCTGAGGCAGGAGAATTGCTTGAACCCGGTAGGTTGAGGTTGCAGTGAGCTGAGATCGCACCACTGCACTCCAGCACGGGCAACAGAGCAAGAATCTGTCTCAGAAAAATATATATATATATAAAAATTTATATATTACATAAATAATATATAAATATATTTTATATATTACATATATATAAATAAATCAATATTAAACAAATGGGCAAGTAGGTCTAAGTATTTTGGGAGTTCTACTTTTAAAGAAAGGACATAAAACTTGTTATGCCTCTGTTAACAAAACCTATTTCATCTAAATACTTTCAACTATGATTTTCACCTAACACGATGAAAAAGGTAGCACATAAAAGAGGGCAATATTTAATTTAAGAATTCCGAGATGGGCCAGGTGCAGCGGCTCACATCTGTAATCCCAGCACTTTGGGAGGCTGAGGTGGGCAGACCACTTGAGGCCAGGAGTTAGAGACCAGCCTGGCCAACATGACAAAACCCTATCTCTACCAAAAACACAAAAATTAGCTGGGAGTGTTGGCACGCACGTGTAGTCCCAGCTACTTGGAAGCCTGAGGCACAAGGATCATCTGGGCCCGGGAGCGCAGAGGTTCCAGTGACCCGAGATCATGCCACTGCACTCCAGCCTGGGCAACAGAGCAAGAAGCTGTCTCCAAAAAAAAAAAAAAAAAAGAATTCCTAGATGAACTGAGACAATAGCAGAGAGTTTTAATATTCAAAGAATACAAATGTACAATCATTTTAATGTTAGAAAGCCAAAGAAGCTTCTAAAAATAAAAAATCATGTAATTCAATATTTCTGAAAACTGTAAATGCCAAAAGTTGCCCAAAGTATACATGTGGGCATTTTAAAACAGTCAAAAAAAAAAAAAAAAAAAAAATCTCTACAGCTAAAAGGACAACTTCAGTTACTTTTTCAATAATATATAAATGAAGTTATATAGCTGAAATATAAATGGAGTTTTACAAATGACTTTATTCTACAAATAACCTAACTTTCACTGATTCTTTAATTTAACAAATAGCTATTAAGCACAAAGTAAGTTGAATATCTGGAATAAAATGAATCATAAATACCAGATGTGCTGGACATGGTGGCTCATGCCTGTAATTCCAGCACTTTGGGAGTCCAAGGTGGACAGATCACTTGAGGTCAGGAGTTCAAGACCAGCCTGGCCAACATGGTGAAACTCTGTCTCTAGTAAAAACACAGAAAAAATTAGCTGGGCCTGGAGCTGCATGTCTGTAATCCCAGCTACTCAGGAGGCTGAGGCACGAGAACTGCTTGAACCCGGGAGGCCAAGACTGCAGTGAGCCAAGATCATGCCACTGTACTCCAGCCTGAGCGACAGAGCAAGACTCTGTATCGGGAGGAAAAAAAACACAAATGAAAAAACCTCATGATTCCTGCCATCAAGGATTCTACAAGCTAGGGAGGGAAAAGGATACATGAACAAACAATAACAACATCTAAAACTGTTAAGACTAGACTTATGTACTATACACAATAAGAATAAAGAACAACAGGGGCTGGGCATAGTGGCTCACACCCGCAATCCCAACACTTTGGGAGGTCAAGGCAGGAGTATGGCTTGAGCCCAGGAGTTTGAGACCAGCCTGGGCAACATAGTGAGATGCTCTCAAAAAAGGAATAATATAATAAATAAGGAACAATACAGTTTTATTTATTTTTTTCATATTTATAAAAGTCAAAAATATTAAAAAGAAAAAAACACCTTCTCAAATAATGGACAAATAATAATAAAAAACTCTCTTACTTGGAAAATCCTTTCCATCTGGATAGTAATATTCTGTGAATTCTATATAGACAGCTGACATTTCTTGTGGAAGATATAGGGATTTTTTATTGCAGCAAATCATGCTTTTGGGGGAAGAACGACATTGTTCTGCTGTAGAGACCTGAAAAGATAAATAAGTTTACTGAAATCACACTGAATAAAAACCTTTCCAAATAATTTATGCAACCCAGACAGTACTTTTAAAACTACTTACAAAACTTTGCTAACGGTTAATTTCCAGTGTAAACTTTATTATATATTTAACTTCACATGGAATTATTTTTAAACACCCATCAACTATTCAGAAAACTCTATAATCTTTTTGGATCCTTATCAATCACAAAATCAACATTGTACAATATTCCTTATAAACTTATTATTGTGAGCCCTAAAACAACAGATAGAAAAATAATGATAATGATATTCTATCAGATAATATAGATAAATAAATGGCAGTCAGGACATAGATTCAAGTCCTCAAATCCAGAATGCTTCCCTGTACGCTGTTTAAAATAATTCTTGGCCGGGCACGGTGGCTCAAGCCTGTAATCCCAGCACTTTGGGAGGCCGAGATGGGCGGATCACGAGGTCAGCAGATCGAGACCATCCTGGCCTACATGGTGAAATCCAGTGTCTACTAAAAAAACACAAAAAACTAGCCGGGCGAGGTGGCGGGCGCCTGTAGTCCCAGCTGCTCCGGAGGCTGAGGCAGGAGAATGGCATAAACCCGGGAGGCAGAGCTTGCAGTGAGCTGAGATCCGGCCACTGCACTCCAGTCCGGGCGACAGAGCGAGACTCCGCCTCAAAAAAAAAAAAAAACCTGGGAGGCGGAGCTTGCAGTGAGCTGAGATCCTGTCACTGCACTCCAACCTGGGCGACAAAGCGAGACTCTGTCTCAAAAAATAATAATAATAATAATAATTCTTTACCATAATTTCTCCATTACCATGAAAAATAATAGAGTAATATACAGTTTCAGCTAGAGATAATAAAAATTCTGGAGATGAATAATGGTACTGGTTACATAACATGAATGTACTTAACGCCAATTATTATAAAATATATAGATATAGACATAGATTTTTTTTTTTTTTTTTGGTAAAGATGGGGTTTCGCCATGTTGGCCAGGCTGGTCTCAAACTCCTGACCTCAAGCAATCCACCCACCTTAGCCTCCCAAAGTGCTGGGATTACAGGAGTAAGCCACTGCACCTGGCCAATATCATTAGGTTGGTGCAAAAGTAATTGCAGTTTTGCCATTACTTTCAATGGCGAATACCTAAATGTGTGTGTGTGTGTGTATAAAATTATTATTGTAAATTCAGTTATACCTTACCACAATAAAAAATTAATTTAAAAATAATAGCTATAAACACTTCTGTCAAATAGTTTGATCGCTCAAATTCATTTTCCAAAAAGACTATGTACACAAATCAATAAATGTGATTCACCACAAACAAAACTAAAAACAAAAACCATACGATTATCTCAACAGGCAAAGAAAATGCTTTTGATAAAATCCAACGTCCCTTCACAATACAAACCCTCAACAAACCAAGAATCAAAGAAACATATCTCAAAACAGTAAGAGTAATCTATGACAAGCTCACAGCTAACATCATTCTGAAGGGGCAAAAGCTGAAAGCATTTCCCTTAAGGAATGGAACAAGACAAGGATGCCCCCTCTCACCACCCCTATTCAAAATAGTACTGGAAGTTCTAGCTAGAGCAATCAGGCAAGAGAAAGAAAGAAAACGCATCCAAATACAAAGAGAAGTCAAATTATCCGTCTTTGCTGACAATATGATTCTATACCTAGAAAATGCTAAACTCCATGAAAAGACTCCCAGGACTGATAAGCAACTTCAATAAAGCTTCAGGACACAAAATCAATGTAAACAATCAGCAGTATTTACACATACCAATAACATTCAAGCTGAAAGCCAAACAACAACAACAACAAAAATCCTAGGAATACATCTAATCAAAAGGTAAAAGATCTCTACAAGAACTGGCCAGGCATGATGGCTCACACCTGTAATCCCAGCACTGTAAGAGGCTGAGGCTGGCAGATTACTTGAGGCCAGGAGTTCCAGACCAGCCTTGCCAACATGGCGAAACCCCATCTCTACCCAAAATACCAAAATCAGCTGGGCATGGTGGCACACGCCTGTAATGCCAGCTACTCGGGAGGCTGAGGCATAAAAATCGCTTAAACTCGGGAGACGGAGGTTGTAGTAAGCTGAGATCGCACCACTGTATTCCAGCCTAGGCAACAGAAGAAGACTCTGTTTCAAAAAAAAACAAAAAACAAAAAGACCATACTGCTGAAAACAATCTACAGATTCAATGTCATTCCTATCAAACTACAAACATCATTTTGCACAAAATTAGAAAAAAATTTAAAATATTTAAAAATTCATATGGAACCCAAAAAAGAGCCTGAATAGCCAAAGCAACTCTAAGAAAAAAGAACAAACCTGGAGACATTACATTAACTATACTATAAGGAACCAAAATGGCATGGTACTGATACAAAAACAGAGACACAGATCAATGGAACAGAACAGAGAACCCAGAAATAAAACTGCACACCTATAACTATCTGATCTTTGATAAATTGGACAATAATAAGCAATGGGGAAAGGACACCCTATTCAATGAATGGTGCTGGGATGACTGGCTACTCATATTTAGAAGAATGAAACTGGACCCCTACACCTTCTACTATATACAAAAATTACCTCAAGATGGGTCAAATATTTAAATATAAGAGGTCAAACCATAAAAGTCCTAGAAGAAAAGTTAGGAAACACCATTCTGGACACAGGCTTTAGGAAAGAATTTATGGCTAAGACCTCAATAGCAATCACAACAAAAACAAAAATAGTCAAGTGAGACCTCATTAGAGAGCTTCTATACAGCAAAATAAACTATCAACAGAGTCAACAGACATCCTACAGAATGGGAGAAAATATTCAGAAATTATTCATCTGACAAAGGTCTAATATCCAGAATCTATAAGGATCTTGAACAAAAGTCAACAAGCAAAAACCAAACACCATTAAAAAGTGGGCAAAGGACATGAACACACACTTCTGAAAAGACGTATGTACAACCAAAAACAGGCATATGAAACAATGCTCAACACACCAATCATCACTAATCATCAGACAAATGTAAATCAAAACCACAGTGAGATACCATCTCAGATACATCAGTCAGAATGGCTATTATTAAAAAGTCAAAATACAGATGCTGGTGAGGCTGCAGTAATGCATGTTCTGACTTATAAGTGAGAGCTAAATGTTGGGTACACATGCAGACAAAAAAGGAAACAACAGACAGTAGGACCCCAAAAGGAGGAAGGGAGGAGGGGAATAAGGGCTGAAAACCTACCTGTTGGGTACTATGCTGACCACATGGATGATGGGATCAATCACACCCTGAACTTCAGCATCATGCAATATAAAAATATAACAAACCTGCACGTGTACCCTGAGTTTACAATAAAAGTTGAATTTTTAAAAAAAAAAAACTATTAGTTTTAAGGTTCTGGTTACATTTTTTTCACCCCCCAAAACCAGCTAATTACATCAAAAATTTATATATTAATATTCACAAAGTTCAACCAATAAAGTTTTATCAGTTTCATTTATTTGTATTAATTTAGTAGACCCAGGGCTGTATGTTCTTTTTTCCATTCATCATTCAATAGATGTATATACGTCTCACATGAAGTAGAATAATTTTTCAATGGTTTACTTATATAAACTGCTTAACCAATCTTTTTTTTTTTTTGAGATAGAGTCTCACTCTGTCATCCAGGCTGGAGTGCAGTGACACAATCTCAGCCCACTGCAACTTCTGCCTCCTGGATTGAAGCGATTCTCGTGCCTCAGCCTCCTGAGTAGCTGGGACTACAGGCGTGCACCATCACTCCCAGCTAATTTTTGTATTTTTACTAGAGAGGGGGTTTTGCTATGTTGGCCAGGCTGGTCTCCAACTCCTGATTTCAGGTGATCTGCCCACTTTGGCCTCCCAAATGGCTAGGATTACAGGCATGAGCCAACATGCCCAAATTGATTAATCAATCATTTTAATTTGTATAGTCTTTACAAATTCAAGTCAGTTCCTTATAGTATCTAATTAAAAAGCTTTTCTCTGCATATATGGAAACAAATTCTTTTCAATTCAAAGTGTCAACTTACTTTAACAACAGCTTCTTTTTTCCTTTAGTAGTTAAAAACCTATTCAAATTGGGACAAACATACTATCTTATGTTCTTCTACTTACTTTTATTTTGTTTTGTGTTTAGCGTGGTTGTGTATACACATATGTGGGGTTTCTTACCATATTTCACTTGCAACCATGTGGGATTACAAGTGATTCCTCTTTCTCATTTCCACATAAATTTATTTAAATCCTAAAATTTACAGTCTTTTAAAAAGCTGAAGTATATGGTCATGCACCATATAATGACATTTCTGCCAATGACAGGCCACTTATAAGATGCGGATCCCATAAGATTATAACAGAGCTTTTATACTGCATTTTTACTGTTTATTATCTTTTCTTTTTTTTGAGATAGAGTCTCCCATTGTCACCCAGGCTGGAGTGCAGCGGCGCGATCTCGGCTCACTGCAAGCTCCACCTCCCAGATTCACGCCATTCTCTTGCCTCAGCCTCCCGAGTAGCTGAGACTACAGGCGCCCACCACCACGCCTGGCTAATTTTTTGTATTTTTAGTAGAGACGGGGTTTCACCACCGTATTAGCCAGGATGGTCTCAATCTCTTGACCTCATGATTCGCCCGCCTAGGCCTCCCAAAGTGCTCGGATTACAGGAGTGAGGCACCGCACCTGGCCTTTACTGTATATTTTCTATGTTTGGTAAGGTTTAAATATACAAATACCATTGTGTTACAACTGCTACAGTATTCAATACAGTAACATGATATACAGGGGACTACAGCCTAGGAGGAATAGGATATACTATATAGCCTAGGAGTGTAAGTAGGCTACATACCATCTAAGCACAGTTTATGATGTTAAGCAACACATGATTGTATATCAAACGTAAAGAAAATAGCAACTGCACAATGAGAAAATAACTGTTAAATCAGAGTTTCTAAACATTGGCACTTCTGACATTTTAAGTTAGATAATTCTTCATTGTGGGGAACTGATCAGCACATTGTAGGATATTTGGCAGCATCACTGGTCTTTACTCACTAGAGGTCAGCAGCATGTCCAGTTGTGACAAACAAAACTATCTTCAGATATTGTCAAATCCCAGAGGGGAATAATTGAGTTAAATAAAATCTTTTCACATAAAACTAAGTCTCAAAGCCATAGACTTATCAAAATAAACCAGAACAATTTATAAATGATAAAACAAATCTAGAAATCTTTTATTTTTTAAGAACAGGTCATATATTCTTATCGTGTTGGTCTCAAACATCTCAATTAGACCATGTTAGGTGATTATAAGCTGAGTAAGATTGTTAGTATAAATAGGACAGAGTTCTCAGCTATAGAATTATATTCACAGTATAGCCAACACAGTATATACAGTATACTGTAGTTCTGTAAAGCAAAAAAGGCATTTTAGATCCTTCCACAGAGACTATTGTGTAATAACGAAATTGGTATCCCTCTGATCCTGTTCCTGGGAAGCAACTAGGAATTGGAATTTCCTACTTATGGTGGGCCCCTGATAGTTTGGATATTGTCCCCTCTAAATCTCACGTTCAATTATAATCCCCAGTATTAGAGGTAAAGCCTGGTGGGAGGTGTTTGAGTCATGGGGGCAGATACCTCATGGCGTGGTGATGTGCTCACAATAGTGAGTTGGCATGAAGTCTAGTTGATTAAAAATATGTGGCACCTCCCTGTGCCACTCTCTCTCTGTCTTGCTTCTGCTCTTGACATGTGACGTGCCTGCTCCTGCTTTACCTTCCACCACGTGTAAAAGTTCCCTGAGGCCTCCTCCCCAGAAGCTGAGCAGATGCCCACATCATGCTTCCAACACAGCCTGCAGAACCATAAGTCAATTAAACTTATTTTCTTTATAAATTATCCAGTCTCAGGTACTTCTTTATAACAACACAAGAACAGCCTAACACAGTCCCTGACACCACAGCTCATAGTTTATAATAAAACAATGCAGGGTGGAGCTGGCCATACTTGATAGCCTAGTTGCATTTACAGGGTGGGAGCTTTGGGTAATCTGATTACTAATTCATGTAGAGATTGAATAAAACCTCATGAGCAATACTTCATGCATACTGTTAAATATCCATCCATCCACATATTTACACATCTATGCATAGGGTTCCACATTCTTAGAAAGCTAACAAGTCCTGAGGAAAAGTTTCACATTTCAAGTGCTCCAAGACTCTGTCTTGTTATTATTACATCAGTGTACTGTGGAGGTGATATGGTTTGGCTGTGTCCCCACCCAAATCTCATGATTGTAACTCCCACAGTTCCCACATGTTGTGTGAGGAACCTGGTGGGAGGTGACTCAATTATGGGGGCGAGTCTTTCCTGCACTGTTCTTGTGATAGTGAATGAGTCTCACAAGATCTGATGGTTTTAAAAATGGGAGTTTCCCTGCACAAGCTCTCTCTTTGCCTGCCGCCATCCACATAAGACATGACTTGCTCCTCCTTGCTTTCTGTCACCATGGTTGTGAGACTTCCCCAGCCATGTGGAACTATAAGTCTATTAAACTTTTTTCCTGTATAAATTGCCCAGTCTTGGGTATGTCTTTATCAGCAGTGTGAAAACGGACTAATACAGTAAATTGGTACTAGTAGAGTGAGGCACTGCTGAAAAGATACCTGAATGTGGAAGCGACTTTGGAACTGGGTAACAGGCAGAGGTTGGAACAGTTTGGAGGGGTCAGAAGATGACAGGAAAATAAGGGAAAGTTTGGAACTTCCTAGAGACTTGTTGAATGGCTTTGACAAAAATGCTGAAAGTGATATGAACAGTAAGGTCCAGGCTGAGGTGGTCTCAGATGGAGATGAGGAACTTGTTCGGAACTGGAAGAAAGGTGACTCTTGTTATGTTTTAGCAAAGAGACTGGCAGCATTTTGCCCCTGCCCTAGAGATTTGTGGAACTCTGAACTTGAGAGAGATGATTTAGGATATCTGGTGGAAGAAATTTCTAAGCAGCAATGCATTCAAGGGTGAGTGGGGTGCTCTTAAAGGCATTTAGTTTTATAAGGGAAGGAGAGTATAAAAGTTCAAAAAATTTGCAGCTTGACAAATGGTATAGAAAAGAAAACCCCATTTTCTGAGGAAGAATTCAAGCCAGCTACAAAAATTTGCATAAGAAGAACCTAATGTCAACCCCAAGACAATGGGGAAAATGTCTCCAGGGCATGTCAGAGGTCTTCATGGCAGCGCCTCCCATTACAGACCCAGAGGCCTAGAAGGAAAAAGTGGTTTCGTGGGCCAGGCCCAGGCTTCCTGTGCTGTGTGCAGCCTAGGGATTTGGTGCTCTGCATCCCAGTTGCTCCAGCCATGGCTGAAAGGGGCCAAAACAGAGCTTGGGCCGTAGCTTCAGAGGGTGCAAGTCCCAAGCCTTGGCAGCTTCCACATGGTGCTGAGCCTGCTGGTGCACAGAAGTCAAGAATTGGGGTTTGGGAACCTCCACCTAGATTTTGGTGGATGTATGGAAATGCCTGGATGCCCAGGCAGAAGTGTGCTACAAGGGTGGGGCCCTCATGGAGAACCTCTGCTAGGGCAGTGTGGAAGGGAAATGTGGGATCAAGGCCCAAGTCCCTACTGGGGTACCTACCACTTAGTGGAGCTGTGAGAAGAGGGCCATCATCCTCCTGACCCCAGAAGGGTAGATCAACTGACAGCCTGCCTGGAAAAGGTGCCAACAGACACTCAATACCAGCCCGTGAGAGCAGCCAAGAGGAAGGCTGTACCCTGCAAAGCCACAGGGGCAGAACTGTCCAAGACCATAGAACCCACCTCTTAAAATCAGCATGACATGCATGTGAGACATGGAGTCAGATTTGACTGTCCTGCTGGATTTTGGACTTGCATGGGTCCTGTAGCCCCTTTGCTTTGGCCAACTTCTCTCATTTGGAATGGCTGTATTTACCCAATGCCTTGTACCCCCATTGTATCTAGGAAGTAACTAAATTGCTTTGATTTTATAGGCTCATAGGCAGAAGGGACTTGTCTTGTCTCAGATAGGACACTGGACTGTGGACTTCTGAGTTAATGGTGAAATGAGTTAAAACTTTGGGGTACAGTTAAGAATGCATGATTGGTTTAGAAATGTGAGGACATAAGATTTGGGAGGGGCCAGGGCGGAATGATATGGTTTGGCTGTGTCCCCACTCAAATTTCACCTTGAATTGTAACTCCCACTATTGCAACATGTTATAAGAGGAAGCAGGTGGGAGGTGATTGAATTATGGGGATAGGTCTTTCCTGTGCTGTTCTTGTGGTAATGAATGAGTCTTACAAGATCTGATGGTTTTAAAAATGGGAGTTTCCCTGCACAAGCTCTATCTTTGCCTGCTGCCATCCATATAAGATGTGACGTGCTCCTCCTTGTCTTCTACCATGATTGTGAGGCTTCCCCAGCCATGTGGAACTGTATGTCCAGTAAACCTCTTTCTTTTGTAAATTGCCCAGTCTTGGGTATGTCTTTATCAGAAGCATGAAATGGACTAATACAGAGGAGAAAAAAAGACTCTGCCTTACACTTCTCTTCCTATGGCTGGTTCTAATTTGTATAATGTGACTACAATGGATGTGACTTTAATATATTTCAGTGGTTCTGTGAGTCTTTCTAGTGAATTATTGAACCAGAGGGTAGTTTTTGGAAACTCCCAAAGTTGTAGTTGGTGTCTGCAGCCTTTGTTTTTGTTATTCCAATTTTTGCTTTAGGTTCTTGGAGTACATGTGCAGGTTTGTTATATGGATAAACTGTGTGTCACTGGGGTTTGGTGTATACATAATTTCACAACCCAAGTAGTCAGCATAGTACCCATTAAGTAGTTTTTCAATCCTCACCCTCCCCCGACCCTCCACCCTCAAGACCCCATGTCTACTGTTTCCCTCTTTGTGTCCATGTGCACTCAATGTGTAGCTCCCACTTAAAAGTGAGGATATGCAATATTTGGTTTTCTTTTCCTGCATTCATTCACTTGGGATAATGGCCTCCAGCTGCATCCATGTTGCTACAAAGAACATGACTGCATTCTTTTCATGGCTGCATAGTATTCTGTGGTGTATATGTACCACAGTTTCTTTATCCACTGCACTGAGGATGGGTATCTAGGTTGATTCTACGTCTTTGCTATTGTGAATAGTGCTGCCATGAACATACAACTGCACATATCTTTGGTAGAAAAATTTATATTCCTCTGGGTATATACCCAGTAATGTGATTGCTGGGTCAATTGGTAGTTCTTTTTTAAATTCTTTGAGAAAACTCAAAACTGCTTGCCACAATAGCTGAACTATTTTACCTTCCCACCAACAGTGAATAGCCATTCCCTTTTCTCCACAACCTCACCAACATCTATTTTTTGTGACTTTTTTTGTTATTAAAAAGTCATTCTGAGTGATGTGAGATGGTATCTCACTGTGGTTTTGATTTGCATTTCTCAGTTGATTAGTGATGTTGAGCATTGTCTCATAGGCTTGTTGGCTGCACATATGTCTTCTTTTCAGAAGTGTGTGTTCATGTCCTTTGCCCACTTTTTAATGGTGTTTGGTTTTTGCTTGTTGATTCAATTTCCTTATAGGTTCTGGATATTAGACCTTTGTCAGATGAATAATTAGTGAATATTTTCTCCCATTCTGTAGGATGTCTGTCGACTCTGTTGACAGTTTATTTTGCTGTATAGAAACTCTTTAATGAGCTCTCACTTGTCTGTTTTTGTTTTTGTTGCAATTACTTTTGAAGTCTTCCTCATGAGATCTTGGTCAAGGCCAATGTCTAGAATTCTATTAACTCAGTTGTCTTCTAGGATTTCTGTAGTGCTGGGCTTTACATTTAAGTCTTTCATTTCATCTTGAGTTAATTTTTGTGCGTGGTGAAAGGACAGGGTCTAATTTCAGTCTGCTGCGTATGGCCAGCCAGTTATCCCAGCAACATTATCAAATAGGAAATCATTTCCCCACTGCTTGTTATTGTCAACTCTGTCGAAGATCAGATGCTTGTAGGTATGCAGCTTTATTTCTAGGTTCTCTAATCTGTTTCATTGGTCTATGCATCCATGTGTTTTTGTATAACATGCTGTTTTGTGTTGGAAGCATTTAGGCAAACTTAAGGGCTGTGCCTATAGTTACTTTGGCTAATTCTGAGTAACCATATGATCAAAAATTAATAAACTGATATTTTCTATGCCATCTAATATGGCCGTTTCATAAACTTTGTAAAGATGTTTTAAATAAAATGATAGCATTTATTTAAAGTTTATTTGAGTTGCTAAGATGAGATACTAAAGTGTTTATGAGAAGATTTAACTGGAAAAGAAAACATACCTGGTATATATTGAAATCTGCAAGTCTAACCACAACAGAACTAGACATTAGCTTAGCTTTTGATTGCTGAGATAATACTGAAGGTGTTCTGCATGTCCCTTTCAGAGGGTAGTCCTTCTCTGTTGGAAACAAAAACACCATTCAATTTGTTGCAAAATTATTTTTAAAAGTCACTCTTTTATTATTAAGGCAGGTACTAGAAATTCATGTGAATACTAACTTCTCAAACAAGATAATATTTGTGGACATACTTTATAAATTACAAAGTAATACAGGATTTAAGTTATTGCGATTATTATTCTTTTAAGAAGAATCACACATGTCACATTTAAGTTACTCTTCTACAAAAACTTTGGAATGGGATTCTTGTTAAAAAGGAGGTATTTACATAGAAGGAGAAAGGAGAGGGTATGGGGGAGGGGAGGGCAGGGAAAGACAACGGGTGATTAGTGAATACAAAGGTACAGCTAGATAGGAGAAGTAAATTCTAGCATTTATAGGGTGACTATGATTAATACTAATTTATTTTTTCAAATAGCTAGTCAGAGCAGATTTTGAATGTTCCCAACATAAAGAAATAATGTCTGAGGTGATAAATATGCTAATTACTGTGCTTTTAGTGTTACACATTTGTATACATGTATCAAAATATCACACTCCAATCCTTACTGGGCCAGCAAAAAAAAAAAAAAAAAAGTAGTAGTTTCACACTGTACCTCATAAATACGTACAATTATGTGTTGACTAAAAAAAAAAAAAGAGAAATCTTCTAGAAAAATTCTACTTTGTGTGACTATTATTGGTTTTATTAATTTTAAAAGTGCTTAGGTCCACAAGCCTATGTTGGTCTGAGTGAAGGATGCAGGGGTTTAGCCATTAATTAAAAATACTTGGCTTAGGACAGGCAGTGGCTCATGCCTGTAATCCCAGCACTTTGGGAGGCTGAGGCGGGTAGATTACTTGAGGTCAGGAGTTTGAGACCACCCTGGCTAACACAGTGAAACCCTGGCTCTACTAAAAATCCAAAAATTAGCAGGGTATGGTGGCACGTGCCTGTAATCCCAGATACTTGGGAGGCTGAGGCAGGAGAATCGCTTGAACCCAGGAGGCGGAGGTTGCAGTGAGCCGAGATTGCACCACTGCACTTCAGCCTGGGAGACAGAGTGGAACCCTGTCTCAAAGAAAAAAAAAAAAAAATACTTGGCTGGGCATGGTGGCTGATACTTGTAATCCCAGCACTTTGGGAAGGGCCAAGGTGGGAGGATCGCTTGAGGCCAGGAGTTTGAGACTATCCTATGCAACATAGCAAGACCCCATCTCTACATTAAAAAGAAAAACAAAAAAAATAAAACTTGTTTACAGGAAACATTATGATCTCTCTCTCACACACACACACACACACGAGCACAAACACCCTTAATATTAGGGGACTGCCATATGTTATTATAGGTAAAATACCTGTTTGTGTGTGCTGGGGAGAGGCATGTGTTGGGGATTTAGGAGGTGAACCTACATTATGATCCTTCACAGCCTGTTTAAGCATTTCAACGTTGCACTCAAATTCATGCAATAACTCGTTGGCCCATCCATTTTTTGTTTTGGTTGCATCACTAAAATACATCCAATGATTACAACTATCTCCTGTAAAATGAATAACAGGTATTTCGTTGAAAAATGTACAATATTCATCTATTACACTATAGTAATGCTTCCAATGAGATTTAGTC
Organism: Piliocolobus tephrosceles; assembly: GCF_002776525.5. Classification (NCBI taxonomy): domain Eukaryota; kingdom Metazoa; phylum Chordata; class Mammalia; order Primates; family Cercopithecidae; genus Piliocolobus; species Piliocolobus tephrosceles. The sequence continues at coordinate 97,690,052 of NC_045443.1, forward strand.
ATTTATTCAAGAAAGACTTTGATACCTGAAAAATATACAGCCTTCACCTACATGTTATTCTGAAATATGAGTAAAACATTTGAAACAGAGGGAAAGAATATCAAAAGCAAATGATCTGGAGGAGTTTCTATCTAGTACCCATTCCTAGCAGAAAATCACTAAGATTCAATTTAAAGCCATAGGACTCATCACTCTTCACTGGATGCTCAATTACCTGGTAAACCTCCATTAAACTGAATCCCAGAAAGTATTATCAAAGAAATAAAATTCTTTCATCAAAGATTTGTTATAAAGTTAACTAACAAAAACCTAAACCACAAAAATGATAAGATGATAATGATTAGAACATTTAAGAAACCAATAAAACTTCTCAAGATGTACTCAGCCATAGTTATGTTTTTGGAAGAAAAATATATAATCAGAATTATCAGGTTTCTCTGTAGCAATTAAGAAAAATGCACATCAAAGGATTAAGACAATAAAATCAGGCCAGGTGCAGTGGCTCACACCTGTAATCCTAGCACTTTGCAAGGCCGAGGCAGGAGGTGGAGGCTGTAGTGAGCAGTGATCACACCACTGTGCTCGTGAGGCCTTGGATTAAAAAAAAAAAAAGAAAATCTACTCTATAAATGTTTTACATCTCTTCAAAATAAATATCTAGTTAAAAATTTTGGCCACTGCACTCCAGCCTGGGCGACAGAGCGAGAGTCCGTCTCAAAAAAAAAAAAAAAAAAAATTTTATGTATTTGTAAGTTAATTTATGAGTCAAGAGGATAGTATATAAGACAAAATCCTTCAAAAGATAATTATTATATTGAATGTTGGCAATGAAAACTTAAAATGAAAAAAAAAAAAACGTAAACCTTTAAATTTAATCAGGTACCAACATAGAAATGACAAACATTGGTAAAAAACGTGTAAACAGAAATGTGTGAACAGAAAAACTTAACCATTTTTTAGATGTCCTAGAAAACTCTATGATCTCTAGTTTGGTTTCTCTCACTTGTGTGAATGCTAAATACTAACAAAAGGCAAAAATGGGTATAAGGTCAAATTAATTTGGTCACAATAATCAGATTTTTTTTCTTTTCATTATTTGGGAGACAGAATCTACCAATACTAGATTGTTAAGAGCCTATGAAATCTGGAATCTTATAATTTAGCTAAACGTACTCTTATTCTTAGCTTCTTACTTACTCATACTCTTTTCATTCTTAGCGTCATACTCTTTTCTAATTTTTAAATATATAAATCATTTAAAAATTTAAAACATTAATAACTTGTTTTTGTCACAACTAATAAAATAGCACAAACACATGTCCTCTGTATCCTGATTTTTTAAGTTTTAAATTGGTTATTTGGAAAACTGTCAATTTCTAAAAATTATGATTTCTAAAAATCTACATAAATCTCAATATACACTGTATGACTACATTCCCTGGCAATTCTACTTTCTTAGTAAAATACTGCCAGGAGAAAAATACCAATCTCTTCATCTCATTTCTTGTTAACAAATAAAAACAAAATAAAACTAAACTAAATAAATGACCTATATAATTTGAAAACAACACATATCTTTTAAAGAAGCTGTTATACACACCTGCTTTATGATAAGGATAATAATCTATAGTTAGCTGTGTAAAAGACAGTTGCATTGCCCCTCCAGTAATACGTCTGTTTGACTCTGGGATAAAAGAGAGGAAAAAAAAACATTAAGTAAATTATCAGAAAGATTTAATTTACCACAAAAAAATTTTAGCGTACTTGGAGTCCAAGTAGTAATAACTGTCTCTCTTTTATGACAGCACATTAAGGATTTTAGGAAATATAATTCAATCCAATGAGTATTTACTGAACCCCCCTCATTCATAAGGCACTAGGATAAAAGGTAAGAATATAATAGCAAAATCCTTGCTCTGGTAGAGTTCAGAGATGATACTAGCAGAACTTTTATATTGACAAGGCCTTCCCTTATGTCAGGCATTGTTTCAAATACTTTAGGTATACTTACTCCTTTGGTTTTCATAACAACCCCATTTGATAGGTACAATCATTATTATCCCCATCTTCCAGATAAGGAAACTGAGGCACAAAGAGGCCAAGGACATACAGCTAGTTAAGTGCAAAGCTTGGATTTGAACCCAGGAAATGTTAAACACTATACCATATCATCCTACCTCTTACTGAAAAGGAAATTAAGGCCAGGCGTGGTGGCTCACGCCTGTAATCCCAGCACTTTGGGAGGCCAAGGCGGGTGAATCACAGGTTTGAGACCAGCCTGGCCAACATAGTGAAACCCCATCTCTACTAAAAATACAAAAATTAGCAGGGCATGGTGGCATGCCCCTGTAGTCCCAGCTACTTGGGAGGCTGAGGCAGGAGAATCGCTTGAACCCAGGAGGCAGAGGTTGCAGTGAGTCGAGATTGAGCCACTGCACTCCAGCCTGGCAACAGAGTGAGACCCCATCTCAACAAAAAAGAGAAAGAAAAGGAAATTAAAAAGTCTGTTAGGTTAGGTAAGTTGTCCAAAGTCACACGGCTACAGTAAGATTAAAAGTAGATTAAAAATTGGTGTAACGTGAACATAAACATGAAATTTTAAAACAAAATGGGCAAATCAATCAGAAGAAAGAAAAATACAAACTGAAACATAGCTATGTATACACTCCCTATATTAATTTGTAAAATCCAATTTATCTCAACTAGTAGAATTTCCAGCACAGGTCTACAATCCCTTGTGTAAAACCTTTGGAAAGCCAAATGTTTCATAATTCAAATTTCACGACACTAATATGATATGGTATATACAGGATATACCATGCAACACTCGCAGCAGGTTCTGAAGCAGCACTAATAAAAACAGCAATTCTGCAGCAAAACATAAATATTTATAAGAAGCAGGCAAAGAATAAAAAAACAACATATTGGTGTAAGTCAGGTTTTGCCACCAAATGAGTTTTTCACAAACTTATAACATTTCAGGGCCTTTTGGATTTCAGAATAGTAGTGATTACAGACCTGTACTATTAAGGAGATATTTTGGTGGAAAGGCTTTCCTCCTAAATAAAATCATTCAATTTATTCTATGAGGGAATAGTGAGGAATGTAAGGCCTTAGAAAACACTTTCTCCATTCTCACTATTATTACTTAATCTAGACCACCTCATTTTCTTAGTTCGGTTTGTTCTAACTTTTCTGGATTTTTCTTTCAAATCTCTAAAGTAAAAGATGCCAACTACAAGTCAAATGACACAATGGTGGTCAGAAGAAAAGATAACAAATCCCTCCACAAACCCCAAATCTTCCTCACCTTTGCCCCTCCAACCTTTTATGTTGGAACCTTTTAGGCTACCTTGTCTAATGAAGGCAGGGTAACTTCTATTGCTAAGTATCCAGGGTCTCAATAATCACTTTTTCAGCTTAAAAACACATGGCAAAAGTTTTCATAGATATAGATCCTGATTCAGATCTGAGGTGCAGAAAATCAGATAATTCTATTGTTTTTTTTTTTTTTTATCCTCAAGATATCTTTATTGAATAAAAAGTCAATCTGTTTGTAGGACTGCTAAGTTACATTATTGGTTAATACATAAATGTGCTTGTGTGTGTGTGTGTGTGTGTGTGTGTGTGTGTGTGTGTGTGTGTGT